>NW_027527853.1:5281491-5591185 GCF_008692635.1 Crocuta crocuta | reverse complement strand
CCAGGGAATCTGGAGGGGGGGGGGGGGTGAGGGCTTGTGGGGGAGGGAGCAGAAAAGGCTCAGGAGCTCATATTGGGCCACATGGGGAAGGGATAGAGGCTGCTGTCAGGCTGACCATGGTCCTTCCAGCGCCATCCCAGTCTCTATGCAACAGGGAGAGGAAGTGACCAGGAAAACAGCCGCTGCAAGAAATTCTAAACAGTGATGCTAATTTGGGGCAGATTTCAAAAATTCATTATGTCTGGCTGGAGCAGGCAGCAAGCGGCACAGAAAGTGAATAGATACAGCTGAAGATCAGGACATTATCTCTGGTTCATGAAGAGCCATGTGTGTCCCGCCAAAGTTCCAGCTCTAGAGCTTGAGTCATAAAGAGCCCTTGAATAGGGAACTTGAATACACTTGTAGATTGGTTTTAGGCTTTGAAGGCTGGACTGAAAGGGGTCAAAGGAGAAGGACAGGGAAAGGAGTTTGTAAGAGAATTTGGTTGTCTTCATGAGAAACAATGGCTGCTCTCAGGTGCCTGGGGAGAAGGGCTACAGAGGCAGGAAGCTCTAGGGAGTTGAATCATAGGACCTCTTAATCAACTGGATGTGAGGAGCAAGAGTGAAGGAGCTCTCTGGAGATGACTAGAAATGGAAATCACATTCACTAGGATAGAGAAGGCAGACCATGATTAATCTCAAGAGAAGAGGGAAGATGAAGAATTCAAGGGGTGCCTGGGTGGCTCAGTAAGTTAAGTGTCTGACTTCAGCTCAGATCATGATCTCACAGTTTGTGAGTTCGAGCCTGGCATCAGCTCTGTGCTGACAGCTCAGCGCCTGGAACCTTCTTCGGATCCTCCCACTTATCTCTGCCCCTCCCTGACATGCTCTGTCTCTCGCTTTCTCTCAAAACGAAATAAACATTAAAAAAATAGAAGAATTCAAGATGGGGCATGTTGAATGTGGGGGTGTGGAGATGTTCAATAGACTTGGGCACCAGCCTGCCAGCCCCTTCCTCAAGGGTTGGAAGTTTGCCTCTGTGGTCTCCTCATCCGAGCTTCTGTGTTTTAATAGTTCCCTTTGGGCTCTGAAAATAGGGGTGGGAGTGTTTCCTCTAGCTGATAGAATTCTTTATTTGCCCTTGATAAATAGAGTTTTTTATTTGCCCTTTGGGCTACCTAATTAACAATTCTTTATATTAAGTTCTGTCTATTAAAATAACTGGTGTGATTTCTGTCCTCTGACTGGACCCTGAATGTCAAACAAAATAAAATCTACTTGCCATCCCTGGACCGGGCTGTTATAGTGGTGTCAGTGGGGGAAACTTGTGCTACATAAAACTTGAGGCTTCTCTACAGTTCCAGTATAGTGCAGATCTAGTCTGACCAACACAGTAAGGCAAGGATAAAGGGTCCTAAAAATCTTCAGCCTCTCCGGCTGGGGTGTTGAGTGGCAGATGCCAGTGAAAACTCCAACTACAGGACTGGTTTGGGGGAGCCTGAGATACAAGCTTTCTCGTTTTAGAAGATGAGCTGAGGCACAGAAAGGGAAAGGAAGATAGCTAAGGTCACACAGCAAGTGAGTGATATGGTGGGACTGGACCCTGGGTCTCCTGAACAGCTGGGCCCCCTGGGATCACTGGCTGGTTTGTAACTTTCTCCACTTAATAAATAACCATCTTAGGATGGAGTTGTGCCAACGTGTTTCTCTACTACATCCAATAAAATAAAATAAATGTATAAAATGTGTAAAAGTGTATAAAAACAAGTGGTTTTTATGCTTAAAATGGCCTACTAAGTGTAAATGCACCATTCCCAAATCTGAATTTTTAAATATAAATTAAATGTGGCAACGTCATATAAAAGAGCACGTACACACCTAGGTGCAGCTAGCTGTGAAACTGTGGGTGAGATTCTTGACCTCAGTTCCCCATAAAATGGCGGTTCTAATCCTATTTACCTCTAAAAGTCAATATTGGGCAAAGCATTCCCTTAACAGATGGGAGCTCTTGTTGATGAATGACCTTAATACTTGTTTCACATGAAGCATATCTGCTTTTTCCCCTTGGTCTTTTTGGTTCTGAAACAAAAAAAAAAAAATTTTTTTTTCAGCAGCACTATTCCTGGCATAAAGCCTACGCTCAGTGAATGTTGGAGAATATGCAGTTGTCAGTATGAGCATGGGGTGCTTTCCTGAGAGCTCTGTGTAATAAAATTCCCATCCAGAGAGACAGTCGAGGCCATTTCTTTTGGGGAATTGAGGAATCTTCTGCTGTCACCTCTCCCTAACCCTGGAAGAGGTCCCTTCTGGTGACTGAGCAAGCTGTCTGGTCTCACACTTCTGGTGACCCATCCGTGGGGTCACTGAGTATGGGGCCCACAGGGCTTGGCCTCTAGGAAAAAGGGCCCTGAAGGCCATCACCCAGCCCAGCTGGGTTCAGACCCAGTGATTTACCGAGCATTGGAGCCACTGACACCTTTTATGCCCCTTCCTCCGGCCAAAGGGACACAGCGAGGGGAGAGGTGGCTGGGAACCCATCCCTGGGTCACCTCCACATAGTTCTCCCATCATTGATGATGTCCCTTTGCCCTGGAAAACAAAACCTAGGCCCCTTGACTTTGGGTTACCAATACTTTGGCACCACCTTTGAAGCCATGATCTGAATTTACGACAGAGCGTGAAAGACCGTTTCAGGCTTGGCCCTCTTTCCCGGCCACTGAACTTCATGTGGTCCAGAGTAAATCACCCTAATAGCCATAGGGCCTGCATTGTTGCGGGGTGTTTTATTCCCTTGCTAGCAGTCATTTAGGTGGCCAAGTTGAATTGCCAAGTGTCGAGTTACAGTTGTTGCTTTTCCTCGCTTTGTGCATAATTATGAAGAGACAGAATGGCCAAAGGTAGGTTCAACACAGGACTTTTTCGAAAACAAGGCTCCTAAAGGGGTGGGGATAGAATAAGCCAGGCACCCTGTTTTCCAGCCCATGAAGGGGCCTCCTTCCTTCAACCTTGCAGACAAAGGAGCTGCTTTCTCCTGGGAGAAGAGGTGGCATAGACCATCAAGTGGTCCCTAGTCTTATTGCCCTCATGACAGGACTGAGTGTCCCAGTCCCCTCCAGTGGCCGGGAACAGAGCCTACCTGGCTTTGGATCCTCTGAATGCAGAGGCAGGGAGGGGAGACATGACCCAGAGACACTAACCAATTGAAGCTATGGTCATAGCAAAACATCCTTAATCTCCACTCACATTTGTACCCAGTGCTCATTTTCATGACTGTAATATACTTGGGTAGCTGTTTACACATATGCAGCCCCATAAGGCTCATAAAGGTGTATGTTGCCCTCTTCATGGGGGGTAGGGGGACCCCTGGGTCACAGCTGCTCGGACAGGCAGTCCCCAGGGCACATTCATTATGGGTGTGTGGGCTTTGTCTCCTGCCCTGAAGGACAGTACCTGTAACTCTTGGGTCAGGTGGATTCAGAGGACAGTACAAGTTCTCCCTATTTTTGTTTGTTCAGTGGTGGTGGTGGCGGCAGGGTGTGGGGATATCTCTACTTGTTCATTCAGGGATGGATGGAGGGTGGGGATGATGGGGAAGCAGATGGTGCTAATGAGCAGCTCAGAAGCCCCTTCCCCACCTGGGTGGCCCTGTCCCCTTCACATGCTCCTTGAGGCCCCTGACCTATGGTGCCTTTACCTTCTCAAGATTTTCTGCCTTTGATGCACATATTGTTTAGTAATGACTTTGTTATTACCATGTGGCTGAAAAACTAATACATTTCTGTAATAAAATTCAGCAAAAGGCATTTACCGAAACAAAGTCCCCTTCCCTCCCCAGACCTCCTCTCCTCATCTCCCAGAGGAAGCCATTGTACTTGGTTTCTTGTTTGCTATGTCCATTTTTTGTATTTACTTTTACCTGTATGAAAATGTTGGGGATGAAAGGAATGGAGGACTATTTATTTGCTACCAGCCCTTGGCAATTGAAGGGCAAGGACAAGGCAGACCAAATCAAGTGTCAGCACCATATCTAAAATCAGAAAGCCTGCTGGTGCCACGGCCTTGGGCGGTTGGGGTAGGTCTTTCAGGAGGAAAGGGGGCAGGTAACCTGTATAAAAAGTGTAGTGTTATTCCAGAAACCTGGCTCTGGGGCTCCAGAGTTGAAAGGTAGATTCTACCCTCTGGTGAGTCTATTAGGGGAGATGTGGAGAGAATTCAGATACAGTGCAGTGACCATACAGTACAGAGGGAGCAGGGAGGGGAGGGGAGAGTAACTTAGCTGGGACAATGTAGTGAGGAAAGGCTTCCTGAAAGTGGTACTATCTGGGCTGGGCTTTGAAGGATGGATAGGAGTTGACTGAACTGATAAGAAGGCTGTAGGGGAAACTGTGTGTGCAGAGGCTTGTACTTAGGCAATTATAGTCAGGATGGCATCGTTGAGCCTAGATTGTGTGTGTGTGTGTGTGTGTGTGTGTGTGTGCGCATCCATAAGGGAGTGGTGGGGTATGTGAATGTAAGGGTAAAGTTGGATGCTGCTTGAGAGGGGCACAAGGCTTGCATTATGAAGGAAACTGTCTGACTGATGGTCAGGACGAATTATGTTTCCTTCACTCCACACAAATCTTTGTTGAGCCCCAGTGTGTGGCAGGCACAACACCAGGTGTCTGGGAGATGATGGAAAACAGGCATCAGGATCTGACATTCAAAGTGTACGTGGGGTGTGGGGAGCAGGGCAGGCAACAGACGCGTGCTGTCAGTGCCCTGAGAGAGAATCACGGGGGCGCTCAGAGGGGTCCCCTCTGAGAGGTGGTACTGAAGCAGAGGTCGGAAGAATGAGCAGGCGTTGTGCCTGGGAAGCCCGTCCAGGCAGGGAAACAGTGGGCAGGGTAGCTGTTTGAGTGAGAAATGGAGATGGGAGCCACTGGGTTTCCAGGTGAGTGAAACAGTCCGGTGGGCCCAGAGGCGCTGCAGGATCCAGGGCCAGGTCGGGGTCTGGGGGAGGGTCCTGACTTCCCTGGTCCACTCTCCAGTCCCTCACCATGGCTGGTTCACTCTCTCCTTAAATATCTCACATATCCACCCATTTCTCCCCTTCCTCACTTCCCACTGACAACCCTGGATCCGGCCACCATCCTATGTGGGTCTTGTTCCTCCTATCCAGTCTCTGATAAGTCCTGTCACAAAACAATAAGACTCAGTGTAACTAACTCAAGGTCTTTAAGATGATCGGGCCCTGCTGGGTTCAACAACCTCTTCCCTCAGAATTCCATGCCCCCTCCTCGTATCCCAATTTTACCTGTTGTAAGAAGCTCTTATTAGTGCCCTGGGCTTGCCTTCTCTCATGTGTCCAGGCTTTTCTTTGTGCTCTGCTCTCTTCCTACAATTTGCTTCTTTGTGTTTGTCTCCTGTGATCCACAGCTCTCTCATTTCTGCTTATCTTCTGGGTCTTTCTGTTCAGAAAAGCTTTTCTGGTATGCCAAGCCTGGGTCATATGCCCCCAAAGGCAGCCCACTTCACCCCCATTCTAGCTCTTATCAGACAGGTGTAACTTCTTATCTGTCTCCTGTACTAGATTCCAGGAGAAGGGCAACGTGTGTTCTCAGCCCTTGGCATAGTTGCTGGTGCTTGAGAGGTCTTTACTGTCGAATATCAGATGTGAGAAGGAAGAACCAGGAGGGGTGAGGGTAGGGCTGAAGGAGACAGAGTTGAAGGTTATATCTTCAGGAAAGGATGATGGCTGAGGGATAGCAGTGACAATGACAGTGATTTTTCATTCGTCCTTACTGTGTTCGAGGTAGTATTCCAAGTGCTTTATGTGTATTCGTTCATTAGTCTTCCTGAAGACAATATGAGGAAGATACCATTAGGATTATTGTTTTACAGATAAGGAAACTGAGGCACCGTAAGGATAAGTAACTTACCGAGAGTCATACAACTAGTAAATGAGAGGTCTGGCGTACTAATTTGGGCGCTTCAAACATTAAATGACAGCAAACCAAATCTCTTTTCAGCTTACTCTAGCCTTATGGGGTTGTGAACATTTCAGCAGGCCAAATTGAACAGTTAAATATCCCACTTGAATCTGAAACCCAGAGGTGACTCCTAGGCCCACATGACTTTCTAATTTGGCACTGAGTTCCAGCCTGGATCAAGGCCAGTGGAGCAGTGGTGGAGCTAATGCTTTGTGCTGGTGGTGCTGCTTCAAGTTACTTTGTAAACTGGGCAAGTTGCAGAACCGCAGTGGATTTTGTTGACAAAATAGTCTATGTCGATTAAGATACTCCATCCTGTTTGGTGATAGAATAACTGGTTATGTTATGTCAGTATTAAAGTTTTTTTAGGTTTATTGAGAGAGAGAGAGAGAGAGAGAGAGAGAGAATCCCAAGCAGATTCTGCACTATTAGCATGGAGCCTGATGGGGGGATTAGAGTGGCTCCATCTCATCAATCGGTCGTGAGATCATGACCTGCCTGAGCCGAAATCAAGAGTCAGACACTTAACTGACTGAGTCACCCAGGAGCCCCTAGTATTAAAGGTTTTCATCTGTTTATGGACCCCAAAACAACACTTGTAAACTTGGAGGGGGGGTGGTGAATTTACAAAATATACAAGGGATATAATGTAGCAAACGAAATACAGTGATTTTGGTTAGGTGCAATACCCTGATTCCCAAAGTTAGTTACAGTGGGTCTTACTGCTTTTGTGATCGGACTCATCAGACTACTGTATTCTTCATTTGGTGTAACAAAATGCTATTAATCTAAATATTTGCAAATAACGTATCTATACCTAATATGGGGCAGGGGCGGTGTGGTACAGAAGGCTCCTTGAAGGACAAGGCGAATCATTCATTCAACCACGTTAGCTGCGCACCTGCTCTGCGCAGACGGCGGGGGGTGGGGCGTACAGTGATGCCTGAGATAAGATGGCGCCTACAGCGCTTCCGTTGTCGTCGTTGTAGGGAGACGAGTGAGGCGAGAGTTACCGCTTGGGCTTAGTGTCAGGGAGGCAGCAGTGAGGGGCTGAGTTAGTTAATTATGGGTGGTGATGGTGGCTTTCGCAGTGTTCTGCGTGCAGGTGCCTTTGGAGTTTCGCTAAAATGATGGAGAACTTTAGGATGGTGTCAGGCCGCAGGGGTTGTTTGAAGCATGATGCCTCGTTAATACACCTGAGCGTTCCTTGAAGCAAGTAAGCCGCAGGAAGCGGTGTCAACCCCTCTCCAGTGCTCCCGTAAGTAACCTTTTACAGCCTCTAGTCTGAAGCCACAGGGGCTGTTCACTGGGACCTAGAGACTAAAAAGGAGCCTCTTAGGGCCTTGCGACTTTGCTGATGGGATTGTAAGCCGGTACAACCTTCCTGAAAGGTTTTGCAGTATCTACAAAGGCATTCCTCTCTGACCCCGGCAAACCCCTCTCTGGATATTCCCCTGCCCTAAATTCTCAGGATTGAGGCTAAAAAATTTCTAATAAAAATGTTCACTTCAGGGTTGTTTGAATTGTATAAAATTGGAAACAGTGAAGACTATGTTAATAATTATGGGATATATTCATAATGGATTATGATATAGTCAATTTTTTTTTTTAAAGTTTATTTTTGAGAGAGCAAGAGACATCGTGAGTGGAGGAGGAGCCGTGAGAGGGGAACACAGAATCTGAAGCAGGCTCCAGGCTCTGAGCTGTCAGCACAGAGCCCGAGGCAGGGCTCCAATCTAGGGACTATGAGATCATGCCCTGAGCCGAAGTCAGGGGCTTAACCAACTGAACCACCCAGGTGCCCTGATAAAATCATTTCTGAGGAGTATTTAATCCTGGGAAATGTTCACTATGTACGTGACAAAAGCAAAACATAAAAATATAACAAAAACATTAAAAATGGTAGAAGTATATTTTTAACAAACATAGAGTTATATGCATATGGAAAAGATCTCAAATGGTATTAATGGTTTTCTCTGGAAGGAGGGGATTTCAGGTGATTTTTATCTTCTTTGAACCTTTCTGTGTTTTCCCAAATTATCCTCAGTAATCATGCCTTGTTTGTAATTAGGTAATTAAAATGTATTCTTACCTTGGGTAAAGAATTAAAGTGTGTTCAAAGGTTATCTTGGCTTCTGTTGGTTCTTGACCTGAAGAAGCTGTCGTGGCTTGAAAAACAGGACCTAAGAAAAGTGAATCCCCCTTTGGAAAAGTCCAGCAGGCTCCCCATGAAAGCTTGTTTATTCCTTGTCTGCTGCTACTTGACCACATCTCTGGCAGTAGTGAGAATGAGTCTGGCACTTGAGGAGCTTGGGAACATTCTCCCAGGTTTGCTGGCAGGCCCACGCCAGCATAGGTAAAAAACACAAAGGAACTAAATAGCAAGAGCTAACATTTATTGAGTGCTTACTCTGTGCCACCCATGAAGCTGAGTACAACACACACAGGCACAAACATCCGCTTGTGTGCACACACGTACATTTTCTGAATTTATTAATACATTTAATTTTCACAGCGACCTTATGAAGTTGGTGCTGTCAGTACTCCCATTTTAAAGATGAGAACACTGTGGCTCAGAAGGGTAGTTACTCCATGTCACACACCTAGTAGGTCATACTGCCAGAATTTTAATCCAGGTCTGATGGTTCTAAATTGGGAAGTGGGAAAGGCAATGAGTGGGGAGGAGAGAAAAGAGAGAAAGACCAAAGATGGAAGAAACTCAGTGTGGCTTTGAGCAGGAAGCCAGTAGCCACAGGGTTTTCTCTACTCACCTCTGAAGAGCACACCAGATCGAGTGCCAAACAATTCAGAGGAGGGGGCGTATCTCTACCTTCACAGTTACATACTGGAGTCTTTACCTTCATGATTCCAGTATGAGCCTGGACAAGGGCTCCTCACCTCCAGGGGGAGCAACAAAAAAGATGAAAACAGAGATCGCTTGCAATGGTCATGGGTGTTGGTATTGGAGCAAGTTTTTCTTAAAGGTTGAGAAAGAGGCAGAAGTTCCTGGAGTACTTCCGAGAACTTTTGGGCGCCTTCAAGGATCCCAGGTTGATAGCAGTGCTTTTTATTCCACTTTCACCTTTGAACGCATGACTTTTCTGTCCTGTGCTTCTGATGAAAGAGCTCGTACAGCTGCCCTTCTGTTCATCAGCCTCCATTAAACTTGGTTTTGGTCCCCAGATGGAACACAGGTGGAGAGGGTTGGGGGCAGGTAAGAGGAAGAGCTTTCTGAGGTCTCTGAGCAAAAGAAGGGCAGGAAAAGTGAGAGGTTGCACGTGAAAGCAATGCCCGAAGCCTGAATGGAAGGGGAAATGGTGACAATAAAAGGGGGGAGGGCAGCGTAGAGATGAGCCCCTTCAGGGGAAGGAAGAGAAAATCAGTTCCTCAGCCTGTCACCAGAGGGCTCCACTGGCACAATACAGCTGGGTTGTGTCTACTTTCATCCAGAGAAGTCCTGTGTGACTGTGGGGTGGGGCATGATGGGAAGCAGCTGTTAGGGGGCTGGCCGAAAACAATAATGGCAGCATACACCTGACCCACATAAAGAATGCCAACACTCATAGCTTGTATTGCCCGACAGTATTCTTTGTTGGGCCTGTTTTCCAGCAATATAAAAGATGAATGGAATTAATAGAGCACACTGCTAATGGTCGTATGTAGTGTTGAGTTCTCACGCTTACCTTATTTAGTTCTGTAGTAAACTTGTGGGTTGATGTCACACCCATTTTAGCTACAAGGAAAAAGAAGCTCAGTTAACGGTAGCTACTTGTTTAAGGGCCTCCAGCGCCTAAGGGACAAAGATCCATCCTAACATCTGCCCTAGGCCAAAGCCTGTTTCAGTTTACTTTCCAGGTTGACTCCAGAGATCAGCTGGAGGCATGTGATCATTGTTTAACCATCCCCGGCTTTTAAAGTTCTCATTTGACTAAGTCCGTGTTTTTTAAACTTACATGAACATAAGGATTCCTGGGATGGTTGTTAAAATGTATCAATTCCTGGGCTCTACTCCTAGAACTGCTGGTTAGAATCTCTATAGGAGAAGCCTGAGTATCTATTTTTAACATGCTCCAGACTTGATTCCCCATGTGGTCAGACAAGTTTGGTCAACATTGGTATAGGCAGATAGGCAGATTTTCATGTTTATGGTTATAAACTCAGTTGGCTATAAACTGTTTATCTTTGCAAGGTTTTTTTTTTTCTTTTGGAAGGTTTTATGTGGTTTAGGAAGTAAAATCCCTCATGTTATATTTGTACTTTCCCTCAATCCCTGTCCAATCTGCTCAGATTTTTTTGCATTAGGACATCATTTATTTATTTAAAAAATTTTTAATGTTTATTTTTGAGAGAGAGACAGACAGACAGAGCATGAGCAGGGGAGGGGTAGAGAAAGAGGGAGACACAGAATCTGAAGCTGGCTCCAGGCCCCGAGCTGTCAGCACAAAGCCTGATGCAGGGCTCAAACCCACACACTGTGAGATCATGACCTGAGACGTTCAACCAACTGAGCCACCCAGTCTCCCCACATTATGACATTATTTAAAATAAGTAGTGGAGACTATGTCTATATTAGGAGGTAAGGCTAAAATACAGTGATATTTTGCCCCCTGTGGTGACATTCCCCATTTTACTTTGTATGTTAGAGCTGAACTATTTATTTGCATGAATTGAATTGAAAGGAATTCTCTGGTTAAGTGGAAGGAGTTTGAATTTTGGTTAACACTGAGCTATAAAAGGCCAAGGCACATATTTAACTTCTTATTGTTGTCTTTGGTAGCCCCTGGTGCTCTTCCAAGCTTTGTGCCGCTAATGGGTTTAGGAGAATGTTGTTTCATCTACATACTTAAAATCAAAGAGAAATAGAGATTTGGGGGAATTGTAAAGATAATTAGGCCTAAACCATTTTGGACTGAAGTATTCAAATGTCCATTCTAATAAGCTTTTCAGGAGTATGGGGCTCTACATGATACTCCTGAAACTTGCCCTGTCATAGGAGGTCATCAGAGATCCAGTATTCTAGTCCCAAAAATTGGCAGGTTGCACAGGGGAGTAAAATTTTCTAATCACTAACACTTTATAAAATTAATACCCTTTGAATACCTCTAACCCCTCCACCCAGCCTAACATCAGCATCTAGCCAAACTAAAACCGTACATAAATTTTGCAAAGATGACGACTTCATGAAGCATTCTGAAGGGTGATGTTGGGGAAAATTCCTATGATTTCAGACAAAGCCGTTAACAAATGTGAATCTGGTAGAATTTGTCCACCTATTAACTGGAGGAGAGAAAATTGACAGGATGATTCCAATATGAGATATTTAAAAAGCCTTCAGAAAATGGATAAAGTCCTCTAATATTTTTGTGAGAATGACTATTTTTATGATTATGCCACAAAATAAAAGGATATTACTATTATGCTATTATGTAATGTCAGAAAAATTGTACCAAAAACCTCAAAACTTAGTCACTTATTGTTTGTTCTATGAGTTGGAGCACATTTACTATTATTTTCCAAATGTGGTCTAATGTAAGATATAATAAGCCTATTTTCATTTAGCTTCATTTTTGAAAGATAAATTTCCATCACTTTTGCCACCCTTTAGTATGTCACTTTTCGCTACAAACATTTATTTATTTATTTATTTAATGTTTACTTTTGGGGGGGGAGGGGCAGAGAGAGAAGGAGATGCAGAATATGAAGCAGGCTCCAGGCTCTTAGCTGTCAGCACAGAGCCCGTCGAGGGCTTGAACTCGCAGACTGGAGATCATGCATGACCTGAGCTGAAGTCGGATCCCTAACCAACCGAGCCACCCAGTTGCCCCTTTACTAGAAACTTGTAAATCTTGTTTCGAAAGGATTCATTTTAAGTATGAGGATTAAATGGGTTTTGACTGCAGAACATCTAACATCTAGAACAGTTCGTGGGGTCTATTAAGGATTCTGCCATTTTAGTTATTTTTGTTGTTAAAGTGTAATTGTTTTTAGCATCGATTATACTCGGGTAACATGTTTAACATTTGGTCTTCACAACAATGACCATTTATTACATGCTGTTTATTAGACACACTTGACATACATGATTTTATTGGATTCTTACTAGGAGACAGGTGCTATTTTTAGTCCCATTATAGTTAAGGAACCTGATGGTTAGTAGTAACTATGAGTGTCACAGCTGGTAAGGGGGAGAGCCAGGGCTTGAACCCAAGTTTGATTGCAAAGACTGAGATCTTCCTTCCTTTCCTTTTTTTCCTTTTTCTTTTTTCCTTCCTTCTAAGTTATCATAGAAAATCTCAAACATCTACAAAAATAGCAAATAGTTTCGTGGACCTCCTAGATAGATTTCCTTCAGGTTCAACAACGATCAACTTGAGGCCAATCTTCTTTCATCTCTACCCCTATCACCCTTCCCATCCCCGGATTATTTGCACAAAACTCCTGACATTTTTGTCACCTCAGCTGTAAATATATCAGTGTGTTTTTCTAAAAGACAAGTACCCTTATTTAAACACAACTTCAATATTATTATTACACCTAAAAGAAAATAACAACTATATTAATAAACATCCATACAGTCTGAGATTTTCCTGGTTATCTCATCAGTTTCACATTTGGTTAGTTGAAGTCAGAGCCACACAGCACATCTGATTCATACATTTCCTTGTATGATCTCTCTTAATCTGTAGATACCTTCCCTCTTTTTTGGGGGGTGGTGGCCCTGAAATGTATTTGTTGAAGAAACTGAAATTTGTCCTGTATATTTTCTGGAATCTGGATTTTGATTATTTCCTAGCCATGGTTCTGTTTAGCATCTGTAAATCTGTAAATTTACCTTTTTTAAACAAAATTTTTGAGCTCCTATGTTTAAGGTTCTAGGTTCCCATCCACCTGGATCCCTCCCATGTGGAGCTTAGAGTCTAGTGAGGGACGCAGCCACTAAGCAAGCAAATAAACAGATACGACATTTTATTTATATCCTATAATATATAAATATCCACTGCTTGTGATACAAACACAACTCTATTTGGTCTTCCTAACACTGTGAAGTAAAAGGTTTCCTGTTGTACCATAGAAACCATTGCGAGGTCCAAGAGAACTGGGCCGGGTTCAGGCCTTCCCTGTCACATCAACTACATGACACTGTGTAGTTGAGGAGAGGGTGGAGGAGGGAAGAGGTGGATGGGTGGGAGTGGGCTGGGGTTGGGGGTGTCCCTTACCTCTCTGGACTCTGATGTCTTTGTGTTTAAAATGATAGGTAGTTGCAGCCCTCGGCCTGTACCCAGCCACCTGGAGAGAGAGAGAGAGAGAGAGAGAGAGAGAGTGTGTGTGTGTGTGTGTGTGTGTGGCATTGACAGGACACTGAGAAATGCTTGGAGGTAAATAGCAAGGACTTTATAGCATCTCCAGGGACTGGCAAACTGCAGGGAGGAAAAACCATGTAAAGTACAGTCAAAAATGTAATAAAAATCAAGTAAAGCCATCACCAAGTGTCCGCAGTTCACAGTGCTAAATTCTAAGCCAAAAAGAAAGATACAAGCCTAATGTTTTAGCAAATGTCTTTAGCCTCAAACACCTGGTTTGGAAACACACCACCACCTGTGCTGCATTAAACCTGCGAAAAACCCAGGAAGGAAATACAGTGTATGAGGCCAGAAAAGGGTGGGCTCCTGGATCCCTTAGGTCAAACAGCAGGCTGTAAATGACTCTTTTCAAAACAGACATATTACTTCCCAAGATTGCGGCCTGCCACAAAGGAAGGTACACACAGCGGTTGTTCCCAGCAAGAGTTATACTATATGGCTATTAGGGGGAATAGAAGCAGCTTGATTCTTGCCAATGACAGGAAATAAGGTCAAGTAAAGATAACAGGTCTTTGAATTAAAGAGGCTTTAAACACACATCCTGGCCTCACGGCTGTAGTAGCGAATAAGAATTATGGAATAAAGCCTCGGGTTTTCTTACTCCCTTTAAGCTGGACTCCTGAAACACACCCTTTCCCTGATTAATGCCAAGGAGGCCTGTGTGGGGAAGACACCAGCTTCCTCTTCATTTTGCCCTGTTTATGCTCCTTCTAAATTAGAACTCATTGCCATGTTGCTAGTGAGATCTGGGCTGTGGGGATCATTTCACAGGTTATAAAGTCTCACCGGTAGCATATTTGATAGTCTTGGTGGTAAATACCTAAAGATTTAGAGGTCAAGATTGTATTACCTTTGTCTAGGTAATGGGGAGGGGAGCTTGCAGACCCCAGGAATAGAGGGCCAGTATATTTCTGTGTTGCCTTAGTTTCCAAAGACAGGATACCCTAGCAGCCTTGACTTAATTAACAAGACAGAGTATCAGTTCAGGGAGAAAAAAAACAAAAACAAACATCAAAAGATTGTTGTGTAGAGAAACACCTGGTTGTTAGTCTGCATTCCCTGCCCTGTTGTGCAGACTGTATTTATTATATACCCACCTTGATTCTTCCTCCCTGGGAGGGAGGGTTGGTGCAGGCGTAGGAAGTAGGGGATAGATGTGGGGGAGCTGAAGTCAAGCAGCTGATTAGAACGTTTAAAAAAGCAATCCAGTTAAGTCCTTTAGGCAACTGGCTATTCTACAAGTAACCAGCTAATTGACCAGACTCTACTTTTTTTTTTTAATGTTTATTTTTGAGAGAGAGAGAGAGCAGGGGAGAGGCAGAGAGAGAGGAAGACACAGAACCCGAAGCAGGCTCTAGGCTCTGAGCTGTCAGCACAGAGCCTGACTTGGGGCTCGAATGCACAAACTGTGAAATCATGACCTGAGCCAAAGTTGGACGGTCAACCGACTAGGCCACCCAGGTGCCCCCAGACTCTTACCTTTTTTTTTGTTGCTTGTTGACATTGATTCTGGTGCACAGGACATAGACCTGGGTTAGCTTTTGCCTAGAACTCTTGAAGAAAGTACAAAGATTCTTTGGGCCTTTAAAGTTTCTCTTTTCTGATAATCAAAATAGAAAAAAGGCACTGATGTGACAGGTCAGGAGGCTGCCCTAATATGGCTGAGAGACATTATTTGGTAGAGACCTCCAGGGGTGTGGCACTTGGAAAGTGAGGAAAGCATTTGCTCCTACGTAGGGGCAGAGGTCAGAGTCGCCTGTTTCCTGACTATGGACCCTTAGGCAAGGCACTTTACATCTTGAAGCTGGAAAACTGGGAATAATGATAGTATCTACTGCGTAGGGTTGCTAAGAGACTCTGTGAAGTAATCCAGTGTTTAGCCTGATACCTGGTGCAGAGTAAGGAGCAGTTCTGTAAATGCTAACTGTTCACCGTATTACCATCGTGATCTTTATAGCTTGCATATACCCTCATTGGCTTCATGGGGAGTCTATTAATCTAAAGTTTCAAAAATATCATTTCTATATTTAGAGAATAGTTTGAAGCCCTGCTGAGTTTCCTTGCCATGGTTTGATTTTAATAGCTCTTTGGTTCCTTAAAGGTTTTTAATATGTGCAGGATAACTTTTTTGTTTTTGTTTTTTTCCACAAAAGCAATTCATATTCATTGTTTTTTAAAAAGGTAAGTATTGGTGAAAAAAAAATAATCAGTAATTCTACCACTCAGAGATGACCACTGTTCACATGTTGGTGAATTATTATTGCACATGTTTTGACACTTTTTTTTTTTTAAAGTACTCTCTATACCCAATATGGGGCTCAAACTCAGGATCGTGAGCTCAGGAGTTGGACACTGTGCCGACTGAGCCAGCCAGGCGCCCTTGCAACTTTTCACCTAATTGTGTATTGAATGTCTTTCACATCACTAACCAGTCTTGTTTACTGGCAACAGAGAATTCTATCTGTGAGGCCCCTCGTTCTTTTTAGTGATCCTATTATGACCCTCTCCAATTTTTCCACTATCAAATAGCATCATTGTTAGATCTCTATTCACCAGAATTCAAGATGTGGTTTCCAGCTCTGGACCTTCCATGCCACCTCTGCCTAAAACCTATAGGTCTTCTTGAAAGTTAGAAATCCCCTACTTCCAGAATTAATGCCAAGGATACCCCTTCAGAAGGCTGGGAGGTTAAATTCCTCTCTTGTTCCCCAGCGAGAAGAGGCAAAATTGGGGTCATTTTCATGGCAGCTATTACTGTGTGTGAGGTGCTCCAAAGCGGCATTCCTGGCTTTGCACATTTCCCCCTAATCATAGGCCATTTCCTCACTGCAGCAGCAACCCCACCTTTCATGGGAGTGTCAAAATGCATCATCCAAATAGATGGTCCTTAAGACAAGGGAAAAGTTTACACACGTGTGCTCTGTGCAGTGCTCTAGTGCCTTTAGACAATGTCTCACCTTCTCTTCTGGACAGACGTGGCTGGGAAGGGCATTTTTCTGTTTAAGTGGAATTTGGACTCATTTGAAGGATATGTATGTGACTTCGTTTGTAGTTGAAGATGGGTTTAATCCAGGAGTGGGGATTTCAGAGGGGTTTGGTTGTATGAGAGGGGGTCTTGTGGGAAATTGGGTTTGCTTCTCAGACCTAGTTAAGAGCTAGGTTAGTCCTGGGCAAAAGTGTCAAGTAAATGAGGGTCGTCTTCTGGGCGGTGCCTTGCCTTTTCACTGCCCCCAGGCACTAAGAGCTCTGTGGACCTGGGGAACCTCCGGTTCCCACAGAGCCAGCTGCTCAGGCCGCCTTTGAGGGAAGCCCCTCATTTCAGCCCAGAAGAGGCCCAAACCTTTCCTAGAGGGGGAGAATGATTTCCTTTCTGCTGGCAGACATAAAAGTTACTGTAGGGACATAAAAGTTACTGTAAGTATAAAAGACTTTACTGTGAGTTGAAGCTGATGCTTAGGATAAGGAGTATGTAGAAGGGTCACCAGAAGAGTGGCCAGTGAAATACAGGACACTCAGTTTAATTCAAATTTCAGATAAACAAAAAAGAATTTTTTTTTTTTTTTTTTTAGTATACGTGTGTACCTTGAGTACGCCCTATCTTCTATTTACCATCTTCCCCATCTTTTGAGGTGTTTTCCTCACACCTAATTTGAAAGATTTTTTTTGTCTTGAGCAATCTTTCCAAATCCTTGAAATGAGTTTCAGAGACACAGTAACTCTCTCTTATCACACTTTTTTCTTTGCAGTTTGTAGTGTTTAACTAGAGCACACAGTGTAACAAGTAGGCAAGCTTGGGGACAAGCACATCTTTCTTTTTTTTTTTTTAATGTTTATTTTTGAGAGGGGGGAGAGAGAGAGAGTGAGAGAGTGCGAGCGGGGAGGTACAGAGAGAGGTGTGCGAGCGGGGAGGTACAGAGAGAGGTAGACAGAGGATCCCAAGCAGGCTCTGCGCCATCAGCACAGAGCGCAAGGCAGGGCTGGAATTCACAAACTGTGAGCTCATGACCTGAGCTGAAATCAAGAGTTGGGTGCTTACCAGACTGAGCCCCCCAGGCACACCTCACTTGTGAGGAGCACAGACTCACTGGTAAGAACAGTCTGTGGAAGAGAGACCGATTGGGCCAGATGTTCCGCGTACTGCAGTCAGGATGTTTCTCAGAAGGATTGGTGGTGGGTTGGTGAATTTGTTAACTGGAGACTAGTAAGGAGTTGTCTGTGGTGCCAGGGACACAGTATGTGTTCAGTGACCATTACTGTTATTGTTGTTATTAGCTGTTCTACTGTCCGAGGCTTAGTTTGTTTATAGTTTATGGTTTTATGGATAACAGTGTGGTAAATACCCCTGTAGTTTAAATCTTTTCACAAACCCTCAGCTGTTTCCTTTGGGTGATTACTAAAATTTTGTAGATGAGAAAAATGCGATCTAGGGCGGCAGGGCTGTGTTGATGGTGGCTTGTGAGGAGGTGTTACTACATTTTCAGGAATTTTGTAATGTGTTTGTTCATAACCATTTAAAAATTATATAAACATAGCTAAATTATAATGCAATAAATTATTAATTAATAAGTTAGTAACAAAGACAAAGGTCATACATATTCCAAACATATCACTTCCTTAATTATTTTACTGTGTTTTTCTATAATTGAAGCTCTTTGGGTTATTTGTGTCTATTGTATGTAGGGTGGAAGTATGAGAAAATGATGGGCTACTGCATGTCTGTTTCCAGCTCTGTGTTCAAAGTGGTATCAGTAAAGATGTCTGTGACCAAGTAATGGCATGTTACCTGGAAATCAGCCATTGTGGGAGTATTTACACCATGGAAATCAGCAAGTGGAAATCAAGGCCTTTTTTAAAGCCATTGTTAAATGTTTACACCATGGTATTTATACCACTGCAGAGAAGTAAAATAGCTAAGGAGCTATTTTCCTGGAAAAGGAATCTATCTCTCCTGACTCTGTCAAAGCTTCTTGGACCATGTTTTGGAAAGCTCTTCTTGTTTTTTTAATCCATACCTTACTGGCATATGTCTATTAAACCTATTAAATCTCTAAACAGTCTTCAGTCAAAAGCATGAATGTGTATACAGGCTACTGAGAAAGTCATAGAATGTCATTCAACAAACATTTATTAAACACCTGCTGTGTGCTGAAGACAAAGATCAATAAGACAGAGAGTGTTCTAAAATAGTGAGGCCTCAGACTGTGGGTTACAGAGTTCACGAAAGACCTTAAGTCATTGTCTTAAATTAAATAAAATAAATCAAGTAATACATACATTTATAATATAACATCAATGATTTTTGTTATTAACATATTATGTAAAATATACACATGGTAACATAAGTTAAATATATATACACACACAGTTGCTTTATTATCATTTGGTGGTCTGCACTTAAAAAAATGTAAATAGAGTCCTACAGTGGAGAGTTCAGGGAGGCAAAAAGTTCAGTGACTGAGAGAGAGCATGAGCTCTGAAGTTAGTCTAACTTGGGTTTAAATCCTGACTTGATCCCCTGCTAATTCCATGACCTTGGGCAAATTATTTAACTGCTGTAAGCTTTCGTTTCCTTATTGTATAAAAATAGTGATCCCCTCATAAGGTTCATTTGAGGAGTAAACAGTAATCTAAAGTGCTGTATGACTGGTATGGAGTCAGTACTCAGAAAGTGTCAGCTTAACACACACCTTGAAGAAATAAGTCTTAAAAGAGAAGGATATTAACTCTTTTGGATTGTATACTATACATGTATTCCTGATGTTTGAATTTCTGCTCAGTGAATCCTGGTTTACTGTGGGCAGGATTACCTCCGGTCTAAGAGTGGGGGCTTATAAGAGCTCTTTGCAGATGCACGAGGTGCCCCTGGACCTCTGTGCTTGTCCTTGTCTTCTGGTGAACATCTCATGCACTACTTACCTCTCCCTCTCCCCTTCCTGTGTCTCACTTCCAACCTCAGCAGAGCCCTCCAAAACTTCTCTTACTTGGGTCACCAAAGATTTCCTGGCTGATCTTTTTATGGTGTTTGGCACTCTATGCCAAACATAGATGACTGCTTCTATCTTCAGATAAGGTGTGGCCAGTTTAGCTTTTAACTTCATGTACCCAAAGGTGGAGAAACTGAAGGCAGGGAGGTAGAAGGAAAGAAGGGGGGAGGGGTAAAAAAATATTTGTTAAAGCTGTGTGTGTCTTCACTTTGGTTTCTTTTAAGAAAGAATATTATTCAGAATATTTTTGGAGTGGAGTGTTGCTGTGTTTTTAGAAAGTGAAGTACTCTTGTTAACATTATTAGTAGTGATTCTTTGGTCAGAATTATTTAGTTACTCACATGTATACCTTGTATTTCATCTGCCTTCTTGTAGCTCTGATAGTCCTCTGGGGTAAATTCCTCCTGGAGGAATATACTTTGAGAAGTACTTTAGGGGGAGAAAGGCAAGATGGCGGAGAAGTAGGGAGCTCCGTGCATTTTGCTTGCACCCGCTTCTCAAACAGAGAAGGCCTTAAGTCATAGGACACTGAGCCACAGGAGTTTGGGAAGAGAAAGAGACAGAATACACTGGGAAGGAAACCTTGTAAGTGAGGCTACCTAAAGAAACAAGCCAAAGTACACGTGGCGGAGAGTCCCAAATACCATTACCAGTAGGGAAACAAAATAACCAAACGCTCAACAAGAGAAATAAAGAGACACCATTCAAAGAACATTTCCTGAACAGACAGGCTTTGAACAGTCAAAGGGCCCTCTCTAATACAGCAGAACTCACAGTGGCAGAGTATACAACAAGCTTTTAAAATTAACAAGAGATAGAAAGCTAACCAAAATGATGAAACTGAAGAACTCTCCTCCAAAGAAATTCCAGGAAGAAATGACAGCTAAAGAGCTGCTTAAAACAGATATAAGCAACATAACTGAACAAGAATTTAGAACAATAATCATAAAATTAATCGAATTTGAAAAAAGCATGGAGGACCTTAGAGAAACTATGGCTACAAACACTATGGAGCTTAAAAATAGTTATGATGAATTAAAAAATGCGATAAATGAGATACATATTAAAATGGAGGCATCCAATGCACAGATTGAAGAGGCAGAAAGGAGACTAAGTGATTTAGAAGACACCATTATAGAAAAAGAAGAAACTGAGAAAAAGAGAGATAAACTGATCCAGGAACATGAAAGAAGAGTTTGAGAGCTCAGTGATACAATCAAATGGAACAATATCCATATCATAGGAATCCCAGAAGAGGAAGAGAGAGGGAAAGGTGCTGAAGGAGTCCTGGAACAAACTATAGCAGAGAACTTACCCAACCTGGGGAGGGAAGTAGATACTGAAATTCAAGAGGCACAGAGAACTCACCTCAGACGTAATTTGAGTCGATCTTCTGCACGACATATCATAGTGAAACTGGCAAACTATAAGGACAAAGAGAGACTTTTGAAAGCAGCTAGGGAGAAAAGGGCCCTAACATACAAAGGGAAACCTATCAGAGTGGTGACAGACCTATCTACTGAAACTTGGCAAGCCAGAAAGGAGTGGCAGGAGATCTTCAGTGTAATGAATAGAAAAAATATGCAGCCAAGAATCCTCTATCCAATAAGCCTGTCATTCAGAATAGAAGGAGAGATAAAAGTTTTTCCAAATTAACAAAAATTGAAAGGATTTGTCACCACTAAACCAGCCCTGCAAGAAAATCCTGAGGGGGACTCTCTGAGGGAAATGTTGCAAGGAACACAAGATACTAGAGACACCACCACAAGCATGAATCCCACAAATGACACAATCACTCTAAACCCGTATATTTCAAAATAACACTGAATGTAAATGGGCTGAATGCTCCAATCAAAAGACATAGGGTAGCAGAATGGATAAAAAAACAAAATCCATCTATTTGCTGTCTACAAGAAATACATTTTAGGCTGGAAAATACCTTCAGATTGAAAGTAAGGGGATGGAGAAATATCTATCATGCTACTGGAAGTCAAACGAAAGCTGGAGTAGCTGTACTTATATCACACAAGCTGGACTTTAAAGACAGTAAGAAGGGATGAAGAAGGGCATTATATAATAATTACAGGGTCTATCCATCAGGAAGAACTAACAATTTAAATGTCTACACACTGAATATGGGAGCACCTAAATNTGGAGGTTAAAGAACACCCTACTAAAGAACGAATGGGTCAATCAGGCAATTAGAGAAGAAATTAAAAAATATATGGAAACAAATGAAAATGAAAATAAAACAATCCAAACTCTATGGGATGCAGCAAAGGCAGTCCTAAGAGGAAAGTACATTGCACTCCAGGCCTATTTCAAGAAACTAGAAAAAGCGCAAGTGCAAAATTTAACAGCTCACCTTAAAGGAACTAGAGACAGAGCAACAAGAGCACCCCAAACCTAGTAGGATAAGAGAAATAGTAAAAATCAGAGCAGAAAAAAATAACATAGAAATCAAAGAAACAGTTGAATAGATCAATGAAACCAAGAGTTGGTTTTTTGAAAAAATAAACAAAATTGACAAACCTCTAGCCAGGCTTCTCAAANTCTGGAAAACAGTGTGGAGATTCCTCAAAAAATTAACAATAGAACTCCCAATAGAAGACCCAGCAATAGCACTGCTAGGAATTTACCCAAGGGATACAGGAGTGCTGATGCATAGGGGCACATGTGCCCCATGTCCATAGCAGAACTCTCAACAATAACCAAAACACNGATGGGGTGGAGGGGAGGGGAAGGGGGGTGATGGGCATGGAGGAGGGCACTTGTGGGGATGAGCACTGGGTGTTATATGGAAACTAACTTGACAATAAACTATTAAAAAATGTTTAAAAAAACACTTTAGGGACACCTGGGTGGCTCACTTGGTTAAGTGTCTGACTTTGGCTCAGATTATGATCTCCCAGTTTGTGAGTTTGTGCCTANACTCTTATTCTTTTTTTATTTAAAAAAATTTTAATGTTTTTATTTCTGAGAGAGAGAGATTGGGGGGGCAGCGTGAGCAGGGGAGGGTCAGAGAGAGAGAGAGAGAGAGGGAGGTACAGAATCTGAAGCAGGCTGCAGACTCTGAGCTAGCTGTCAGCACAGAGCCCAACATGGGGCTCGAACCCACTAACCGTGAGATCACGACCTGAGCCGAAGTCGGATGCTTAACCGACTGAGCCACCCAGGTGCCCCAACTTTACTCTTATTCTTGAAAGATAGTTTTTCTAAGTACATAATTTTAGGTTGAAAGTTATTTTCTCTCAGCACTTTGAAGATGTTATTTCACTGACTACTGACTCCTCTCATTGCTGAGAAGTCTTCTGTCAGCTTAATTTTCATTCCTCTGAAGGATTCTATCTTGGCTTTTCGGCTACTTTTAATGTCCTTTCTTTGTCTAGAATTCATCCTGCTTTGAATTCATTGGAATTCCTGAATAAGAGATTGGAATTGGATCAATTTGGAAAATTCTCAACATTCCTTTTTACCTCCTTCTGGAATATCAATTAGATGTCTGTGAGACCTTCTCACTAACCTTTTGTTTACTTACCTTTTCTTTCATATTTATTGGTTTTCTTTTTGTGTTGTCTTCTGTTTAATTTCTTCACATCTATTTGGTTTCTTTAGCTGTTATTTTTTTAACCTGTGGTTTAACCCTTGCATTGAATTTTAAATTTAAATGTTAATATTTTAATTTGAAGATGTTATAGTTGGTTTATTTTCAGATGTGTTTTTATTTGTGTTTTGATTCTTTTATTTCTTAAAAACATTAAGTGTTCTTTATATTATGTATAATTCTAATATCTGAAGTCTTTATGAATCAGGTTCTGTTATTGGTTATTTCTGCTGACTTTCACTCTTGGTGGCTTGTTTCCTTTTGTTTTATGTAATTTTTGATTGTGAACTCATTTGCTTAAACTTTTTATTGAAATTTTCCTTGCCTTTTTTAGGGGGTCGTTGTAGGTATTATAATTTGTGGCCCTAGATCTCTGTATGTGGTCAAATTTGTGGTTATAAAATCTCAGGGAAATTTTATTGTTATTTTTGGTATTGTTAGTTTCACCCAGAGCCAGTACTGCACCAGATCATTTTCTTTGTTGTCTGCCCCTGCTGAGTAGGTTTTCGTTTAGTTCGTCTTTCTCAGAGCCTGGGCTACTTGAGTCATGTCTTTCTGCAAGTTGGTCTGGTTCTTCACTCTGTAGGAGATACCTGCAGATCCATAGGTGTCCCCAATGTAGGCAGTCACTTAGCTCTGGTCTCCTGCTTCAACCTTGGCCTCACAGAGGTGAAGTACTTTTGTTTTCTTGGAACTTTGTTTGCTTATTTAAAGGAGGGCTTTCTGTCTTTTGTTTCAGGTTACCTAGGCCATTATATTGCTGGAAATGGAAATCTTTGTGCTTTTCTTTTGATTGCTGACATTCTGAGTGTGCTTATTATATCATGCAGCTGTTATTTCCTGGCAGCCCAAGCAATATTAATTTCTGACAATGTAAACCAGGAGCAAAATAGAATTCATTTGACAGAAACTGACTCTCCAGGAAACTGGACTCTTTGGGCTCACTCTGCAATCCATCCAGTGGCCCCAGTGGCTACTATTTACTGAGCATCACGGATTACTCAGGAGCGGCGGAGCTGTCTCACAGGCATGGGGGCTTGGCATGTTGATAAGAAATTCACAAACCAGCATTATAGATTCCCATGATACCTGGATAGGAAAGGCCAAAAAGCTCCCTTAGACTAGCTTCTCCTTCGCAGATGAAGGGACTGGTGCCATAGAGAACATTTCCTTCAGGGTCACTGAGCTGGTTTGCAGTGCCTGGGACTCCCCTCAAAGATATAAATGCAGAAACTCATTCTTATTTTTAAAAATTTGCTTGTGAATTCATTCAGATCTCCGTTCACTGAACATTAATTGAATACCTTCTCTATGCCAGGTAGTAGGATGCCTTTTAGATAATAGGTACTCTGTAAATGGTAATGTACACACATATTTACCTATATATAGAAACAGACTCTCAACTACTTGTAAGTCTCTCTTCCTCCTCTCCCCTGCCCTCCTCCCCACCTCAACCCTGAGCTTCATCCTTCCCCCTAATATAGGTGAGAGGGTTTAAGGCTGGTGGGGAGGGGAAGGATGAAGCAAGAAAAGTCGTTGTAGAGCCCATGGGACATGGTTAGGACTGGCTAAGCTCAGAGCCTTTACTCTTGGGACCAACCCAGGGAAGGAAAAAAAATCAGTAAGAGCTGGCCACTGGTATGTATTTGAATCCTGACACTGACACATACTAGCTGTTAGGCTAGCTCTGAGCCTCAGTTTCCTCTTCTGCGTAATGGAAAATACTACTACTGAGTGGTAAGCACTCAAAAGACACTGTCATTGCCTTTAAGAACATGTGTGAAAAACTCAGAAAAGAGATTCCTATAATGTCCTAAGTAACAAGAAAAACTCATCTTTAACCCATTATGCCAGGAAGTTCATGTGACTCTAATTTAGCTAGGATGGATGTTTCTGTAGCCTGACTTATACTGGCAACGAAGGACAGTCATTTCCTGGGAGAGCCTACCACTTTTCCTCCTCAAGAGAATGAAGCTGCGAAGTTTTGTCTTTAGCTATCATTCCTCCAAGGAGGCTACTATCCTGTAGATTACCCAGCCACTAGGTGGCCAGAGTTATTCATAAAAGGCTGCCCTTAGCAATGAAATCATAAAAATCTTAAAGTTTCTTGTATGTGGGGAGTTTGCCTTACAAAATTGAATCCTGTTTGAGTGTAGAAGCCAACAGAAACAAACAGGAACAACAAACAAACATCTTGACACCCCAGGAAAAAGCCGCTCTTTATTGTTTGATGAACAAATGTATCCAACTCAGCTTCCCAAAGACAACTCTTCTCATTCAGAAACTGTCAACAGTAAATTTTCACAACTTCAAAGTTAGGTTTTTAAACTCCCTTCTGGTTCCCACTGTGGAAGCAGGATTCCTGGACAGATCCATTTGAAACAGCATTTGAATGACCCAAGTAGCTAGGGCTGGGTGGGGTGCCGGCTGCCTAGGAGGGGGTGTTTGAGAGGGGAGGTGTGGACAGCTATGGGCTGTGGGAAATACAGAAGGTCTGCAGTGCAGGGTTCTTTTGCAATAAAAACCTTTTATAAACCGTGCATGGCGGGTGGCATCCCAGATGGACCTCTGCTGGGTCTGAGCTTACGAAATCATTCTGCCTGATATCTGCCCCACTCTCAGGGTAAGAAGAAAGTTTTGCTTATTGAGGAGAGTGAATTGGACACAGATGCTGCAGGCCATGGGCTTGCCCTGGCTTGCCCGTCTTCCTGGCAAGACAAGCAGTTATTAGAGGCTGGTGACGACTCCCTATGTCTGGGGACGAGCTGTCTGCATTTCTAGGAGACGGCTCCTTCCCAAGGGGAAAGGAAGGTGCCAGGCTGTAGAAGGGTCCAATTATTGGCGGCTCTATTTTGCAGAATGATTGTCTTTGAGTGAAGTATGTGTTGTAGAATGAAACTTGGCATTTTTAATTAACGTAAAAGAATCTCAGTTCTTACATGCCTTATATATGTATTAAAAAAGAGGAATTCTTGACACACCTCTCAGGAAATGGCTTCAGAGCAGCTTTGCCACCTGTGAGTCTTCTTCGATAGTGTCCTGTGGGAAATTGTGAATGCTTGATTTCATAAATGGGTTTTAAATTAATTTGTCTTTTGAATACTTGTGTTTATCTTTCTTAGGATTTCTGAAAATCTTTGCTATTACTATCAAAGGGAGTCATTTCTGCTAACATGGTTGTATTCTGATCTGAAGGGTTGAATGGGCCATGGCTCTCTTATCAGTGCCAAAGTATCTGTGACAGAAGAATTTCCCAGTAGCTTTGGGATATGTATGGCCCAGCATTACAAGCTGGAAAACTGGCAGCCACATTCCAGGGTCTTGGATTGGGTATGTGCTTGGTGGCTAATGGTTTAGAGGACTGTTCTGACCTTGGTCTTTGAGTAAGCCAGTGATGGTTGGTTTAATGGCACTGACCTAGCTCCGTGACTACAACAAGCAGCTCTGGAATTTGGAATCCCATTTGACTTCTAATCCTAGCTCTGCTACATACAAACTGTGTGACATTGTACAATCTAGCCAACTGCTTGGAGCCTTGGGAAATGGGGGAATAATTCCTTCCTCACAGGGCTGTGGGGAAGACAATAAAATGAGATAATATGTGTCAAGTGCCAAATTCAAAACTTGTCAAGTGGACACTCAATGACTGATAGTGGCCCAACTACTTCCTTCAAAGTCCACCCCATTTTGAAAAAAGGGTCATAATCAGAAAGGTTGCAGGTTCCTCCTCCTTCTCCTCCTTCTTTTCCTTTTTGCTTTAGGCAGAGAGGACAATTTGATTCTCTTAAAGTAGATGACTCCCAAATTCGTAGTCTGGCCTAGAGATCTCTTCCAGGTCTCAGGCTTATGTGGAATATTCACAAGCGATGGTTCTGTCGTGTTAACTTAAAGCATACAGACATAACACTCCTCTCTGCTTCTGCCACCCAAGTCCCCAGGCCTCCCAACCAGCAAACCTGGTTTTCCTTTCTTCTTTTTTTTCTGTTAAGGACAACACCATTGTTCAAGATGTGTAGACTTGAACTTAGATTTGGTTGCCTTTGTCTTTCATCCTCTTCCCATCACCCTCCAAACCCAGCTAAAGCTTCCTTCCTTCTTCCTCTCTCCCTATTTTTCATCCTCCCTTCTTTTTTTCTGGTCCTTCTCATTGCTAGAGCTCAGATGTGATAGAAAGTGTCCATGGAGGCTGTTCAGGTCTTCTCAACCCTTTTACCCCATCCCATCATTTCCCATCAGTTTCTTTGACTCTGTCTTTGGCCTCTCCCATCTATCTGTCATTGTCCAGTGCCCTTCCCCCAATTCAGTTGCTTTCTCAGCTTCCTGTGTGCCATTTTCTAGCTCATGATTTTCCAAAGGCTCCATATGTTCTGCAAGAAAGATTCCTTAGTTTAGTCTGTCCACCTTTCCCTTCTGACCCAATCTCTCATTTTCTTTGCTCTAGCCATATATATGCACTTACTAGAATTGTCATTCTCTTCCACAATCAAGCTTTTCCATCTACTCACTTCATCTTCTAGTTCCCACCTAATCTAGGAAGTCTTTAGACTCTTTCTTAATCAATTGGTTGGAATTACAATCCTTTCTGACATTCAGATACATGCTTCGGTGTAATTTCTTCATTCCCTTGTTGGATTACTTTCCCAGAGTCAAATAAGACCTGATTGGTGAGAAGCCCTCAACAACCACTGTGTAACCCTGGGAGATAATGCAGTTTAGTGGTTAAGAGTTTGCTTCTCTGGTGTCAGATGGATCTAGGTTCAAATCCCAGTTCTAACACTTACTAGTTGCATGACTGAGCAAGTTTTTTGTCTCCCTCACCTCTGTTCCCTCATCTGTAAAGCTGAGTAGTAATAGTGCCTGCTGAACATGGTGGTTGTATCTAAGGGGATAATATGTGGCAAAACACTTAGCATAGTGGCTGGCACCTAGTAAGTGGTTTACTCAATGATTGCTAATATGTGTTCATTCTTGTGTTAGCTGTCCGTAGCTGGTTTATCAGTAATGAAGACAGATTTTTGACACCAAATTTCTTCTTCTAGGACTGTGTAACCTCTAAGATGCTCAAATGGACATCAGAGAAAGGGAAGCTATAGTTAACCAAGTCTTTTTTTTTTTTTAATTTTTTTTAATGTTTTATTTATTTCTAGGAGAGAGAGAGACAGCATGAGCAGGGGAGGGTCAGAGAGAGAGGGAGTCACAGACTCTGAAACAGGCTCCAGGCTCTAAGCTGGCAGTCAGCACAGAGCCTGATGCGGGGCTCGAACCCACGAACTGTGAGATCATGACCTAAGCGAAAGTCGGACGCTTAACCGACTAAGCCACCCAGGCGCCCCTATAGTTAACCAAGTCTTAAGATTTTTGAGGGCATAGATAATGTTACATTCATCTTTGTGTCTTTAGCCCTAGAATGGGAATGTAGTAAGCATTCAAAAATACATGATTAAGCCAACTAAATGTTGAGTTGCAAAAACTCATGGTAAACACCTATGGTCAATTTTCATTTAGGTCTGTCTATTTCTTACAGTTTTCAAAGTAAACTTCCGGAATGCTGGGATTCATTCACTGTGTGTATATATATGTGTGTGTGTTTGTGTATGTATGTGTGAATACACCTAGACACATTTACATTTTCATTGTTTTTCTAGTATAGCTTCACTGGATTTAGTGTGTGTTCCTCCTTCTTTTCCTTCCCTAGACTTTTTGGGTTTGGGTTTGTCCCTAGGTCTGACCATAGGTTTGTCTTTGGATTATAACCAAAGAGAGCCTTCTTAGAAGGAAAGCTACCTGTATCTGACCTACTTGAGTTTGGCCCTGGAGTGAAATCTCAGGGTTCCAGCCTTCCTGGTGAGTTGGAAGAGGTCATGAAAGAGAGGCCCATTAGGTCTGTGGATTACTGATGAGGTTTGCCATTTTCTTGAAAATCTAGATTTTTTTAAGGGCCGTTACACTGGACTTGTCATAATGTGGTTAATGCTGTATATAAGTTCCTGGTGTAGACATATAGATGTACATTTAGAGTGCTTGCTTTGTTGGTACTCCTTAGGTCCTGGGGACTTTAAAGATAGAAATTGAATGTGTGAATTTTAATTCAGTTTAACACATTCATTGAGTGTTTATTATGTGTCAAGCACCATGTTGGGCACTTTTTCTAGTAGGATTGAGATACTTAGCATTTGAGTAGTTGCTAGGGTGATAAGAGAATGGCAGATTGGGTTGTTTTTCTCCCTTCATCTCCTTCTGCCCTTTCTCTTCTCACCTTTTTCAGGAAAAGGAGACTTTGTGAGGAGGACAGTGCATCAGAGCTGTGGCCACTATTACCAAGTAAGCATTTGTCTGTATTGTAGAGGTTTACTGTGGAGAGCATGAAAGATCTGGTGCCCTCTAGGGGTCTGGATGACCTCAAGGATCTGCTTTACCCCTCCAAAAGGAACCAAGGCACAGAGGGAGGACCAGGATGATAGAAAAGGCCTAGTTATTCATGAAGGTGGAGGGAAGAAAGAGACTATAGAAGAAACAAGGGAATCCAGAGAAGGACCTTGCAGTTACCACCGTTGAGGGCTGGTCTCCTCAAGGGTTTGGGAAGCCCCATAGTTGGAGAAGCATTCCAAGGCCTCATGGCTGGTGCACTGTGGCCACAGTGGGATAGGATAAACTCCTACTGCCTGACTGCAGACAACATTTCACTAAGGTCTGATCATGTCATTTCTTCTGAGCCTTTGATTCCTCAAAACTATCACTTTACTCCAGCTGTGGGCTAACATCACTCTGGTTCTGTGGCTTTGGCTGAGCTGACATGGGTGGGGCCCATGAAGCTCTTTGAACTTCCATGTCTGGAATTTGGGTCTGCAGGTTGTCTGCTGACCCGGGCAGAGGATTCCTAAAATGCCACCACTCACTGTTCCTAGCCCTGCTGTCTGCGTCCTTCCCTAAGAGTGGGTGAAGTGATTGCTCTGGGCCCCTAGCTTCTCCTGGCCCCATCTAGGGAGATCAGAATCATCTTTCCTGGGGCCATTTTGGTGGAGAAGATGCTTTCTGTCGTCGTGAGATCTGCAGCTAGACTGCCCTGGGCCCTTCTTCAGACTCTGCCAGCTCTTGGCTTTGTGGTTTGGAAGCTCTGGCTTGGGGAAGAATAGATGTCTCAGGACTGAACTTGGGAATAGAACACACAAGGGGCCTCTACCCAGTTAGGGATGGAAGAGGAAAAGAAAGCAGCAAATAGGACTGAGACAATAACTGGAACTTGGATTTATTAAATAGCAAAAATGAGAAGGGGATTTAGGGGTTGTTCACTGTTTCCTATAACCCCTAATCCTTTCATACTAAGGATAGGAGAACTACAGGGGTATGCATCTTCTGTATCGCCCCTTGGTGCCAAGTGGTTTGGAAGGAAGGAAGCTGATAGGGTTGTTAAGAGGTTGAGGTTACCAGAGACCATGGACATGGGAGGGTGCGTGTCAAAGAGGAAAAACACATTATCACTCATGCAGGGTGAGTGGATAAGAAGGTTTTTCCCAGGAAACCACAAATGAAAAATCTAGTTCTTACACTAGGATTCATGCCTCCGATTGACCAACAGGTCTGAAGCTCATTAACAAACCCATGCCATTAACTTTCATGTCTGTTAAAGAGAGTCTAGAGCATGCTGGCCGAGAGCTCAGCTCTGAGTTAGACTGTGCATGTTTGAATTCTGACTCTGCCGCCAGCTGGTTGTGCAACTTTTAGAAAGTGATTTTCCCTCTCTAAACCCTTTTATTTATGTATTTATGTATTTATTTATTTACCTACGTACCTACCTATCTGCCTATCAGTTGGCATATTGCTATTGAGAGAATTAATGGATTAGACTCTATAAACTGCTTGGCATGGGAAATGACCAATAGATGGTGGATATTATTACATTCAGAACACTGAAGTTTTAATATTATGAGCTTGGCAAGCATAGCTGACTTAGTCATTATATATTAATATTTCCTGATCATACTGGGCCGTCTGGCTCTGGCTCTGACTAGCCATCCTGGGTGCATCCTGGGTGTGCATGGGTAGGTGAGGCAGGTAGGCAGATATAGTGAGGTAGGGCTTTCTTTGTCTCCTGCCAGAGACATCAGCACAGACGTGGGCCTTTAGGAGGATCTCAGAATTATAGGTGTGTGGCTATTTCTTTTTTTTTTTTTTTGAATGTTTATTTATTTTTGAGAGAAAGACAGTGTGAAGAGCGGAGGGGCAGAGAGGGAGACACAGTGTCAAAGCAGGCTCCAAGCTCCTAGCTTTCATCACAGAGCCTGACATAGGGCTCAAACTCATGAACCATGAGATCATGACATGAGGGGAAGTCAGGTGCTAAACTGACTGAGTCACCCATTGCCCCGATGTGTGGCTGTTTATTTCTACATGGAATATGGGGCTGGGGTAGAGATCACCATCTCCAGAGGCCTCCTGTATGCTCTGGGAAAAAGGGTCTCTTATCACAGAATGTTACGGAAATTCCTTTTCTTTCATGGACCATTTAGGAATACTGAACTAAAGGCACAGTCTCATCTTATTTATTGAGACCTGAAGGGGAGATTTGAACTTGGCTCACAGTTTAGGTTTGGACACATTAAATTCTATCTGATAGACTGGGAAGGGATTCTCCAGAGGAGATCAGGCTTGAGAGAGGACTGTGAAATCCCTGGTGAGAAAGTCACGTGAAGTGAAGAAGTTTGGAGGGGACAGATTATGCAGCAGGGCCAAGAAGAATCCAGGTACACACTGGCTGTGTTCCCATACCCACTCGCTTCCCAAACCCCTCAACAAAGGGTGCTCCAGAAAAGGGCTCAGTGCTAAGGCAAGAGTTGTTGCTTGGAGCCCAACACCTCTGTTGCAGGAACCCCAAGGAACAGGAGAGGTAGGTGGTCAGGAGGAACCCAGTGGCGGCCTGGTTAGCATCCTGGAGGAGTCAGGACTATAGTAACTAAAGCAATCACCCGGCAGTGAAGCACAGCAAGAAGCTGTCAGGCTGCGCTTTCTATAGCTAGGCTCACCTAATATGAGCATCTGCCTCCCCATAAAGGGGCATAATAGTAGTACCTACCTCCCGGAGTGTGGAGAGCCTAGAACAGTGCCTGGCACATAATAGGGGCTCAGTAAGTGTTAGCCAATATTGTTGGACAGTTTCCCAGATGGAACTCCTGGAGGGAGTAGTTGGGAATGAAATCAAGGGAAAAGCCTCGGCAGTTTGGAGTATGTCTGTTAACTGTTAAAACAAGGGGCGTCGGAGTACTGTGCACACAGGGTCTGCTTCCTGCCAGCTGTCTCTCCAGCTCTTTGTTCCCTGTGGCCTCTGATCCTGGGGCTGGGCCCAGAGAAGACACTGGCTTGTGTACAGCTCATGGTTGATTCGTATGCGTTAAACTGATGGTTCTGCTCTGGGCTTATTGAAGCAGCCTAATCTGGGCCAATGGGAACAGTATTTCTAAAAAGGCCTGACTATTCCCTGTGCTTTGCATTTGGCACAGGGGTATATGGTAGGAAAACCTTGCTTGGTTTCTTCACTTTGTTCTATCAGTGGGGAGATTACTGTCTGCACTTTTCCATTCCAGCAGCTTGTCTCCCCCACCTGCTGAAATCCCTGTGCTGCTGGGATCCTACTCATTTTTCAAGGCCTTGTTCATTTTGGGGGATAAGTCATGTCTTGTTCCCAGATGCTTTATTTGCACAGTACCCTTGGTCGTTATCCCATTTGTTCTGCAATAATTCATGCACCTCTGCTTCCCATGCTGTATTCTCAGTTCTTGGAGAGAGCATGCATGCACATACATGTCTCTTATTTATCATTTTATCCTCCATGGGGTCATGTAAAGTAAGCACTATCATCACCTCCATTTTACAGATGAGAAAACTGAGGCCTAGAGAAAGTAAGTGCTTGCTCAAGACCACCCAGCTGGTAGGGGAAGGAGCCAAGATCCAGGCAACCCAGGGCCTCAGCCTTACCCACTGCACCCTGCTGACTTTCATGGGAGGAGCCTAAACTATTACAGGTATCAGATTTGGTCAGCTTCACCAATCATGTTCTGAAGATGATCTACAATATGTATTCCTGACATTCGGGGGTGGTAGATCATTTCCCCTTCTGACAAAAGTCTGTCCAAATGATTGCCAAGATCAGCATCTTCTTGAATTGTTAAAAAAAAAAAAAAAAGCTGCCAGAAGTTCGAAAAGAAGGTGTCGTACAGTGACATTGTGGCTTCTTCTTTAGCCCAGATAGGCCTTTCTGGGACTGCTGGATACATGAGTGTTATCTCAAATTATAAGCCCTCCAGTTCAAAAGATTTTGAATGAGGCTGCTTATGATTAGCTTTTGGAAGGGGTCTCTTCTACCTTCCCCCAGCTAACACCCCACTTCTGCTAGCTGAGTAACTTATCCTGGAGCATTAACATATAGGGTCTCTTCGTGTCTTAGGAAAACGTTCCAGTAACTCATTTTCTCTTTTCTGCTAAAGTCATTGAATTAAATCATCCTCTCAATGAAACTTTAAAAATCCATTAATGAAAATGTTAGTATGTTAACAGAGTACCATGATATCCATCTAGATTTAAATATTTATTGGGCAAACAGGAGAAATGGTTAAATCCCATTATGAAAATCAATCAGAACTGCCCCCAAAGCCTGGACTTATAAATAGTGTCACATACCAGCCACAGTCACCCTCTCATCTGCTCTTCTGGCGCTAAATTCAGTCAGCTGAGACCAAGCTACCATGTACGGAACAGATTAAACTAACATCCATCAAGGTGAAAGATAATTATTGCTTGTGTCAGACAACACCTGCTTTTGTAGCATTCCTCAACTTCGTTAAACTGGAGACAGGCTAAACTTTCCACCGAATTTTCCATTTGACAGTTGCTCCAGGCAGTGTGTCTGCAGAACACCCTTGCTATGTTTACATTTTTGAGGCAGATTAAAAATGTCATCTGTGAAATATAACCCAAAAATCTCAAACTGTAATATATTAACATATATAAATATAGGGGCTTAATGGGAGTCAGACTGGAGGGGAAGGCAAATATGTAGCTGCTTCTGGAGCAGAAATCTTTCATCGTACATCTTTTATGACATTAAACGTGCTGATTGTCCACAAGATACTCTTCATACTTCAATTCGTGGTGGTGTTGATCACTCTTCACTTTATAGTTTTAGGATTATTAATCATTTCTCAACAGCTGGTGGTATTTTCTTATCAGTGGAGAGCCAGAAGTCAGGTGCCATTTGGGATATGTGAGCTCTGGGTTTCCTTTCCATCATCCCATTTCCATGGTTATGATGACATTTGTACCTGAGGAAGGAATCTCTGACCTGGGGCAAAAATCTGAACTGAAGATTTTTTAATTGAAAAGTGACACTGGCATGGCCACTGCAGAAGTGCTGGTGTCACTGCCAAGGACACTGCTTGGGGTGTCCCATGATGGAAAACTGGAGAACAAAGAGTAGAGGAAGGAACCTGGTATCCTTCCAGGTGTCTAAGCTGGGACACGTTTTTGTTTGCTTCCAAGAGGCAAAGGGAAAAGCAATTTGTTGGTTCCTTTCTCTGGGGGAGGGCTGTGGACCTGCAGCGTTTCTGGGTGTTAATCTTACTCTTAACATCTCTGTTGACTTCGATTACTATTTCTTTTGATGTACTAGAGTTCCAAGCTTGAGCCCCGTTGAAAAAGAAGACTCCAGGCTTCCCTCTTATTCAGGGGTAGACATTAAAAGGCATTTAAGATACTTCATTCTTGGGATTACTGTAATGTTTTATTTTAAAAAATTCCTGTCAGCATCCCCAGCTCCTTCCCACCTGCACTCAGGTTCCAAGCTCTCTGATGGTTCCTGACCCTGGTCTTTCCTCTCTCTCCCCCAGACACCCCTTTTGCTTTCATTCAGACTTGTGTATTCCGTCAGGGTGACTGTTGTGGTAGCTTTCCCTCCTTCTTTCCAGTCTCCCCCATTTCAGACTGACTTCTGTGCACCAACATGTGTCCCAAAGAAAGTAAGAAGGTCACTCTTCTGCTAAGAATGTCTAATCCCTTGATGTTAGGTAGCTGCCTTAGCTACCTTTCTCATTCCTTGTTGCGGCCTTCAAGGCTTTTGTAATCTGGCCTCAACCATCTAAAATCAACTGTATCAGTTAGGATGCCTTTGGCTACCAGTAACACAAACTATGACCCAAATAATGAGAAGATGTCATCTCACGATCCGCGAAGCACACCTTGTAGGGTGACCACAGGTTGTTGGTTTCAGGGATTCAGTGATATCAGTCAAGGGCCAGGTTCTTTTCATCTCCCTGCTCTGTTCTTCTTTGTGTGTTGACTTCATCTCAAGCTGGGTAGCAGATGGCTGGAAGGGTTCCAGGAGTCACAGACAGACTGAACAATGTATCTGAATGAGGGTATCCAAGATGAAGAGAGGAGGAACATGCCTCAGCCACCGCCCTTCCCAGGAGACTCCCCTTCATCTTTCAGTGGCCAGAACTGTGCTCATACCCATTCCCCAGTCAGCCACCAGAGTGGGGCTGGCATTACTGTCAGGGCATCCAGGCCCCTTATATCCCTAAGTGGGGAGTGGCGCTAGCCTCCCCTGAGCCACATGCTTCATGAGTTAGAAGGAGGGATCTGAGCACAAGTGCTATTTTATTGAGAAATAATTAGGGAGAAACTGATGCTGAACAGGAAACAAACTTTGTCCACTACCAGGTTTTCTGGCACATGGAGGAATTTACACTATCCTCAACCCACCATGTTCTGCCACACCTTCCATGGTTCTCAAAAATGTCTTACCTCCCCACTTTTTTCTGGAGAACTCTTCTGCATCCTTTATGACTGTATTAGTTTCTTGATGTTGTTATAACAAATTACCCCAGGCTCTGTGGCTAAAAACAAAGCACATTTATTTACAATTCTTATAGTTCTGGAGGTCAGAAATCTGAAATGGGTCTCATGTTGCTAAAATAAAGGTATTTCTTCGGGAGGCTGCCCACATTCCTTGGCTCATGGCCACATCATTCTGACCTCTGCCTCTGTCTTCACATCTCTCTTTGATCTTATGTCTCTCTTAAAAGGACTCTTGTGATTATATTGGGCTGCCCAAATCATCCAAGATAATGTCCTGTCCCAAGATCCTTAACTAAATCATGTCTGCAAAGTCCCTTTTGCCATGTAAGGAAACCTCGGTGCAGGTTCTGGGTACAGGACATGGACATCCTAGAGGAGGGGTTATTTTTTATTTTTTGTCTACCACAGTGACCTAGCATAAATGTCACCTTCTCTGCACTGTCTTCCCTGACTCCATTCCAAAAAGGTCACTGTGGCAAAACAGAAGGAAGAGACTGAAAGGCAGGAAATTTGCCAACCTTGNTGGGCATGGCCTCTCCCCTCTCTTTCTTTGTTTTTTAACCTGACATTGAACTTCTTTCAGGTCTGAGTCAAAGAGACTTTGTACCCAACCCATTGTGGTTTGTGGAGGCGTTCACAAAAGGAAGCGAAGAGGAAATTCTACCCACAGGACAAAGTATTGATTGGCCCTCTCTGCCCCCAGGTTACAATAATTTTTCTAGAGTGAGCCTCCTCTTCTGATCATGTGCTAGCCTGCCCAGGCCTGCGTTCTTGTCAACAAACCCAAGTGGTTTAGGTCACAACAAAATGTCTCTCTGTCTCTCTTTCTATTTATTTATTGTATATACCAGTGAGCAATATGGTGGTGGGCACCATTGCTGTGAGGCATACACTTCTCTAGGCAGAAATTCTGAGACACGGAAGATCTTTGTCACATGGTTTGTTCGCAAGTGTTTCCAGGAAAAGTCAGAATGGAAGAGGAAATGGGGCAGGGAGGGGAGGAAGCCAGCCAAGGGTGTTTTATCAAGGAGAATCCCACAGAGGGTAACTTTGGACCAACCCCTCAGGGCAGCTCTGAGACATGTAGGTCATTCTTGGATTGTCCTGAGGAGGGCTATTATCATTGGTGAAGAGATGCCTCTAGGGACACATAAATTCCCAGGAACTTCTGGCTCTCCAGGGCAGCCAGTGAAAGCAATTCTGATAGCTTGAGGGGAGCCTTCCATCAAAAGAGGCACAAGTGCTGTTGGGAATGGAGGCATACTGGGAGCCAGTATGCTGGGAGAGGGTGCTGGGATCCAAGCAGTTCTGGGCAGAGCACTGACATCTCCTGCTGCCCGAGGGAAGACCCTGTGTCCAGACATTTCCTCTTCCCCCAACCCCTAGCTTGCCACTATTAGCCCCACTCCCAGTTAGGGTTACTGTGACATCACAGGCCCCTGGGAAAGCCTATTTCCACCAGAAATAACTTCATCACCTGAGGATGATGGATGTATCTGTCTTTGAGGGAGGCCAGGCTCCACCCTCTGTCTGCTGCTATGAGCTGGCAGTTGGGCCCGCCTCCTGAGCACCCAGAGAGTAGAAGAGGCCATTTTGTCCCTGCCTGGTCACCTTGTTGTCTTGAGATTCTCTCCGCCCTTCCCCATCCATGGAGCTTGATCCCACACTTGATCAGGCTTACTTGCTCTGTCCTTCCTTACCGCTTAGTAGAGGCCGGTTCTGCATTAAGGCAGTTTGGCCCAAAGCTTCTCATATTCCCTGGGATTCTGTAGTCATTAGGTGCTATAATCAATTCCTTGATTATTAACAAATGATGCTGTCCACTTAGGTAACCCAAATGAAGGACTTTCCAAAAACACATCATTGTTTTTTAAAATGTAGTAGTGGTGTGCCTGGGTGGCTCAGTCGATTAAGCACCTGACTTTTGGTTTCAGCTCAGATCATGATCTCACAGTTTATGAGTTCAAGCCCTATGTTGGGCTCTGTGCTGACATTGTACAGCTTGCTTGGGATTCTCTCTCTCCCTCTCTCTCTGCCCCTCCCATGTGCTTTCTCTCTCAAAATAAATAAACTTAAAAAAAAATGTTCCAGTAGCAGTAGCTACTTTAGTGTACTTAAACTGATATATAAGTAATAATACACTGACTAATATTTAAGTACTGTGCCATACACTTTACACACATTTCATTTCATTCTTTACCCTTCAACACTCCAACAAGGCAGGAATTATCATTATTACCATTTCACCTGGTGGGAAAATTGAAGCTCAGAGATGTTAAGTAATGCTTCAGAGTTTACAGAGCTGAGATGTGAATCCAGATCTGCATTCATAAAGACCATGATCTGATTTATCATTGTGTATTGTCCCTTACCTCATAATGAAGGAGTCTCCTCTTCAGAGTTGAGGGCATTTAATAGGAATAGCAATAAATGGGTCTGGCAAATAAGAATGTTTCTTCAGAACTTTGGATTCCAATGGTATTTAGTCATCCCATTTATTAGATTCCTTACCCAAGAATTAAGTAGAAAATAGGTTCTTTTCCCTAAATCCCTTTCAGATGTGTTGGCCACCAAAGCAGCCTCCATTACCCCAAAATGAGTCACTATGCAAACCAGTTTTATTTCAACTGTGCTTTTCTGGAAGAGGGGCTTAGACCCTCCACATCAGCTCTTTTTGAGAGCTTTCCTGGAAGCCCCACCTAGTAACTGATGCTTTTGTCTCTTTGGCCAGACTGTGTCAAATGACTACCCACCCCTAGCTGCAAGGCAGACTGAGAAATGAGGTTGGTGTTTTGATATTTTTTTTAAGCTTGGCCTCCCCCAAAGAAATCAGCATTTTATTAGGAAGAAGAGGATAATGGATACTGCATAAACAACTAATTGTTATACCTCACTCCCATTTTGATTTCCTTTTCTGGTTCAGAGTTCATGGCCCATTATTTCAAATAATCTTGGGTCAATATTCTAAAGTCCTTAGTATTTACCCTTTTAACATATTTGGATGTCCCAGAGACATCTAAATTCAGTGTGTCCTCAACAGAATTTATCTTCTTCCCAAATAGATTCCCATTCATGTGAGTGAATGGTACTACTGTCAACCCAGTTATTCAAACCAGAAATATAGCCATCATTCCTGTTTATATTTTAGCTCTCATATCCAATCAGTCACCCAAGTCTGTGATTTTGGTTTCCATTTCTCTGATACCTTTTCTCTTCATCCTTCCTCCATTCAGTGGCATATGAAAAGCATAACATATCATGAAGAAGTAAGGTTTATGTCAGCGTTACAAGGCTGACTCAATTTTAGAAAATCTATTAATGTAATTCACTATATTAACAAACTAAAAGGAAAATCGTAAGATCATAGATTGAGAGAAGCATTTGATAAAATTGACACTTTTTCCTATAGTTAAAAACAAGAATAAAATAGTTGGAAATTCATTTAGTCAAGGGATGCAAGATTTGTACACTGAACACTCCAGAATACTGCTGACAGAAATCAGAGAGGATTTAAATAAATGGAAAGACATCTGTGTTCATGGATTGAAAGGCTTAATATTGTTAAGAGGCCAATACTACCCAAAGAGGTCTAGAGACTCAATGCAATCACTATCAAAATTCTAGTGTCTTTTTTATTTTTCAGAAATGGGAAAGTTGATACTAAAATTCAAATGTGAAATTGTGAAGTACTTAGTAAAGTCAGAATTTTGAAAAAGGACAGCACTGAAGAACTTAGACTTCCCAATTTCAAAATTTACTAATTTCAAAGCTATTGTAATAAAAACACTATGGTCCTAGCATAAGGATAAAAATATAGATCAATGGAATAGAATTGAGAGTCCAGAAATAAAGTCAACACCTATGATCAATTCATTGTTGACATTGGTGCCAACACCATTCAATGGAGCAAAAATAGTCCCATCAATAAATGGTGCCAGGACAACTGGATATCCAGAAGCAAAAGAAGAAAATTGATCCTTACCTCACAACATAAAAAACCAAACCAAACCAAAAAAAAAAAAAAAAACCCACCCAAAAAGCAAAAAACCTAAAATGGATAAAAGGTCCAAATATAAGAGCCAAAACCATAAAACTCTTAGAAGAGAACTTAGGTGTGAATTTCCATGACCCTGGATTTGGCACTGGGTTTCTTAGATATGATAACAAAAGCATAAGTGTCAACAAAAACTAGATAAATTGGACTTTATCATGATTAAAAACTTTTAAACATCAAAGGACACTATGAAAAAAGTGAAAAGACAACCCACAACATAAGAGAAGATATTTTTAAATCATACATTTGACAAGGATGTAGTATCCAGAATATGCTAGTGATGTTGGCAACTGAGTAACAAAAAGGCAAGCAACTCAATTGAAAAATGGACAAATGAATAAACATTTCTCCAAAGAAGATATACAAATGGCCAAAAAGCATATGAAATGATCCTCAACATCATTAATCATTAGGGAAATGTAAGTCAAAACCACAATGAGATACTACTTTACATCCAGTAGGATAATTATAATAATAACAACAACAAAAAAAGGAAAATAGCAAGTGTTGGTAAGGTTGTAGAGAAATTGGAACTTATGTACATTGTTCATGGGAATGTAAGATGGAAAACAGTTTGGTAGTTCCTCAGTAAATTCAACATAGAATTACCATATGACCCAGTAATTTCATTCCTGGGTAAATAGCCCAAAGAACTGAAAACAAGTATTCAAACAAAAATTTGTACATAAATGTTTATAGCAATACTATTCATGTAGCTAAAAGATGGTAACAACCCAAATGTCCATCAGCCGATAAATGGAGAGACAAAATGTGAAAAAATATTATTTGAATAAAGAAATACTGATCTATGCTACACCATGTATGAACCTTAACATTATGCTCAAAAAGCTACATATTGTAGGATTCCATTTATGAAATATCTAGAATCTGCAAAACCAGATACATAAAGCAGATTAATGATTGTCAGGGGAAGAGAGGAATGGGGAGCAACTGTTTAATGGGTATAGATTTCTTTTTGGGTGATGGAAATGTTCTGGGACTAGATAGTGGTGATGGTTGTAGAACACTGCAAATGTACTTAATTATCACCAATGGCAAGTTTTATGTGTAATTTACCACACAGAAAGGCCAAAATGCCCAAAAGCAAGCACAGAAACATCAAATTAAAAAAAAAGTATTTAGTTTTTAAATAGTTTATTGTCAAGTTGGTTTCCATATAACACCCAGTGCTCATCCCCACAAGTGCCCTCCTCCATGCCCATCACTCCCCTTCCCTCCCCCCACCCCCATCAGCCCTCAGTTTGTTCTCGGCATTCAAGAGTCTCTCATGGTTGGCCTCCTTCCCTCTCCCCCACTATTTTTCCCTTTCTTCTCTCCCATGGCCCTCTGTTATTTTGCTCAGCATAACACCCTCAGGTTCCATCCATGTTGCTACACATGGCCAGATTTCATTCTTTCTCATTGCCATGTAGTACTCCATTGTATAGATAAACCACATCTTCTTGATCCATTTGTCAGTTGGTGGACATTTAGGCTCTTTCCATAGAAACATCAAACCTCTCGTAAAATAGGGATAGCAGCTAACTCCCTCAATCTGATAAAGGGTATCTGCTAGAAATCTATACTAAAAATATTAAATGATAAAACATTAGAAATCTTTGCACTATCATTAGGAATAAGCAAGGATGCACATATCAGCCCTACTACTACCACTGAGCTAGAAATCCTAGACAATGAAATATGACAAGAAATAAAAAGAAAGTTCTTTTGGATCTTTAAAACTGAATGTGAAAATTTCCTTGGAAATCAAGGTTGACAGTGGGCACAGGATTTCAGGAAAAAGTCAAATTCTATGGTCAGGATAGAAATTTTATGGAGAAGCTGAAGAGAACAAAACTTGAAAAGGCCTGTGTGTGTGTGTGTGTGTGTCCAATAGAGGCTATTGGAGAACTTTGAGAAAATCGCCTCAGTGGAGGGAGTAGAAGCTGGCTTGAAAGAGACATAGGGAAGGAGAAACAGTGGTGTAGACCACTCCTTTGAAAATCTGGGTGGTGACTGCTAAATAGTAGTGGTGCCTGATGTGGCTTATTTGGCAGGGGATGATGGGGGCTTTGGTTTCCCCATAAGCTCTATAAACCTTCACAAAAGTATTCCAAATAAACAATTTAAACAAAAATAGTGCTCAGCATTAACACCCTCAGGTTTCCTTGAGAAAAGCTCCCAGCTCCCCCTTCTAACTAGAGTTTTGTCACTGATTCACTCATCTAGTGAAATCTCAGAGCCATTGCTGTTGAGAAGTCATTTTATTTTTTATTTTTATTTTTTTTAAAATGTTTTATTTATTTCTAGGAGAGAGAGAGAGACAGCATGAGCAGGGGGAGGGTCAGAGAGAGAGGGAGTCACAGACTCTGAAACAGGCTCCAGGCTCTGAGCTGGCAGTCAGCACAGAACCCGATGCGGGGCTCGAACCCATAAACCGTGAGATCATGACCCAAGCGAAAGTCGGATGCTTAACCGACTAAGCCACCCAGGCGCCCTGAGAAGTCATTTTAATTTAGTTGTTTAAGCACCTTTCCTTAACATCTTCATCAGGAAACACTCCAAGCCTGGTTCTGGCTCCAAATTTTCTCTGTGCTTGCTGATAGACTCCCAACTGCATAGCTGGGGAAGCTATTGGGGTAGTAAAGCCTGAGTAAAAGTCAGTTGGAGGCAAGGCACAACTTCAGAAATGTCTAATTTTCATTTTTCTGCTTGATTTGATCAAAACTATCTGCCACTTGCATACTTTCTTTTCTTGGCAACAAGTACATTTTTATAAGTTGATTAATTTATTTTTCAGATTGATCCAGTCCAATCGCTTTTCATGTGTCACATCAACAACCACTTCAGGTGGCTTACTGAATTCTGATCTTTATGACAATGCTGTGTTCTGATTGGTAGAATTCATTTGTAATGTTTTTGGTCTAGATAGTAGTTGTGATGTACAGTCTTAAAAGAGCAGATTGTGATTATCGCTTATTTAGTAAAGAAATATTGTATCCAGTTTTATATTTTACATAATAAGCTTTGGTTCTGTGCATTCTAAGTATATATCTGGTACAGAATTCTGCCATGGATTCCGTAGATGAAATAGTCCCAATTTCATTCTCCTCAAGAAATGCTTAAAGATACATGCATGTTTACCTTGTTGACTTTATGCAAGAATACTCTTGTAGAATTTCTCTCCTTACCCCATTCATCCACAGATTCATACTCATCTAGTTGTGCTCAAGTCATCTTCCTCTGTGATGGTTTCCCTGACTTCCCCAGACTGAATTGACCTTTCTCTTCTTTGCGTATTAACTTGTCCATAAATTGTGTTGTGTTTTTCGATAGATGTGTTTGTGATGATGGCATTGGTTGTTATTGCCTTCACTGGGCTAGGAACTTCTTGAGAACAGAGACACTGGCTATCTCACCTTTAGGCCCCAATGACTAGCTCTTTGCCCAGAATGTGATTGCTCATGAAGTATTTACTGAATTGGACTTCACAGAACCACTGTTACGGGGATATATGCAAAAAGCCAAAAAATTGGCTAGGCTTAGAATTCTATCGGTATGAGGAAAGGGTTTTCTTGGCAGAAGAAGCAATAAGTACAGATGCATGGAGATATAAAAAGTCATGCTTACTTGGAGAAATATGGGAAATTCAGTGTGATGGGAATGTAGAGATGAGGCTAGAAAAGTTGCTTTGATCCTGATGATCTGTCCCCTGGGGTATGTGGACTTTGATAACAGACATCCAAAAGAAGTTTTTAAGCAAGGGAATGACATAATGAGATTTGTTTGTTTTTTAATTTTTTATATGTTTATTTGTTTATTTTTGAGAGACAACACAGACGGGAGGAACAGAGAGAGGGGGAGAGAGAATCCCAAGCAGTCTCTGTGCTGTTAGTGCAGAGGCTGATACAGGCTCAGTCCCACAAGCTGTGAGATCATGACCTGAACTAAAATCAACTGTCAAGACACTTAACCGACCAAGCCACCCAGATGCCCTTAGGTTTATTTTTTAGAACGCTAACACTGCACTCGTAATGTAAACTATGGTCTTTGCATGATAATGATGTATCAGCATTAGTTCATCAGTTCATTAGTTCATCAGTAATGAACGCACCACTCTGGTGGGGAGTGTTGATAGTGTAAGAGGCTATGCATGTGTAGAGGGAGGGAGTATATAGAAAAATCTGTGTACCTTCTTTTTTAATTTTGCTGTGAACCTAAAACTGCTCTAAAGAATAAAATTTGTTTAAGAAAGAAAAGGTAACTCTAGTCATATTAGGTTTCTAATGGGTGGCCTTTGTGAAACCATTTCCTTTGTGTGTTCCAGAAGTGGGAGGGGCTAAAATTTTCACTGAGCGTGATGACTGTCAATTATCATAGTCCTACAAATCACACTGGGCCTAGGCCTGGTGTTCTGACCAGAAACCAGAAATGAGAAGGAAGACCTCAGCAGGGTATCAGAGGTTTGAGCCTAGAAAAATAGATCTCATGTTTTTCAATGGGAAGTATTAAACTGGACAAGCCAAGGGCCAGAAGGACAAGGTTGTATCCAGAAGACACTTGGCCAAGAGACAACAGAGAATTGGAAGGGATGAGAACAAAGACCAGAGTATCTGTGAAGTTGGGAGGTTCTGCAAGTGGCCAGAAGCAGTTTCTTCTGGGATTATAGATGTGGGCGTTTAATGAATCTTTGTTGCTTCTAAGGAAATTCTTGAAAAAGCAGTATGGTGTGGGCTTTAGAGCCATTTGTATCTTCATTTTTAACTTTCTCTACCATTTTCCAGGTATGTTCTTTGGATGAGTTTCCTAATCTCTCCAGACCTCAATTCCTAGTCTGTAAAATGAGGATAAAAATATCTCACATAAAGACAGAGGATTATTATGAGAATTTGAAATAGTATATGTACAAACATTTAGAAAAATGCCTAGAAATAATAAAGGAATTGCTATTATTCTTAGCCTGCATTAAAAGTTTTTTATTTTTTCAAGGGAAGATGTATCAAAGACTCTGGTCTTCAGAGGACTGGGATGTTCACTTAGGAAAAGCTATTTCTTTGCCAGTCTAAATTCCCTAGGGTGGGTGGGTCACAGTTCTCACACTTCATCTTGTCTGTAGAAGATTCTGCTGGTGGCTCTCTCCCCACTTAGGCTGCCCTGAGTGAGGAAGCTTGTGCGTGGTATGGCTGTGGGAGGCCTGGTCTTTGGTTTTGTGAGAGCCCAGTGTCTGCTGAGGCTGCTCCTGTTTGTGGCTTGGCCTCTCTGCTTCCCACTCCGCCTATGAGGAGCCATGCTGTCTGTTCTAGGAGCCAAGCCTGTCTGCTACTGCTGGTTCCTGGGAATCAGCCACTTCCCTCTTCTGGGGAAGCACATCATCACAGCATGGATGACCGCCACTGGGAAACTCACCCCTGCCTGAAATAAGGCAATTTCAAAACAGCAACATAGGAAAGCAGATTATGAGCTGAATGTACTCTTCTGGTGTGTCACTGAATGTGTCTTCCCAGCTCAGCCATGATATATACTTACAGGTAGGGAGAGAGAGTAAGAGGACCTCAGATCACCATGAAGTCCCCCAAAGAGCCATCTTATGGCCAGAACTTTTGACATGGAACAAACTGCTGGTAAAATTCAGTTTAATTGAGAGTTGAATGAAAAATCAAACAACAGCAGGGAACAAAAATTTCCCTCAGGCAGAAAACCATCTTTGAGCCTCTCCAGGCAGAAGATAAGATTGTGAGAACAGGAGTTAGCAAAATTAAGGGAATAAACCTGACAGTCAACTTGATTAGCATTATAAAGGAATGTGAAGAGAGAAAAGAAAGATGAAGAAGAGAGAGGTTGGCAACTGCAAAGCAATAGTGAGAAGCAATAGAGCAGGTGGCAGGAGGCTTTTTAACAATAGGAATGTCTAATTGCATTTCAGGTTTGGGTCATAGTATTTGGTCTGTCATGGTGAATGGTCCATGTGCATTTGAAAAGAATGTGTTTTCTGCAGTTGTTCAGTGCTCCATAAATGCTAATTAGACCATGTTGTTTAATAATGTTGAAATCTATACACTTTCTGACATTTTGTCTTCTTGTGCAATCAATCACAGAGGAGTATTTCAGTCTCTAACCATAGTTATGTATTGTTATTAATCTATTTCTCCCTTTAAATCTGTCAGTTTTTGCTCTGTGTATTTTGAAAGCCCCATTATTAGGTGCATATATAGTTAGGGTGGTTATATCCTCTTAAATCATTGTGAAATATTCCTCTTTTATCTCTGGTAATTCTCTTTGTCTTGAAGTACGCTTTATCTGATGTCTCAATGGTCAGTGTTTGTATCTTTTTCATCCTCCTTCTTTCAACATGTCTGTGCCTATATATTTAGTGTGTGTCTCTTGTAAACAGCACAAAGTTGGGTCTGACAATCTCTGACTCTTAATTGGAATATTTAGTCCATTTATAGTTAATGTAATTATTGATATGATTGTGTTCAAGTCTGTAATCTTGCTATTTGTTTTCTATTTGTTCTCTCTGTTTTTTTGTTCCTTTGTTTCTTGGCTTCTAATTTTCTGCCTTCTTTTGGGTTAACCAAAAAATTTTTTTAGTATTCCATTCTGTTTCTTATATTGAATTTTTAGCTGTATTTTTTGTTTTATTCTTTTAATGGTTGTTCTAGGGACTATAATATGCATCTTTATCTTGATAACAATCTGCCTTAAGTTAATATTCTACCACTTGGCATGTAAGAAACTTGTAACACAACTTGATTTCATTTACCTCCTCCCATCCTTGTGCAGTTATTTTCTTCTACTTCTCTTTTACATAAGTTGTAAACTATACAGTAAGTTCTTGTTATTTTTACTTTAAATAGTCAATTGTCTTTTAGGGTACTTAAGAAAGAAAAATAGTCTTTTCTCTTTACCCATGTATTTACCATTTCCAGTGCTTTTCATTCTGTCATCTAGATCCATACTTAAATTTTGTATCATTTCCCATCTCAAAGAATTCTTTTAACATTAAAAAAATTTTTTTAAGTATTTATTTAGTTTTGAGAGAGAGAGATACAGAGCATGAGCAGGGGAGGGGCAGAGAAAGAGGGAGACACAGAATGTGAAGCAGGCTCCAGGCTCTGAGCTGTCAGCACAGAGCCCCACATGGGGCTTGAACCCACGAACCATGAGATCATGACCTGAGCTGAAGTCAGATGCTCAACTGACTGAGTCACCCAGGTGCCCCATCATTTCAGTTATAGCGCAGTTCTGCTGGTGATGAGTTCTCTCAGCTTTCCTCTACCTGAAAATGTCTTGATGTTACTATAATTTTTAAAAAAAATTTAGTGTTTATTTATTTCAGAGAGAGAGAGAGAGAGAGAGAGAGAGATAGAGACAGACCATGAGCAGGGGAGGGGTAGAGAAAGGGAGACACAGAATCCGAAGCAGGCTCCAAGCTCTCAGGTGTCAACACAGAGCTCGATGCTGGGCTTGAACTCAGGAGCTGGGAGATCATGACCTGAGCCAAAGTGGGATGCTTAACTGACTGAGCCACCCAGGTACCCATAAGTTACTATAATTTTTAAGGGGTAGTTTCTCTAGAGATAGAATTTTAGATTGACAGGTGTTTTTTTTCCTCTCCAACATCTTAAAATTATATTTCACTGTTTTCTGAAATCACTGTTTCCTATGAGCAATCTACTGCCATTATATGGATGTCCTCTTAAATGTAATACATTTTTTTCCCCTCTGACTTCTTTTCAGATATTAGCATTATCTCTGGTTTTCAGCAGTTTTACTTTGAGGTGCCTACATGTGGCTTTCCTCAACTTTATTCTGCCTGGGGTTTCCTTAGTGTCTTAGATCCTTGATCAAATAAGGAAAAATTTTGGCCAATATGTCTTTAAGCATTTTTTTCTACCTATTCTATTTTCTCACTTTTTGAGGTTTCAATTACATATTAGGCTAGTTGATACTTTCCCAGGGGTGATTAAGTCTCTATTTTTATTTTCCAGTCTTTTTTCTCTGTTACTCAGTTTGTGTAATTTCTATTAACCTGTCATCAAGTTCATAAGTCCTTTTTTCTATATTACCAAATTTGCTTTTATTGTTCAATGAATTTTTTAAGTATTGTATTTTTCAGTTCTAGAAATTCTGATTCTTTTTAAAGTTTTTATATCTTTCCTGAAAGTTTCCATTACTTCACCTATTATATTAATATTTTCCAATAAATTCCATTTTATTTGTTTTTATTATCTGTTCCTATTTATCAGAGTTATTTTAAAATTGTTATCTGATAATTCTAACATTTGGTCACCTCTGTTGACTGCTTTTCTTGTCTTAATCACATTTTCCATGTCTTAATCATATTTTCCTGCCTTTTTTACATATCTAGTAAGTTTTATTTGACAAAATATAAAAACTATAAAATATATCACAGAGATTCTGAGTCTGTTTTTGTCATATAAAGAGTATTTTTTAATTGTAAATGTTTCTATTTTTGAGAGAGAGAATGTGAGCAGGGGAGGGGTCAGAGAGAGAGGGAGGCAGAAGATCTGAAATGGACCCTGTGCTGACAGCAGAGAGCTTGTTGTAAGATCATGACCTGAGCCGAAGTTGGATGCTTAACTGACTGAGCCACCCAGGTGCCCCTGTATAATAAAGACTATTGAATTTGATTCTAGCAAGCAACTCACCTTGATCCTATGAGGGCTTGGTTTATGCTTTGTTAGAGTGGATTTATTGGATTTTGCCCTTAGGTTTAGAACATAGCCTTTAGTATTGAGATGTGATCCTTACCCTAAGGTGTGGCCCTTTGGGGCTTCAATGGAAAGCTCGAAGTGTTTACCAACTCCCTGTAACTTGCTGGGACATGAACTCCAAATTCTGGATCCCCCCCCACTGGGTCCAGTTTTTCAGTTTTCCAGTTTTACTTTCCACTGGACTCCTGCATTCTTTCCTGTGCATGCACACCTCAGGGATTGGTCAAAGATTTGAGGATAATGTATATGGAAAATTTGACCCCCATACCCCCTAGACTCACGGTTCTCTTCAATTTGCAGCTGCCATGAGAGCTGTGACTTTTCAGCCTCACAAAACTGACACTTTCTACTCGAGCTCCTTCTATCCTGAACCATGCAGACTGAGGAATGCCCTCAAGTGAAAATCTGTATAAAAGTAGATTTCATCCATTTCAGTTCCTATCTTTTTGCTTTGTAGTGTCTTTTAACTGTTACTATTTTTGTTTTGTCCAGGGTTTATAATTATTGACAGGAGGAATAGTCCAATATAAGCTACTACATCCTTACTGGAAGCCAGAAGTTCCTGAGTGATTCTTTAAAAATTTAAATTAGATTTCCTATAATGGATTCCTATTTTGGTTTGAGTTCTCTCAAAAGCAGATTGTTAGATTTTTAGGATTTTTAGTGTAAATTGTTTTTGTGGAAGATGATCCCAGGAAACACCTGTAAGGGAGTGGAGATGTGAGACATAGCGGCCAACAAAAAATGTGTTATTAAATAAGGAGGTACTATGTAAGCTCAAATCTGCCTAGGAACTCTGAAAGACAGGCCATGCCTCAGTTATCCCAGCCAAAGTGCATGCTAGGGTCTTTATCCACCAACTCCCCATATTTATCCCTCAGTGGTGGTGACACTTATCCCCCAATGCCCTGCCAGAGGGAAGGTTCCTGGGGCATTGACCCCCAGAACTTTTGGCCTGCCCTGAATGCAGTCCTTAGGCAAATAATCACAGTAAACAAACTTTTGTGTTTATATGTGAATGCTGAGAAGATATGTATGGGGCACCCAGATGTCTACTACTCCATCCTACTAAGAAAAAAATCAAAACTTCCTATCCCATCTTAAAAAGCACTACCTACCATTCCTACTTTATTCCCCACCATTCTTCCTCTCATCCACTGGGACCCAAGTATAGGACTTTGTTTTTTTCTTGAACACACAAGCTTATTTTTTTCTTTAAGGCCTGTGTACTTGCTGTGTCTCTGCTTTGCATACTCTTTACCTTTCGACTCCTATTTTACATTTAGTGTTACCTTCTCAGGGATGGCTTCCCTAAGCACCCTGTAAAAATAAAAGTAGCCTCCAACTCACTTCTGTCACATCACCCTATCTTAATTCTATGTATACCACTTACCATACTGACTTTTTTTGGTTATTTATGCTGTTATTGGTTATTTATGCATAATTTTGTTTGTCGTCTCCTTTTCTCACCAGTATAAAAGCTGTGTAAGAGCAAGAACCTTGTTTATCTTGTTGCAGCTATACACTCCCAAACTTACAATAAGAATTCACAAATATTTGTTGAATGAATGAATAAATGGATTAATGAGCATACTAAAGTTTGCAAATAAATTGCAAATAAAAAAGTTAATGTGGAAGCAACCCAAGTGTCCATCAGCTGGCAAATGAGTGGGCGAAGTGTGGTATACATGTAGAAGGGAATGTTATTGAACCTTAAAAAGCAAGGAAGTTCTGACACATGCTACAGCATGGATGAACCTTGATGACATGACTAATAAAAACAAACCAGTCACAAGATGACAAAGACTGTATGATTCTACTTATATGAGGTACTGAGAGTAGTCAAATTTATAACAACAGAAAGTAGAGTGGTAGTTGCCAGGGACTGGAGACAGAGAAGAATAGAGAGTTAGTGTTTGATGGATAGACAGTTTCCATTTGAGAAGAGGAAAAGTTCTGGAGATGGATGGCAGTGATGATTGTACAACAACATCAATGTACTCAATGCCACATAACTTTACACTTAAAATGATAAATTTTATGTTACGTATATTTAATCACAATAGAGAATTAAAAAAATTTTAAATTACTCCTCAGTCTCCAGAGAAAGATTAAGCCTGGACTTGAAGTCTGACTCATTTGTTACTGACTGTACTATCTTGAGGAAGTCATTGTATGAAATTTCTATGAACCAGTCTTTTCATTTATACAATGGAAATAATGATAATGCTTAGCCTATAGGTTTGTTGTAACAATGCAGTGGTCCTAGGCTTAGAAATCATTTTATGAATTATTAAAACTTTGAAATAATTCTGAAGTCTGTTATAATAGATTGATATTCTTTTTTGTCAAATAATATATTAACAGAACACACACACACAAAAACTTTCATTCACTTTGATCATCACTTCATAAAAGGAAAAATACTTTAATGCCAAAAGAAATCTAGAAAGAGAACAATCTCAAAGAACACTTTTTAAAAATTTGAAAGTTTCCAATATTGATAATTATAGATGAGGTAATTCAGATCACACACATATTTTTTTTTAGGTTTATTTATTTATTTTGAGAGAGTCAGAAAACACAAGGAGGGGAGGGGCAGAGAGAGGGAGAGAGAGAATTCCAAGCAGGCTCTATGAGGTCAGCATGCAGAGCCCGATGTGGGGCTTGGACTCACAAACCACTAGATCATAACCTGAGCCAAAGTCAGACGCTTAACATACTGAGCCTCCCAGGTACCTCAACAAGATAAATCTTAAATGCAGCCAGAGAAAGAATATAGATTCCCTAAAGGGGCAACAACTAGACTGACATCTAACTTCTCAAAAGAAACAGTGAATGACTTTTCAATAAAACAGTAGAAGTCAGAAAACAATGAAATTATACCTTTGATGTGCTGAAAGAACTGCCAACTTACTATTCTAAACCTCAAAACATATCCTTTAAGAATGACAAAGGTTAAGAAAATATATCATCAGCAGACTGCAAAAAAGGAAATATAAAATGATGTTCTTTAGAGAAAAAAATAATACCAAGTGGAAGTTCAGAGGTGCAGGAAGACATAAGAGCAACACAAAGGCAAGGGGCGCCTGGGTGCCTCAGTAGATTAAGCTACCAAATTGGGCTCAGGTCATGATTGAATGTTCGTGGGTTTGAACCCTGCATCGGGCTGTCTGCTCTGCACAGAGCCTGCTTCAGATCCTCAGCCCCCCCACCCCCGCCCCTCTCCTGCTCATTTTTTCTCTCTCTCTCTCAAAAGTGAATAAACATTTAAAAAGGCAAATATTTGCTAAATCTAAATGAATATTGATGTATAAAATCTCGTAGCATCTTGTAGTTTGAAATACAGTTGACCCTTTTTTTCTTAGAGAGAGAGGGTGCAAGTGAGTAAGCAGCAGAGAGAGAAGCAGGGCTCATGTTTGTTTACCCAAAGTGGAGCTCATGTTCACCCGATGCGGGGCTTGAACTTACAAACCACGAAATCATGACCTGAGCTGAAGTCAGATGCTTAACAAGTGAGCTACCCAGGCACCCCCTGACTTTTTAAAAATTTTTATGTTTTTTTAAAATTTATTTCTGAGAGAGAAAGAGAGACAGACAGACAGTGTGTGAGCAGGGGAGGGTCAGAGAGAGAGGGAAATGCAGAATCTGAAACAGGCTCCAGGCTCTGAGCTAGCTGTCAGCACAGAGCCCAACGCAGGGCTCGAACCCACGAACCGTGAGATCATGACCTGAGCTGAAATCGCACGCTTAACCCACTGAGCCGCCCAGGCACCTCCCCCCGACTCTTGATTATGGCTCAGGTCATAATCTCGAGTTTCATGAGATCGAGTCCTCCATCTCTCTCTGCCCTTCCTCTCTCTCTCTGTCTCAAAATAAATAAACTTTAAAAAAATGCACCTGACTCTTGAACCGTGCAGGAGTAGGGGCACTGATCTACCCCCTCCAGACACAGTTGAAAATTTGCACATAACTTTTGACTCCCCCAGAACTTAACTGCTAATAGCCTACTGTTGACTGGAAGCCTTTCTGATAATGTAAACTGTTGGTTAACACATATTTTTTATGCTATATGTATTAGACACTATGTTCTTGCAATAATACCTTTTTAAATTTTTTTGGTCTTTCTAGGCTCTGTGGTTTGTCTGTGACTTATTTCAAATTGTTGCACATCTCTAAAAATGTTTCCAATATATTTATTGAAAAAAATCCATGTATAAGTGAATTAGTGCATTTCAAACCTGTGTTCAAGGGTCAGCTGAATTCGATAAAGTTAAAATACATAATCATGGCATCACATGGTATAGGAGGAGTTAATAGGAAATAAGTAGAAGTATCAAATAACACTAGTACTTGATAAGTCCGGGATGAATGTTATAATCTCTAGGGTAGCCCCTAAAAAATAGTCTGAGTGTATATATTTCCAAGCAAAATGGTGGGACTGGTAGAGTAATAAAATATTGGAGTAATTCGAAAGAAGACATGAAAGGAGGCAAAAGGAACATAAAACAGGCAGGACAGCTAAGAAAGCAAATTATAAAATAGTAGATGTCTTTTAATGTTAATTTATTTTTGAGAGAGAGAGAGCACGCACATGTGAGCCAGGGATGGGGGTGGCAGGTGGCAGAGAGAGAGGGAGACAAGATCTGAAGCGGGCTCTGTGCTGTGTGGGACTTGAACTCACGAACTGTGAGATCATGACCTGAGTTGAAGTTAGACGCTTAGCCCACAGAGCCACTCAGCCACCCCATAAAATGGTAGATTTAAACCCATAAAAATCAGTAATTGCATTAAATGTTAATGGATGAAGCATTCAATTAAAAGATAAAATTGTCAAGTTAAAAAACAAAGTCTAGCTATATATTGTTTACAAGAGGCATATGTAACACAGAAGAGAGAAAGCCTGCTGGGCCCCATTTGGCTGGGGTGTGGAGTGGGGGCGCCAATGTTCTTATTTTCAAAAGAAAAATAGTAAAAATACAATCATAGGTGATTTTGTTAGGTGTGTACTGAAGGACTAGGCTAAACATTTTCTGCAGCTTATCTCAACAGTCAGCGTCCAGCAGGCTTTCCCTGTTGGTTTTCTCAGGAGCAGCCACACCGAAGGCTGGTGGCAGGCACAGAGTGGTAACAGGAGTTAGTACCACACTGCAGAAGAGCTTTCTGGGCACATTGGCTCTCAAATCCAGGAGGAGATGTTTTGGTTTTAAAATAAAACCTCTGCAGGAATCAGTCTGATGTTTAGTCAAGCAAAACAAATTTTCTTTCCCACCCTTACCCTGCCAACCCTTTCTTTCAAACTCAATCAAAATTTGGGATGTGGAAACTAGGAAACCTGAATGACATCACGCTGACTTTGCGGTCAAGGAAGGAGAATAAGCTTGAGAGTCAGGAATTTTATCCTAACTCTGCCCTTGCCAGCTGTGTGACCTTGTAAGTCAACGAACCCACCTGAACTCGTTCTTCAGGAAAGTGGGGGATCATCCTACCTGCCTCATAGGTTGTGACAGGGTTCAATGAGCCACTGTGAAAGAAAGCTTCTCTGTCTTCTACATAGAACTTTCCCTTTGCACTTGTTGCATGTGCATAATCCAGCACCTAAAACATCAACTCTGAGGTCACTGTGTCCACCATTTTTATTTTACAGATGAGAAATCTGAGGACACAGTCAAATACTAGCTGTGTGATCTTGGGCAAATTGCTTAATCTCTCTGGTACTGGTCTCCTCATCTATAAAATAAAATGATACTAGCAGCCTCCTTGTGTTTTTTGACAATTAATGGAAAAGAAGTAGGTAAAGGATCTGGCACTTGGTAGCCAGATTTGATGCGTTATAGTGGCTACTCTTTTTTTTTTTTTTTTTTTGGTAATGATTTTTAAATGAATATTGTTATTTTGTGTAGCACTTGAGAAGTCATTTGCTCTGAGGCACTAAGAACTGGCAGGCTACAGCCACTCAGTTACAAAACCCAGAGTTGGTGGGTTATCCTGGGGAGACCTTCCTCACGGGGTCAGGTAGAGTTCAGTGAACTCGCAAAGAAGCGTGATTTTAGACGCTCCAAGGTACATCCACTCCTCTCCACTCCCTCTGCCTGTTATTAAACTGGTAGTTTTTACAACATCAATAAAGAACTTTCCTACCCAATTACCCCAGACAATAGGCTGAAAAGCAGTTTCGACTATGAAAACTTCGTGTTGGGTTCATTTAGATTGTTTTGCTGTGTCAAATCCTCACTTGAGTTCAAAAGTTCAGCTGAACCATGAACTTTGTAATTTCACAGCAGGCAGCTCTACAAATATAGTGGAAAGTGAAAAAACATACAATATTTAAGGTGGGCTTGTCGTATTGTATATAATCTGGTTAGGAACGGGTGTATGTAAAACAGCCCTTAATTTACAGCACACAGTCACACATCAAAAAGAAAGGGAAACAAAATTAAACCAAACTGTTCCTTGAATTACCTGACCTCCAAGGCTTCCGAGGGAACATTTGTGACTAATCATTAGTGGACAAACTAAGGCTGGCTAATCTTCTTAATAAATTGTGAAGTCTTGTATACCTCTTGGTTTTAGTGGTGGCTTTTCTGCCTGTCTGGAACCGGCAGCATATCAAAACAAAAGGGTCATGACTTCATGTATTTGTTAAAGTTAGAATCTGTGTTCTCATGGAACTCTGGCTTGATTTGACCTGGTTACACAAGTGTAGGGTGAAGTGAGAGTTTCATGAAAAGTGAGAGTAATGCTGTGTTTTCACTTGTCTGTTAATAAACACACAGACACACACACACACAAATGAAGTTCAGGAACCCCTTATTTTGTAAGCCTTGTGTTTGGGCAGTTTTAACTTCAGGAGTAAAGCAAACAAGATAACAAACTCTCTTGGGTTAGGGTGTCTTCCAGCTTGTTCCCAATGTGTCCTCAACACCATGGCATGCAACATCATGCCACGTCAACATTTTCTTCATTTGTTACAAGGAAATGTGTTTCCCATTGGTTTTTATGGTGCAGTGCACATACATGAAGGGGCAGCTTGAGGCAGACAGTTTGGTCCGAGCAAGGTGAGTTTTTATATGGCAGTTGTTTATTCCCCTTTATTTACCAAGGGGTTGGTCTGTGGGTCGTGAGAGCAAAGCTATGCTCGGTCATTTGTAGAAGCAGAGAGGAAGAGAAGGGGTGAGAAGGTCAAGTCCTGTGACAGATGGCTCCTCGCGAGCTAAATGGGACTGCTTTTTGAAAGCAGTTTCCCTCTTTTCTGACTTTTATCTCAGAGTTGCCAGGGTTTTAGCTCTAGCCAGCTCAGAACACTTTTGAGAAAAATCCCCCAGTGAAGACAGTTGGGTGATATCCTATTGTCCTTACCAGTGTGCTTTTCTATACAAGAAAGTCTAGTCCAGTTCAGTCAAGAATTGGTGAAACTTTGTTTTATTTTCCCGACATAAATCATCACAATAAACTCAGTGCCTCCCACTGAGCAGCACAACAATAAAGGCGGAGAGGGTAGAGTGAAGACTGAGTTTGGCTGACCTAGTTAAAGGTGGTCTGTCTTCCCGGGGTGTAAGGCTGGAAGGGGAAGCAGGGATCACTGCCTTTGTGGCTGGGTGAACAGGGCTGCCCAGATTTGACAGCCTGGCTTCTGGTTGACCTGTCCTTCATAGTGGGGCTGTGTGTGTCTCCTGAGGAGGCCAGTACAGGAGAGAGTTGGTGGCATTCTTTTAAGAACTTGTAGGATGGTGAATAATGACAGGAATTTTTGTTCATTCAGAAAGCATCGATGGAGAATGCATGCCAGGGGGAATGACGGGCATTCATCAGGCAGAGTTGGGTGGGGAGAGAAAGGGACTTCTGTGTGGAGACACTAGGGGGTGAAGGCAGGGGTCTGGTCCCATCTGTGTCCCTTCGTCATGTCCCTTCCCACATGTAGAACAGTGGGATGGGGGTATGGGCTCTCAAGGGACCAAAGTGCATGGCGGTGACCCCAGAATAAAGGAAAGATGTGTGGGAAAGCAGGAAAGAAATAGAAATTCTAGAGGGCAGCCTGTGATGTACACAGGCTTCGGAATGGCTAAAATGAGGGTGTTTACGTGGTAGGGATGGGCGTGATGGGCAGCATTTCCCATGCAGGGAGAGTCCAACTTTTTGTCACTGTGGATCTCTGCTTTGTCCCTGTGACTTACCTGCCTGTATGTATTTCACTCTGCACAAATTTTTAGGACCAAGTCCAAAAGCTGTCCAGAGGTCACCATAACTAGCAGTTACTAGTCCTCTTCTTTGCATCAGTATCTTTATTACCTGTTCTCCTTAAACAGTCCCGCTAGGTATGTGCCAGGATCTGTAGCTTGCGACTGAGGGCACAGAGGCCCAGAGGTTAAGTGACTTAACTGGGTGCACCCAGCTACAAGATGGCAGAGATGGTGTGGGAGCCAGCTCCATTAATGTTGGGCTCAAGGGGCAGGGGTTTTCACTTGAGTCCTTGGGTGTTGGTGACAGAAGTAGTTGCCTTTGAGAATAGTCATGGTCTACAAGGAAGACAGTTTGGGTCTGCGCTTTCATGGTCTGGGATGGATTGGAGAAGTCCCAAGCTCTCCTGAGGTGACCTCCTTGGCCAGGTGGGTGCCAGCCTCCCTCCTGAAACCACAAGAGGGCCAGGTTTTGAACCTGGATTCCTGTCCAACAGGGCTTTGCAAAGAAGAATAAAGTTCTATTTTAATGAACTCTCTAAGTCCAGGATTGTTTGTGAAACCTGTCAGTGTTAAGCAAAGCAAAAGGGAGAATCAAGCTCAATTTGCTGCACACTTCCCAACCTCTTTTCCATTCTCAGGGCCATGAGCCTGCTTGCGCGCTGAAGGCAGTGGCCCCCTGTAGCCATGTCTGGATCGTGCAGTCCATCCTTTACACCAGAGCTGATTGGCTGTGAGGGCTGCCAAGCTCTGAACCTGGCTGAAAAAAAGTCAGCTGTTCTGTTTGGGATTTGACTTTGGGAATCTCAGCAACCAAGTGTAGGGAAGTTGAAGCTGAAAGGGCAGGATAGGGAGGTGTTGAACGGGGAAGCCCTTCCAGGTAACGGGAACAGCACGATCAGATCACAAAAGTGACAGGGCATCTCCACCATGTTGAGTGGACTACTTTCCCCAGAGTGGAAGGTCAGTGCAGGGGATGGGGAGGAGGGCGTGGCCCACGCTGGAGGGCTCGGGGAGACCCTCAGATGCCAGGCTAAGGACTTTGGTCTGTAGATTATAGATAGGAAGCTTTGAAAATTAAGTGTGGGGTAGGGAGGCAGGAAGGATATTTTCAGAATATTAACCTGTGGCAGTGTGCAGTGTGGCAGTGAGTGATTGAAGGATATGAACCTGGCAACTAATTAATGTAAGACAATAATCACATGTCATAATCACAGTTTGTCTGCCTCTTCAGCTAAGACAAAGATGATCATTATAGGAATAACTTGTGTCCCTGCTGTCTCCTCTATTCTCAACTGATTGCTGGTTTCTATTTATTCACCACATATTATTTCCTACTTCTATTCTAACTGTGTGCTTACCCCTCTGTTCAGCACCAACAGCCTTCTGCTTCATATAGTTATTTATGTTTGTCTCCACCACTGCAGCACCTCCCTGAGGAATCCAAATTTTCAATTTGAGTCTGTTTCCTAGAGCATGCCTGGACTAAGATGACTGGAGCCAAGGAGATCTCTATCAAAGAAATAGCAGCCCTGCCTCCTAGTTCCTGAACTTGGCTTCCAGGGTGGAATCTATTATTAAATAAATAAGGTATTAACCAAATCAAACAACTTTTAATGACCCAGAAAAAAATACTTCAATTCACAGAAAAAAAGTCAAGAGAAGAGCAGACATCTCAGCAACACGGCTTGCAACGGAGTTCAATAGTGCTGGTAGCGATGTGCTTTCACAGTTAATTTTGCAAGACTTCCGTGCAGTTTCCTGGAGAAGGTGGACTCCTGCCCTCCAGATTTTTTTTTTTTTTTTACATGTGCTCATGGATGAGCAAGAGAACTAGAGGTCGTCTTTCCTNATGTGTCTAGTAACCCAGTGTGAATACGGGTCCTGCCAAGCCGGGTTCAGAGGAGCTTGTAGGAGAGAACCATCACTTCTGCTGTTGGGGGGTGTAGGGGTCCCGGAAGTCTTCCTAAAGGAGATTGATTTTGGACTAGACCTTTGAAGATGAGAAAGTCAAATAGAATGAAGTGAAGGGAAGAGCATTTTAGGCAGGGGACACTGCAGGGACAAAGACTCAGAGGGGCACAGGTTTTTTGTTTTTTGTTTTTTTAGCAGGGCTGCTTTTGGCATTTTGGTCAGGGCTGTCAGAGGACACTGCCCACTCCTCAGTTACACAGCATGTGGTTCATGTCGCTTCCCCACCTAGCACTCCATAGTGACAACCAGAACCTTCTAAACATTTCCCCAGGGTGAGAGGAGACCTGGGGGAAGGGGTGGCAGTCAGTGCCACCCTGCATGAGAACCACTGGAGGGAGTTCTTGAGGCTTGAGTGGGAGGAGGGTCACTGTTGTCTAGGCCCTGGTTTAAAGAATGTTGGACCTCTTTTTTAGAGTGTGAAGAACCAGCGCAAATTCTGGACAGGGCAAGACCTGGTCAGAGGGATCTGGGTTTATAAAGGTCCCTCTGACCTCATGGTGAGGGGTAGATTGGAAGAGGCAGAGTCTGAAAAGTACAAAGTAGATCCCTTCCCTCCTTTCCTCCCTCCCACTGTTCTTCCTTCCTTCGTATCTATTTTTTTTTTTTTTTTTTTTACAAACACACAATTAGTAAGTTCATTGTTCCCTGCTTCTCTTGGGCCATTCGCTTAGGAATTTCAAAGAGTGGAGCATCTTTCCCGTGAACTGCCATGCTCCCTGGAAAACTGCTTTTCTGAAGTGGTTGTAAATGATCTCAGCTGCCATACCCAAGTCTTGTGCTTTGTTTAATCCTTACATTATGAGGTAGGAATTATTACACCTATTATGTGGATGGGGAAACCGAGGTTCAAAGGTCTGAGCCAAAATCCTGGGCTTTTAACCAATCTACTATAGCGACTGGGGAGTTTGGGATAGTATTTCACTATTCACTTTTTTTTTTTCTAATTAGCAGTGTGGTGCCTATGTAAACATCTCTGAGAGACGGGGATTGGTTCTTTTGCCTTGCTTTTCTTTTCTCCATCAGCTTTTCTGGGTTGATGAGAACTGTCCCTGTGAGCCTCAGGATGGGCCACCAGGCTGTAGTTAGAGCCTTTGCCTGATGTAAGAGGCCCCGGGCCTCCAGTTCCCCTTTGGGGAAAAATTACTTTACTGAAAATCAGTCACTGCCCCCAACATGTTTAGCCAAGATGTTCTCATTTTCTCTGAGCCAGAATAAACTGGCAGCGTGCTAGAGTCAATGCCGGCTGGGACCCACGTGTGCTTCCGCTGGCAGGGGTGTGATAGACGAGGCAGCAGCATCCTTCAACTCAGACTTTCTCCCGGCCTGATTTATTGCTCCCGTCTCTTGCTCTGGCTTTTTGCTAAGATTTCCTTCCAAAATCTTTACTGCAGATCCAGGATTGTCCATGTGCGTTTTTGCTTTGCCACTGTTGGCGGAGAGATTTGGATGAATGCCCTGGCGCCACCCACTCCTGCCTTATCTACTGGAGTCATCTTTAATCTGTCAAAACCCAGATCTGTTCACATGCTGTGAAGGGTGGCTCCCTTCCAAAGCCACTTCCACCCCTTCCGCTGCTAATGCCACATGGTGGCTGAGCAACCGGCTTCAGAGACTCGAAGCTGCAGCCCAGTCTCTTTGAATCCTGACCCAAAGTCTCCTAGTACGCTGTCTGGTTTGTTGCATCAGAGATCTCTTTGTGAAATAATGCAATAATGTTTTCTCAAGAGAACCGGAGTAGCCATTTATTTTGGCTCCACCATATTGATTCAAGGAAATCTCGTCCCTCTTCTTTAAATTGTTCCTGGAGTCAGCAGGGTTTTTGTGCTCAAGCATTTGCCCAGGGCAAAACCCCTTCCATCCAACCCCTCTGGGTTATATTTGCCAAAGTGGGAAAACACTCAAGCAAAATATCTTCCCCAGAATTAGTGAAAGACTCCTTTTAAGATAGTTAATAAAAATCAGGCATCTCTTTTGGTGTAATTTTTCATTTCAGAAGCCAAAGTATAGCCTGCTTTTAAGACCTGCAAGAGCATTAGGCCTTTGCTGGGCAGATTGGCGTCTCTTTCCAGACGCCTGGAGCTCCGGAGTCCCCGCTTTGAGAAGGGCTTGTCTGTGTGCATGTCTGCCTCTCCCTCTCTCACATAGTTTACATTTTCCTGTCGTTGCAATGTCACTCCAGCTGCACTGTTTGAAAGTAGTATTTTTATTTTTGACCTTGGAAATGTTTTTACTCCTAGCGCCTAGAGACAGCAAGGCTGGGCTATGAGTCTTCGTGACAAAAATTTCTCTTGTGTTTCCCCAGATTGCAAGCCATCTAAGACTGGTCTCAGGATCTTCTTGTTTCAGCTGCTGTCACTCAGTCCCTTTCCTTTGGGGTGGTAGTGAGGGCGGGTATGTGTGGTTTGGAAGAAATCGCAAGATCTTTGATTTATTCTTATAAACACCATCCCGCACCCATTGAGACTCTCAGGTCTAAATGGAGGCACAGTTATTTGGCCCCTTGACTAAGCTCACAGGAGTCTTGGTCAGGGTTTCAACTCTGACTCTCAGGTCTAAATGGAGGCACAGTTATTTGGCCCCTTGACTAAGCTCACAGGAGTCTTGGTCAGGGTTTCAACTCTGAAACCTCAGTCAAAACATTTAATAGCTTTGATATGGTCAAAATGGTTGAACTGGTCATGTATGGATGTCTCAGTATGAGTATATCTCAGGTTCTTCCGTCTTTCTGAGAATTCTCTAGACTTCTGCACAGTTCCTCCAGTATCTGCTACATTGGGCTAAAAGTCCTTGGGATAACTTGGGCAATTTGTTAGCCACCTGAAGTGTCAGATTCTTCATCTGTAAGATAGGAGCAATACGGACCTTGCAGTGTTGAGAGGATTAGAGGCAGGGTATGTGTGTTGCCAGATACGGTGCCAGGAATGCAGCAGGGCACTGGATAACTGACTCTTATACCCTAGAGGATGGATAGTGTTATTTACAGGTGAGATTAAAACAGATTGATTTTTTTTCTCCCCAATACATTATGATCTCTGTGGACATGGTAACCTGAGATTCCCAACATTGAAAACAAGGATGAAGATCTGCTATATATAGAGAGAGCTTCCACTATGGGCCGTGGTGTTGGCTTAGGTGTCTTCATGTGCTCTTTTGTTAGCCCTCATCTCTGCTCTGAAGTGGCACTAACGGTCCCATTCTATGGATGAGCACACTGAGTGTAAAGAGGCTATTAATATATCAGTCAAGGCCCTTGGTGACAAGCAACAGATTGATTTAAGCAGAGAATGAATTTATGGAAAAGATATGAAGGAGCTCACAGAGTCCCTGGGAAGGTTAGGGGACAGACTTAGAAAACAGGGCAGGAACAGGCTTGGAACGAATGCTCTAAGGTGTGCAGCCAAATCCACACTACAGAACTTCCCCCTGTACCACCAGCCCTGTACCCTGGGAGCTGATGCCACCAGTGCAGCCATTTAGAAACCAGTTGTTGCTGCCGCTGCCACTGCTGCAGAAAAAATTCTTTATCTTGCTTTCTGAGTAAACAGCTCCCAATTCTGAGTCTGGGGTGGGCATCTGCTTACCCCAGCTTGGATCAGAGGCCCCTGTCCGACTGCAGAGAAGCTGGGAAAGTAAGTATCTGGCTTTCAGGTGAAGAAAATGCATGTTCCAAAGCTCATCTGGTGTGGAAGCTTTCAGAAGTTAGGGTAGCCCAAAAGTCATTAAATATCTGCATTAAGAAATCTGGATTCATCATCTGACCTGAACACAGCCAAACACTTTTACTGTATGATCTTCCATGGGGAGTATCTTTGCCTTCTGCAAGCACCAGACCTCAAGCCTTTTCCCTTGACAGGTGTTTATTTGGTTCTGTATAAATGTTTGTGCTTATAATAAACAAAATGTTAATAGTGCCCCCTGCCCAACCCCCCTTGGTATCTAAAGGAGTGAAAGGGGCTGGAGGCCGAGAAACCCTGAGTGCACAGTCTTTGACTCATGGGTGGAAAGCATTCCTGAGATGGTCTAACTCACCTCTTCACCTGTAGTGGAGAAAAGTCCATGTGGGATGTCATCAGCTGTCATAGATGGACAGTATCACTCAAACGCTGTACCCCACCCTAGAATCTCATTTCATAGAATACTCTGAAGGAAACAAACTTCCTCCAAAAATAAAATCATACCACCAGATAAAGCAAAAATTGGTACTGCCTTCTTGGAGGGCTGTTTAACAATATGCAAGCATAGGAGCCTCACAAATGTTTGTGTCTGATTCACGAATTCCTGCTTTTAGAAATTAGGCCTGGGGAAATGTAGACAGAGATGTAGAGAAAGTTTATGTTCCAGCTTATTTATAACAGGGTAATTTATGCTAAAAAAATATTGGTCCTGATTTTTAAAAAAAGACACATCATACCCACACATATTCATGTAAAAATCCAATAAGAAATATACCAAAGTGTCAATTTCATGAATGTGAGATTCTCTCTTGGGTGGAGAAATTGCAGTTGATTTTTAAATGTTTAAAAATGTTTTCTTGGGACTTCCAGAACTTTCTACAATAAATATGTACTTCGTTTATAATTAGAAAAATAGTATGTATTACATTTTAAAAATTCCATCAGATAATACCATCTTCAAAGAAACAAAACAAAAAAAGGAATTTTCAGGGGAGAAGCATTGTTCCATCCATCCCTAGGGGCCATCTGGGTAGCGGGAAAATTAAAACCTAAAAGTTTAAAGTCAATTAGTTTGTCTTTGTGGGCCCTAGATGGGGAAAACTTCAGTCATTTTCCTTGCCTGGCACTCTTGTGGTCAGAGGATGAAATCCAATCATGGGGTCAGTTGGGTTTATACATTCCATGGCAAACCAATTTGGCCATTCCTCTGCATTTCCCAAAAGTTCTCTGACTTCCTAGACAGGAATTGTGAGCACAGGGAGACCTTTATGCTGGTTCCTGCAGCACATCTGGTTAACAGCATGTGCCAGATGGGCCCCCTTTCATCTGGGGAGAGGGGCATTAGGGGATACATGAGCCTCTGTAGGTCCGAGGAACTTCCCCAGTGGAGGCTCCAGTTTTTGGTCAAGTATTTCAAGTTAGGATGTAAGTGTATCATGTTGGAGTCACAATGTTTTTTAACTTTAGAGGAATATGCTTTTTATTAGAGTCTGCCCACCTGACTTTTAGATTCATTGCTTCGCCCATAGATATTTTAGACAAACTATTGATTGGTTTCTGACACCATGATGCATTACATGTGTATTCGCTGAACATCTACTATGTGCCCTGCACTGGGGAGACAGCAATGAACAAGACAGATGTGGTCCCTGGACTCAGGAATCTCACTTCCACCAGTAAAGAAGGCACATTGCCCTGGTGTGTCTTCCCACACTTGGGGGCAGACTGACCCATCTGTTGTTTGATCTGTACCTAGCCTCTGATCATACCAATGTCTCCATCAACTTAGACATGCTGGGTTGGAAGTAAACCTAGAAAATATTAAAGTCTCCAAGTCCCAGAATACTGAAAAAAAAGTATTGCTGGAAGAAGGTGAGTGACTGAGTTCATCCAGCAGTTGAGGGGGGGATAAAAAAAGGATGAGATAGTTGAGTGGCCCATACTGCTAGGGGAAGGGAGCAAAAGGAGAGAGGGGCCCAGAACATCTACTTTGTCCACTTAGTAGATGCACTTGGCCAGTCCACAGCCTGAGACTTGCTGTATCTTTCCAGGAGCTTCTCCATGCTGTGCCTTTGCCCACTACACTGTCCTAAACTCTGTCTTTTGTTCTCCATTCCTTGCTGAAACTCTGGAAGGCAGAGATCCTTCTCCCCTTTCTCCCTATTCCTTCTCCCCTTTCTCTGATCACCAAACTCCATCTTCCTCCTGCCCTGAGACCTGAGGGTTTCTACTGAGGCACTTCCCAGACAACCAGCCCAGATGGGCCTTATGAGCCCTCGTATCTCATGGCAGGACATTTCTCTTTAGCCAGAAACCAACCAAACTGGATACCTAATCATCGAAATGCCCACCGTTCTCTACAAGACTAAACACTATATTTACAAGGACTTGGAAGTTTCTCAAGAGCTGTAAGTGCCTTTTCATTTATTAAAGATGGAGGGGATGGTGCTTTGAAAAGTTGTTGTCTTCTATATTTTGTGCCATTCTTCATTTAAAAAAAACTAATTTTATATGCTTTAGGTATAAGACATCTCAGAGTGTAGACAGGAAACAGAATTGACCCCACGTGATTCAAATTAGGGGACTTTTGGGGAAATGACCACTTAACAGAGGGGTAATCAGGGCTGAGGGAACCTCCAAGGGAAATTGGGGCATCTAGAGACTAGGAACAGTGGGGATCCAGTACTACTTCTGGACCTGAAGGCATAAGAAAATGAGCCAGTGTTACTGGAGAGCAGGTGAAGCTGGTGCCTTAGAAGGAGCTGGTGGAACCATAGCCTGGGAGGGATGCAGCCTCCACCAGAATCAGATGCTGAAGCAGAATAGGAGCCAAGAGAAGTAGGCTGACCTCTTTCTCTTCCCACCTGCCGATCTCCATTAGCCAAACCCCATCGACCAAGGGGGAGGTCAAAGGAGACAGATGATGTGATCCCTAAGGGGATCAGCATCCAAGGACACAGAAAAGGGTAGAAAAGGATAGAAAATGTATTGGGTGGGGGCAGGAGTGGCTAAAATTTAGAAAATAACCAGAACAGATATTCTCTCTCATACCCAGAATGTGGAATTACTCCGAGCATTGTTTTCCATCGACTCTTACTAAATGCCATTTTATTGGTCAAACCTCCCAAGAGTTGTGGCTTGGGTGTTTTTTCCTCCCACAAAAGCTTTCTGAAAGTCATGGCTGGTTATCCTTGTAACATCATCATTTTCATTTATTTAAAAATATTTATTGGGTACTTACTAGGTACCAGGCACTATTGGAAAAAGTACCATTTGCCGCCCCCCCATTCCCTTTCATAGGGATCATTTTGCCTTCCATTTTTTAATAAAACACCAAATAATCCTTTCCATTTGGACCAGTATTTTTATAACCACATCTGCTTTACTTTTTTGGTGAATTTCAGTTTTGTTTGACTTGACTGTCCTGGACAACTGAATCCCAAAGCCTCTCTGAATCTAATAGAAAGTTTACAGTTTTTTTCTGGGCTAGATTTCAAGTTATTTATCTGTGTGTGTGTGTGTGTGTGTGTGTGTGTGTGTGTGCGCGCGCGCGCGTGCAGGAGCAGTACTTTTAGTTCTGTGAACTTTCAAAGTAAAACTTGGTCTTAATGTAGATAATACTTTAACAAGAAAACAGCCCTTTTGAAGAACCTGTCCATATCAGCAGTACTCAAAGTTTTGACCGCAGCCCGCAATAGAAAAATACATCTTACATTTCAACCCAGTTTAATGGAACAATACTCACTACTATCTTCTTTGATGTATTTTTTTCTATTCTTTTCTATTTCTATATCTATTCTATATCTTTCCCATCCTCTCCTCTCCTATCCTATCCTATTTTCTTAAAAAAAAGCTGATAGTAACCCCCTAAATTGATTTTATACTGTATTAATGGGTTATACTCAACAGTTTGGAAAATATTGGTCTACATTATATCTTAATACTATTTTTAAAATAGACACCAGAATCTATATTTAAAAGGTGGTTAAGATGACCTAAATGTTTTATTTTTTACCCATCATCAAATGTGCCAACCCCACCATTTTTATTTCTTTTGAGAAAGCCAAAGTGATCTAACCAGCATCTCTTCCCGTGTTCTGCCCCTAATCCCCAGTCTGGTGGAAGGCCCTACATTTACTGCTGGTTTGGCTTGTGGCTGGAACTGATTGGCAACAGGGATGGGCAGCTGTGGCTTACCAAACCATCTTTGTAAACATCACCAGTGTTTCTTATTTGTTTATTTTAACCTGAAGAAATCTATGTTAGCCTTGCAGTTGTTGGGAGGAGGTTCATTGCAAAGACAGTACAAGGAGTCCTGGGTTGATGCCTGTATCATTGTGGAGGGACTGGAAGAATATAGACGGGAGTGAATTCCTCTCCCATCACCAAGACTGGGAAGGGACCAGGTGGATGAAAATCATTGCTGCTCTTCATTGGGCACTTACCATGTGTTAAGGACATTCTGTACATTATCTCACTTAATTCTTATGACAGTCCAGTGAGTAGATATTAATATCTTCAGAGGGAAGTGTTAGGAGGAAACAAGTTCAGAACAGTTTTATAACTTCCCAAAGCTCCCACAGGTTGCTGTGTAACTAAACTAGACCCTGGCTTTATCTTTTACCCATGAGACTATAATGCTTTCTCTTTTATCTCTGATCTGGAAGAAGAAGCAGGTACAAATTTTCTTTTTGCTACTGGGGCATTGGATGTGGGTTTGGAGGATGGAGCCTCTCTTCTAGTTTCTGGGGTTGCATTGGGGAAGATGCCATCCCTGCATCTGGATTTCTCAGTTAAAATTTAGAATTCCAGGTATAATACACATAATTAGAAACTAGATGGCCACTAATATTATGATTCAGCTTGATAATAATAGCATTGTATTTCTAAGAGCCATTTAAACTATTTGTCATCCATAACATGGTCTCTATGGGGAAAAAATGCATGTCGGGTACAAAGAACACATTTTTGAAATACATTTAACTTATGAACTGGTTAATATATGCATTTAATGTATGTAAATTATGATTCCATATCTGGTTCTTACCCCCTGCTCTCATGATAATGCAGTACACATCTCCATAGCCAGAGGAAGAGAATCAGAAACTTTGGAAATAAAGTGATAGCATAGGCTTCTACTACAAAAGTTAGAGCAGATACAAAAAAAGATACAAGACTTTCTAGGAAAGATTGGTGTTGAGAATCTTAGAAAGAAGTTAGCAGAGATTTGATACTCTGAGAATCAAGAAAGAATCAGCATGTGCATTAAAGACGTAACTTTTGGGGCACCTGGGTGGCTTAGTTGGTCAAGTGACCGTTTTTGGCTCAGGTCGTGATCTCGTGGTTCATGAGTTAAGCCCTATGTCAGGCTCTGTACTGACAGCTCAGAGCCTGGAGCCTGCTTTGGATTCTGTGTCTCAGTCTCTCTCTGCCCCTCCCCCACTCATGCTCTATCTCTCTCAAAAATAAACATTAAAAAAAATTTTTTTTAAAGATGTAGCTTTTAGCCATCTTATAGACTGCATAATTTTAACATCTCATAAGCTAGATAGTGTATTAACATGTTTTGTGAAGACCTTCAAAACTTAAAGTCTTAAAAAGAACCAAAGCAATAGGTTGATAGTCAAAATCAGAGACTAAATGCAACTTTTTACTTAGGCATTCTTATTTTCTTTTTTAAAAAATGTCTATTTATTTTGAGAAAGAGAGCATGTGCATGTGTGAGCAGGGAAGGGGCAGAAGGAAAGGGAAAGAGAGAGAATCCCAAGCAGGCTCTGTACTGTTAGGTCAGAGCCTGACGTGGGGCTTGATCTAACAAACTGTGAGATCATAACCTGAACCAAAATCAAGAGTCTGCACTTAACTGACTGAGCCACCCAGGCATCCTGACTTTTTCATTTTCTTTATGTAATACCATTATAGTTATGTTTGATAATGGAATCAACTAGAGATTTATAGGTCTAATGGATATTTGTCTATCCTTTATAAACATCAGTGAAGTATCTCCCTGGGTTTTAGCTTTCCAGAGCTTCAATTGGCCATGGAATAACTGTTTTGCTCATTACATTAGTCAAAAAGAAAGCAAGGTGAATAAGTTAATGCTTGTAACTTGAGATGGGGCTGGGGAAGAGCTCCTTTGAGTTATGTTGCCCCAAATTAAACATAGATAATAAATTTACAAAAGAAAGAAAGGAAGAAGACAAAAAATCATATACAGTTGTAAAATGCTTATATTACTTAAGTAATACAAGTTCCAAGGTTGTGGACCCATAGAAGCAAATGCTTGTAGTGCCTAGGAAGTAATATGCATCCTTAAAAACCCAGTGGCTCTGAAACTTCTTTTATGTTGGTATTCAGAGAGATGTCCAAAGGATTTGTAATCAGGATGGTTGAGGCATTGGTTCTGTGCAGGTGCTGCTTCTGAAAATCATTCATGACTTTCTGCTTGCTTTTTAACTATGAAAACAAAGATGTTTCCATTATATTTGACCCACTGAAGAGAAAGAGAGATGCTCAGCTTCCTATATAGCTCCTTTCAGTGTCCTTACATTCTGTCTTCGGGAGTAGACCATCATGGAAGGCTCTTTCTGGAAGCTGCTTCTTGGAAGCCAGGGACCAAAGACCCAGTATTTATGTTCTCACCAAAGTTAATTTTAAGGATTAGGTACCACTTCCCTGGGCAAGGCAAACTATCTTAAATGTGGGCTCTGGATTCTCTAAATAAGTTCCATTTTCCTCCCTGTCTTGGATAGGGACAGAAAACCAGGTTTGGGGCCAATATGCAGAAATGCCATGTAGATACAAACGTAGGAGCGATTAGAAGAGTCGGCTCTCATTAAATGGGATTTGCTCTCTTCCAACTGGACATGCACAAGAGTTGGTTTTTAAAAAAGTATTAACTTATTTTTTTTCCCTTCAAGCTTAGCCAGAGACCTCATGGAGGTCTAACTCCAAGCCAAGCTTGATCTGTTTTAATTCAACCACTGTTGATTTATGGCTTAGCAAAAAATGTCTGAGAATTTTTTAAGCTAAAAAAAAATTTTTTTTACCCTAACTTGACTCTCTCACATCTCAAATGCAGCTGAAGGGATATTTCTCAGCCTTTCAAGAGACAAAGCCATCTTTGGAATGGAAGGGAGCTCTGAAAGCTTCAAATCCCAGTGAGAAATCCTTGATAGTTTATATACAAGTAAAAACAAATATATTGGAAGGCTATCTGACACCTTAAATATGTTCATTTGATTCTCCTTGAATAGAGACCAGAGTAGAATCAACCCATGGTCAAAGGGGACTTGGGGGGTATGGTGGGGACATTCTAAGTTTGCCCCAGAAAGTGGGAAACAAAAGTCCTTTCTCTTCTTTCATTTATTCCCCATCACCTTCTTCTTACCAAACGCCATTCCCAAAACAAATCAAAAATAACCCCCAAACAAAAAAGTTCCTCTCCTTGTCTAATCAAAAAACAATCTGTGGTGAGTTTTCATATCTTTCTACCTGGCTCTGGAATGTATGTTTATGCAATATAAGCAGGAATTGGACTAATAAGCAATTACCAGCCGCAAGAAGAAAACCAATAGCAACTCCATCATCCCTTCTAGCACTAATATTTGATGGTTCTAACCCAGGTCCCAGGGAGCAATCCTTTCCCTGCCTCCAGCAGCATTCTGCTGGGGTGTATTTAACTCTTTACTAGCTGAGTTTTTTCTTTAATTATTTCTTCCTGTGTAAGCATCCAGGAAGATTGTAAGCTTGGTGAGGGCAGGAATTGATCATGTATTTTGTCTCATTTCCCACAGCTGTGGCCTCCAACCTCTTCCCAAGCTTCTACACATTAGCACAGTGACTGTCAGAGGGAGTTCCAGGCCTCAAAAGAGTGTGCAGAAGGAACAGAGGTAAAGGTGTTTCCTTCTTGATGCTTAGGAAGAACCAAGAATATAATTCCTGATGATTTTATTGCATTGTGCTCTTCTTCCTGAGGGATCTTTGCTAAAAGACGGGGCATTCTTGGCCCTCATGTATTTGTGCAGTGTTTCTAAGTGCATCTCTTGGTGCTTATACAGCAGCTCTGCTCAGAAATATTAATACACATCTGATACTTAGACTGCCTTGGCCTAGACCTGGAATAACTGATTTTACTTCTAATAGTTTAAATTTCTTTCATGGTTTTAGTTTTTCAATTTCATGACGACAATGAACTCTTCAGACACTAGGGCCACATCCGTGTTGCACATTCACTTTCTTGCCTTAGATGTTGTCGCTTGCATATGAGGTGATGTATTAGTGGGCAAGACATAGACCTGGCCCTGAAAGACATATACATAGACATGGAATAATGGAGCAGAATTGCATTTAGCTCCACAAAAACAGTTTGGTATATATATTTTTGCCTTAACATGACACCAGTGTTTAAAAGTGAATTTATAAGAACAAAATAGCTGATATTTATTAAGTATTTGCATTATTTCGTGTACTGGGTTAAGCACTTCTTAGGTCTTACTTTGTTTAACCCTTACAACAATTCTCAGGTTGTTACTATTTATAATTAGGTGCTCTTGCTGCTGAAAATACCACCAATATTCCTAGGACTCATTTAGCATGAGTCCCCGGCATGAGCAGGGGAGAGGGAGAGAGAGAGAGACAAAGAATCCGAAGCGGACTCCAGGCTCTGAGCTAGCTTTCAGCACAGAGCCCAACGCAGGGCTCGAACCCATGAACCATGAGTTCATGACCTGAGCCGAAGTTGGATGCCCAACCGACTGAGCCGCCCAGGTGCGCCCCTTTTGTGTATTTATCTTGTACTATGTGAAGATTTTGTAGCATTTATTAAGTGTCACATCTTTGTTTGTTCTATTAGTTGCTGTAAGAAAAAGGTCTCCAGGACCAGTTACTTAAAAAGCAAAAACACTTAACTCTCTCTCACATAAGAGTCCAGGAGGCACACTACATGGTTGTTCAGAAACCTTCATTCCTTCCATATTTTTTGCTACCATCTCTTAGGTATGGCTTAGTGTTAAGGCATTAGGCTAGAAGTGGCATATGTTATTGCTACTTACTTTGGAGAAAACTTAGTCACATGGTTACACCTAAGTTTGAAGGAGAGTGGAGAATGTATCTGCTGGCACTCAGGTGTCCAGCTACAGTTCCATCACTACGAAGAAGGGGTGATGGAATTCAGTGACTAGCTCACTATGCCCATTATAGTCCTCAGTGAATAGAGGGGCACCTGGGTGGCTCAGTCAATTAAGCATCTGACTCTTGATCTTTGCTCAGGTCTTGATCTCAAGGTTGTGAGTTTGAGCCCTGTGCTGAGCTTTGCACTGGGTGTGGAGCTTACTTTAAAAAAAAAAAAAAAAAAGATTGAAGTTATAGTCCTCAGTAAATAGACTGTAAGTGGTTGGAGAGCTAGGCCTATCTTGTATTCACATTTGTCCCTATCAGAGGGTTAAACATCTGCCACAGAAATTGCAAATACTCGACTCACATGCCTGCACTTGCTGCTCTGATGTTTATGGCAGACATCACTAATCAACAATGGCACTCCTTCCTGCTGGACCTGAGTGAGACTTCAGAACCCTGTGCAGCATAATGCCCTTGGAAGCTGTGAGCAATAAGTGGGAACTGACAGGGGATTTGAATCCTATTAGTCTTCCCTGAATTTAGGTATTTAAGTATTCAGTAAAGGGAATAAGGAAATAGAGTCTTTTCCCCTTTATTTCCATGGAAACAGATACTTAGTTGTTGTGGTGATTTTAAAATATGTCTGCAAATTGTTTGACATATCTTTCCTCAAAAGGCAGAGTTTTAATTCCTCTTCCCTTGAATGTGGGCCATTGGTAATTCACTTCTAACAATAGAATGTAGCAGAAGTAAGGCTATGTGGCTTCTGAGACTGTCAAAAAAAGGATACAGCTTCTACCTGGTATTCTCTCACCTTTGAAATGCTCACACTGGGGGAAGCCAGCTCCCATGTCACCAGGACACTCGGCGGTGCTGTGGAGAAGTCCATGTAGAGAGGAACAAAGGTCTCTAACAAATAGCCACCATCAGCTTGCCAGTTATGTGAGTAAGCTGCTGGGAATTGCATCCTCCAGCCCCAGCTGAGCCTTCAGACAATGCAGCCCCAGCCAGTGTGTGACTGCAACCTCATGAGAGATTCCAAGCCAGAACTACCCAACTAAGCCACTCCCAAATTTCCAACCAATATAAGCCAGAAGAGATGATAAGTGGTTGTTGCTGTTTCAAGCTGTGATTTATCATGCAACAAATAATTTAGACTAAAGATGAATGAATGAATGAATGAATGAATAAAATCATTGCCTTCTCAGAATGAGAACTTGTGGCATGTCAGGAAAGTGAAGACCAAGATGAGTGGGGCCTAAGAATTAGATCATAACAGGGACAAAGGAAGGAATTGTTGGAGGACCCAGTTGCCAGTGGTTGATGGAAGCCAAAGCAGGAAGAGCACTACCCTCTACTTCTAAGCTGGAAGACAGGGGCATTCAGTCACCCAACAAGGGTAAGAGTTCATCTTCAAGGAGGCCTGGACATGGATAGGTGACGAAATACAAAGAGCCATTTAAACAGTATCTACAGTGCTGATAGGGGGAACAGGGTGATAAAAATTTTATAATTATTTTTTGGTTGTTGGATTATTGTTTCAGTGATAGTAGCTCTTGGCTTGGGCTAAGTCAGGAAGGGGCTACATCTGTTAGGTTACATAAAGCTGACTTGATGTTTAAGGAAGAATCAATAGGTTCATAAGAAATAGAAGCTAATAGTTATTTTGTAGTTTTCCTAGCCAGCTTGATCATAAGACCTCCTAGAACTCAAAATTTCTCATTTCCATCCAAAAGGAGACTTGAAGACACCTTCCTAACCGTAATCCTAGCCACATTCTCATATGGCCTGGTTATCATTACCCTTAGGGTGTGCTCTTCTAAGAGCCTGTCCATCCACATAATGCTGATGCAAAAATGTTTCTGTCTTCTCCATTCTGCATGGTTTTGTTTTCTGGTCTAATTATGCCTTATACTCCACCTGCATAAACGGGGATAAACCCAGTTTAGTGCCCACTCTGTGCCCTCCCTTGTACTGTAGTGCAGGAGATCCTCTGTACATGAGATTGTGCTACGCTTGATTGTGTATTCATTCCTGCTCTTTTGGAAGCAAGTAAGAGAAATACACTTGAACTTTTAAAAAGCAAAGACATAATTTATTAATGAGATTCAAGAATATCTTACTAAATTAAAGAGCAGGAATGCATCACAGCATGGCTGAGTTGGGAAGTGGGAAGTGGGCATCGGGAATTCTTGCTGTGGTTTTGTCTGGGCCTTTGTGACATTCACATTGTGCACCAGCTCTCTCTATATTTGGTCTGTGGGTCAGATGCAAAGTTACCCACTATGTCAAAATTCACATAGAACAGTTCTAGACAGAGACTATAACTCTCTTTCCATCCCAATTCCAAACTCTTAGATTAAGGAATTTGATGGCTCCTGGGGGCCCATCATAGCGGGTAGATGGGAGGCAAAGGAGTCACTTCAGTTTCTCATGCCTACAGACTCCCCAGCTTGCCTGCTTCACCAGCCCCAGATGTGACCAGATATGTATAACATGCACAAGTGACACAGGTTGGATCCTTGTTCTGTGTCTGACATATATTTGTCAGATCTTGTTTGGTTGGAAGTGACAGAAATCCAACTCCAACTCACTTTAGAAAAAATGATTCCTCATGATCTCCTGTAAGCACATCACAGCAAGTTCTGATGGGGTTATCTCTGGCACAATCAAATCCAGGGACTGAGCTGTAATAGAAATGCTCAGAGCTACTATTACCTAGGACTTCATATGTGGCCAACTCTCTGCTGGCTGGTTCTCTCAATTCATTGGACAGGAGAATCACCTGCAAGGCCTTTCAGAACAATGATTGCGGGCTAACACTTGTAGTTCCTGATTCAGTGGGCCTGGGCTAAGGCCTGAGAATTTGCATTTTTAACAAGTTGCCAGATGATGCTGATGCTGCTGATCTGGGGACCACACTTTGAGGACCATTAATATTAACTCATTTAAGATGTACAGAAACCCTGTATGTTATCATATTCCTGGCTGTTTAGATGGGGAAACGGATGCTCAGGAGGTCACACAGATAGGGGTCAGACTGTGGTCTGAACCCAAGACTATTTGAACCAAAGTTCTTGCAGTGACCACTGAACATACTGCTTTCTTCTGAGGTTCCCACCCAACTTCAGCTTCCTGTGTCTAGTTGACAAACAACAAAACCTGCACATCCAAGACCAAACCAAGGCTGTCCAGAAAATCCCGAGAAAATCCTGAGCGCATGCTGCTTCTGCCTGTGATGGAGGAATGAGGGCCGAACCCAGAGCAGCCGTGAGAGAGGCCGGGCAGCCTGCAGAGCTGCCTGGCGTGAGTGGGGCTCCCAAAGGGATTGCAGCCTCATTATGGCACCCCCGCCCTGTAACTGACTTGAACTTTTCTTTTGCTTCTCCTACAGTTTATTTGGCATTCTCTGAGTCCTTAATCCACAGTCATTTGGGTGGCAAAAAAAAAAAAAAAAGGTGGAAATGAGCTTTCTGCAATGTTGATTTTTCTTTCAAATTCATGACGATGTGGTGTCCCCAAGAATGGTTATTTTCTTCCCTTTCTCCCTAGCGTGAATTCTCAAGTAAGTAGCAAATGATTTCAAATGCATGCCGACTACAGTGGACAGCTGCCAGGAGAGAAGTGAAAATAAACTGGTGACAGGAAGTGTCACAGTTCACGGAAAGGGCAGCGAGGATATAGTGGAGCAAGCCCATGACACTTCTGGGTCCACATGCTGAAAGACTTACCCAACCGGGCTGGGCAGCCACAAATCTCCTAGTAATTCATTAAGTAAGGGGAAATGCTCCCAGAAACATTTCTCTCCTCTCCTAACGCTCTTTGTCTTTTAATTTCCAAACTCTGGGTTCATTCCTAAGTCAAGCAAGCCTGGGTGAGTCTCTCTAAACAACTCCTTCATTCGTGATGGAACACTGCAGCCGACTAGTGCTTTGACTCTAAGTGTTTTAACAGGCTAAGGAGGTTTCCAAGCTTTAGGACCACAAGACGGATATATGATCAGTGTGAACTACAAAATAGCATCAAAAACAGCATGAAGGATGGTGGAAACAAAAGTGAATCATGTGAAACTTCGCCCAGGAAAGGGATTACAAAGTTAGTAGGAAAATTACAGGGATCAAAAATTGTATTAGAAATTAGTCACAAGATAAAGTAAGATGACAGAGTTGAGGTCAAACATATCAATCCTATCAATCAATGTGAATGGGCTTAACTTACAAATAAAAAGAAAGATTTTCAGGGTTGCGAACACAGCAAAATGCAACATTCTGCTGTACACAAGAGATACACCTAAAACAAGAAGTCCGGAGGTTAAAAATAAAAGGATAGACAGAAATAGTAAATACAAATTAAAACTGAAAAATAGAGTTGTAATCTTGGTATCTGACAAGATGAAATTCAAGTCACAAAGCATTACGGAGACAAAGGAGACTATAAGATGCTAAAGGCAGCAATTCACAATGCAGGTATATGAGTTGTTACTGTCTATGCAACTAACAATTGTAGATGCAGGGGAAATAGAAACCCAGTAAAAATAGGTGATTTGAATACCTCTCTCCTCCCAGAAAGATCAAGTAAATTGTAAAGATATAGAAGATTGAAACTCATAACCAATAAGGTAGCTCTTACAGATCTGTGTGGAAGTCTGAACTTCAGTAGTAATGGAAACACTTCTCAAGTGACCGAACATTGGGCCCCAAGGAAAACCTAAATAAATACCAAAGAACAGAAAGAATACTCTTTTATTACAATACAGTTGAAACTGATAATTATTAACAAATAAAAGAACTATGACTCTTTCATCTGAAAATTAAAAAAACAAAAATCATATTAATAAATAGCTGTTGGTCAGAGGTAGAAGTACCACATGCAATTGTAGAATTTCTTGAAAATAATGATAATGAAAATACAAATAATCAGGTCTGTGGTATTCAGCTAAAGCAGTTAATAGGGGAAAAGTTTAGCATTACATACCTCTATCAACACAAATGAAAATAAATGAATCAAGCACCCCACTCAAAATGTTAGAAAAGAACAATGAAGTAAGCCAAAAGGATATAGAGGAAAGGAATCAAAAGATAAAAACAGAAATCAATGAGTCAGAAAACAGAAAAAGAGTAGAACTAATAAATAAACCCAGGGCTGAAACAATCAATACAGTATACAAACCATCAGCTAAACTAATTTAAAAAATAATTGGTAGAAAGCATAGACACACTAAATTAGAAATGGTAGCAGTGGGTAGGTGGGGGAAACATCAGAGCAGAAGAAATCTAAAATAAAAACACGAGACTTTTTTTTAATTCTATGCAAAATATTTAAAAACCTACATGAAATGGATAGTTTTCTAGAAAAATACAATTTATGTAATCTCAGTAGAGACAGAGTCTTAACACACCAGTTACCAAAGAAGAAATACAAAATAGAAAGAATTTCCCTACAAAAAAGCACCAGGCCCAAATGGTTTCACAGGGAAACTCTACCAAACCTTTAAGATGATATGAATGCTACTTAAGAGCAAAGAAAAAGAAGAAAACTTAAGATAAATTAAGCATTTGTGAGAGTAATACCTGTAATGACTGAAACAATGTAGAATCAGATAAATTAAGCATTTGTGAGAGTAATACCTATAATGACTGAAACAATGTAAAATCTGTTCATTTTCATGAGTCAATACTATAGATGCCAACTGGTAATGAATCTAAAACAATAGCGACAGCATTTGCTCGTCCCCTTTGGAAGATATTAGAGATCTTTCTTTTGAAAGTTAGCCATCAAAGGGAAAGAATCAAGCATTTATCTTTCTTTCCTGTGTAGACTGTATATTGTGATGAAGGTAAGTTTCTTTTTACAAAAACATTCCAGCTGAAAAATACAGAGTACTGTTAAGTTTAGAATATCATTGTTTTGTAACCTCTAGTAAAATTCGTGGATCTGGACTATGCTCATTAAAGCTGCTCACTTCTCAAAAGGTCAGATCAAGAGACATTACGTGTTTTCCAGTGGAAGTCCACTACACCATCCATAATACATTCTTGGCACAAAATCAAACCCAGATCTGACCAAGACTCTAGCACTACTAATTTACAAGGAACACACGGTCCAGAGGAACATGTGAAGTAATACCACAGGGATACAATCAGCAAAACCCAAACTATGGAGACTCCACGGGACAAATGACTCAGTTTCCTAAACAAACAAATTGCAAGGGGAAGAAGAGATGGCGAGGGAATCTATAGATGAAAAGAAATTGAAGAAACATTAACCAATCTAACATGTGGATGTAATTTGGATCCTGATTCAAACAAACTGTATAAGATTTATGTGACAACTGGGGGAAATTTGGCCATTGACTGGTAATATGATATTAAATGTTTATTGTTAGTTTTTTAAGGTGTGATATTGGTATTAGAACTTTAATAAAGGACAGAGAGTTTATATATTTCAGAGATGCATTCTGAAACGTTTAAAGATAAAATTATATCATGTGCTATTTGCTCTTAGAGATTGAAGGTGGAAGGGGAGAAGATTAGATAAGGCTATAACTAAAATAATATCATCCATGAGCTGGTATTTAAGAAAATTGGGTGAATGGACATGGAGGCTCACTATACTATTCTTTATGCTTTTGTATATGCTTGAAATTTCCCAAAGAAAATGGGATTTTGTTGTTTTTAATTAGTCCCCGTTCTGGATGATTTTATATTTCCCTTACATGTTTCTGTCTTAAAGCGATTTACTTTAAATAATGGGAAGAATGCTTTTTGGCAAGGAATAAACTAAAAATTTAGTCACTGCTTAAGTTCTTAGTAGCTCACTGTGCAAAGTTTGATAACACCCAGTGTTCATTGAGTGTTTATTATGTGGCAGGTATAGTCTAAGTGTGCATGTGGATTAACATATTTATTCTTAAATACATTCTTATTTTCCTCTTAGAGATGAGGAAATAGGAGCCCAGAGACTTTAAGTAACTTACTCAAGATAATAACAGCTGGGGGACACCTGGCTGGCTCAGTAGGAAGACCATGTGACTCTTGATCTCTGGGTCGTGGGTTTGAGCCCCATGTTGGGTATAGAGATTACTAAAACAAACAAACAAAAAAACACATAAACTTAAAAAAAAGATAAGAGATATAGCTAGGATTTGAAGTCAGGCTGTCTGGCTGCAAATCTTACTTTGGAAACCGTGATTTTATCCTTGCCTCCTGACGTCATTAATTGCTTAGTAAAATGTTGGCAGCACCAACCTCCTCCACCTCCTCCCATAGGAACTGCTTTTGTGTGTTCTGTGAACTATTACACTATTAAACTATTACAGCAAGAACGTGCCCCCTCTGAACAAGAAGAGGGCCATCACAGGAAGACGACCATGCAGGTGCCTTGATCTTGGACTTCCCAGTCTCCAGAACTGTGAGAAATCCCATTTCTGTATTTTTAATAAGGTACTTGCCTAGTCTGTGGTATTTCGTTATAGCAGCCTGAACAGACTAAGACATTTGGAAACATTTTTGGTTGTCACAACTTGGGGAGTGGGGCTAATGACATTTAGTAGGTAGAGGCCAGGAAAGCTGTTGAACATCCTGTGGTGCATAGGACACCGCAATAGAGCATTATCCTGCCCAAGTGTCAGTAGTGCCAATCTTGAGAAACCTGGTCTATCTGATACCTCCAAATTCAGTGACTCTGTCTGTTAGAAACAGGCAGTTCATTCTGCTCATCTCCACAGCAGCAACCCAAATGCAGAGGATCCAGCCTGATTAAGTATAAGGGGAGGCTGGTAGCTTTGGCTGCATCTCTGAGGGGGTCAGGATCCTTGTCCCTGGAAATGGCCTTCGGCAAATCCCTCTCAGTGATCCCTCTGAGCACTGTCACCACCTTCCTGGTTCCTTCATCAGGGGTCTGTAGTGAGCTCAGAGGACTGGGAGGGAAGCTGGGAGTGCTCCACAAGAGCCTGGAATGTGATGGGACAGAGGTCAGAGACACAGTGGAAATCAGGAGGACATAAAGAGCCAGCCAGCTGGGGGGTGGGGTGGGGGGGCTGAGTCTATCCACATAACTGCTGGGACTATCTTTTAACCCCCCCCACCCTCTTGGAAGGAGTTGGGTGGGGAACAGGTGAATAGGGAATAGGAGGTTAGGAGGAGATTTTGCCCCCATGTGTTAGTGTTCTGGAGCCACCATAACAAAGCACCACCAATGGAGGGGCTTAAACAACACAGTTTATTATCTCACCTTCTGGAGGCTGGAAGTGTGCAGTCAAGGTACCTGCAGGCTGTGCTTCCTGTGCTAAGGGAAGTTTTCGTCCAGGCCTCCCTCCAGGCTTCTGGCAGCAGGACACTCTAGTCTTCACTTGGTGCTCTCCCTGAGTGCAGCCATCTCTGCATTTCCCCTTTTTATAAGTCATCAGTTGTGCTGGATTAAAGACCCACTCTACCCAGTGTGGCCTCAACGACTTATATCTGCAGTGGCCCTGTTTCCCAATAAGATCACATTCTGAGGTTCCTGGGGTTAGGACTGCAGTGTATGAATTGGGGCAGGGACACAATTCAACCCATAACAGAACCCATGTTTGGAAAGTGGTTTCAGTGTTTCCAGAGAAGCAGAAGGATGTGAGTCATGCTGAGTGCCTGTGGATGCTCACAGATGCTCATTGGCAATGGAATCCTTTCTATGTAGATGTCTATCCCTTGGAGGGTTCCCTGCTCCTGGAAGAGCTAAGGATGAGGAGGCTGCTTAGAAGCTCAACTTAACCATGACAAGAGGATGTGTCAGGCCCATGATGGTGGGGGTTGGGGTGGGATTTAGCTCACGGCCAGGACTCCATGTGACCAAAACCAAATGGATAAAGGAACTAAAAAGAAAAGAGGTTGGAGATTTGGGTGGGCATGAGACGTAGACAAAAATAGACAGTTTTTCCCTGGAGTGCTCTGCACTAAGTGTCCTGTGGGCTGGAGCATTTTTGCACACATACAGGTCAAACAGATTGGTATTTCCTAACGTGGATCCTGTGGAATGTTGGTTCTATAGGATATTAAATTGGTAGTACATGATGAAAAGGTTCCATGGCAAAATAAGTTTGGGGAGCAATATTAACCTGAATTTTATTTCCAAAAGCAAGCTTTTAGAAAATTTAGTATACTAATATGAACTATGCATTGTTAAGAAAAGTAAATAGTAAATCAGCATTCATCAACTTGATTGGGCCAGAGAGACTTTTTTCTCAGGAAAATCTTGTAGGATGCATTTTGAAAAATGTTGAACTAGGTGATAGATAACCCCACTGTGAATAAAACCACAGACTTGATAGATGCAATAGATAACAGTCTTGGGAAATTCCTAGTTTACATTATTACCATTCTATATTCTTCCTTTCTTGGATCTTTCCTCTGTGCTAGTATATCATATTTCCTTGGTTTATAAAACATTTCTTGATGCTGGTACCATTTCTCAGGAATGACTGATAAGATTCTCAACAGTTGTTAGCAAAATCATTGTACATGATGCCATCATCTTTTGATAGATATCCCATGTCCCCCAATCTCAGTGCTCCCAATCCCCCAGTCTTTTACAAAGTGTTTGTGGGGCCCTAAGTTTGATTGAACCATCATGGAATAGAAAGCAGTCATCTTATGATCCTTGGAAGGTCTATTGGCTGCCTTTGTGAGGCAGAGCATAGTGAACAGACTTAGGGCATGAGGTTCAACCTGAACCTTTTATATTCAACCTAAAGTAATTTATTCACTTGGATTCCCCATAAAACAAACCTAGAGACAGGTAGTTTCTTTGAGAGGTGACCCCAAGAAGCTCAAATGAAGAAACGGGGAAAGCGAGACAGAGCAATGAGAAAAGCCAATAATGGGGACATTAATGAGAGGGTTCTTGTGGGTAACAGAGACTCAGTCTCAGTGGGGAACCTCTGGGAAACCATATGGAGCATATCTCAGAATTGTGCCACCGAAGGGTGGTGTGCCTGGAGCATTTGCTTTCCTACTCACCCATAAAGAGTGTCCCCCCGAATTCATGTGTTTCCCGGAACCTCAGAATGCGACTGTATTTGGAAATAAGGTTGCAGATGTCATTAGTTAAGATGAGATCATATGCAGTAGGGTGGGCCCTTAATCTGACCTGTCTTTCTTAGAAGATGAGGAGAGTCACAAAGACACCCAGAGGGAAGATGACCATGTGAGGACAGAGGTGGAGATCTGGCGTATGCTGCCGGAAACCAAGGAACCTCCAGGATTGCTGGCAACCACCAGAAGCCAGGAAGAGGCAAGGAAAGATCTTCCCCTTTTATTTGTAAATTGGGCATGACATCATCCTTCAGAGAGCTGGTGTGAGTCTGAGTTTACTTTTATAAAGCATCTGGTATGGTGCCCGGCACACAACACCATTCAATAAACATCACCGATTATTATTAGTAGAAAGAGTGCAGCCTTTGGAATCAGACTTGAATTTGAACTTTAGCTTTGTAGCGGCATGACCTTGGGCAAGTTATTTAACTTTTTTGAGTTCCAAGTTTTCCATGAAGATACTAACCCCATGTGTGAAGGCCCTGCTGGTTTTAAGTTTTCTCCACAGCTCTGGACACATCAAAGATCATCCTAGAAGCGTCTTTCAAGGCTTCTCATGACTCAGCGCTGTGAGGTTCCAGGTGGCATCTCTGAAATCCAGACACTCTCCCTGAATCCAGGGTACAATGCAGAGCCAGAAGTAGAAATGTCCTCTTGACCTTGCTTTCTGATGCTAATGCTTTACCTGCCTTCCACCCCCAGCCCCCATTATCCTGTGCTAATAAAGCCCAAACCTCTGATGTGACACGTAGAGTCTGCACTGCAGCCCTGGGCGGCTGCCCAGCGGGCATTCCTTTGAGTGAGGAAAGGAAGCTCAGACGCCTGCCCGTGCCTTCATGTCTGAGCTGGAAACGTGGCCACCGCCTGCGGAAACGTTGGCAACAGTTCCCTGGAAAGGAGCTGGAGACTGTTTCTGTGGGCGAGGTGGGTCAGCCCCTACTCCGGCTGCTTGGCGTGCACACAGCGAGGCAGTGGGGCAGGTGTTGATGGAATGACATTGGCTTGGGCTCCCTTTCACTCCCCGTCACTCTCAACTCAGTGTGTCCAGTGCTCCTGGTGGGATGGGTGGAGGGAGGGTGAGCAGAGAGCAGGATACCCCCCCACTGGGCCCACTCTTGCCCCCCACGTTCCAGCCCCCACTGCCCAGCTGTCTGGGGTGGTAGCCACCAGCTGCATGCAGCGAGGTTACACTTGAAAGAAGGCTAGTGCCACCAAAGACTGAAACCTTACATTTCATTTAGTTTTAATTAAAAAACAGATGCTTGACTGAGGTATCGGAAACATTTAGAAAATATGTTTGGAACAGCCTAGGTATGTGGATCATACCTTTTACTTTTACAACTGTACATTTTTATGATATCTAAAAACAGATTAAGTATTTCCAGTGAAAATTTAGTATCTGAATGGAGATGTGCTGTAAATGGAAAATACAAACCAGATTTTGGAGATTTAGTGTGAGAAAAAAGTGGAAAATAGATCAATAGAATTATTTATATATTGATTACTGGATAGATGCGAATCATTTGGATGTATTCAGTTAAATATAAAATACATTATGGAAATATTTTTACCTCCTTTTTGGACTTTTTTAATGTGGTGACTTGGAAATTTTAAATTTTGTATACAGCTTGCCTGGTATTTCTGCTGAACAGTGCTGCTTTTGATGCATGGAGGCATAAAACATTAAATCTGGATGGTGCCTTGGGCATGATCTCGAGCATCCCCTCATTTTCAAGGTGAGGAATCTGATGCTCCAGGAGTTTAAATGGCCTTCCCAAGAACTGGAACCCCGACTTCTTTTCTCCTGGCCAAGAGTACACAGAAGCTGGGATATTATGAATAAGGTAGGTTGTATAAAAGAAGGTAATGGATTGAAAGTACACAGTTGTAATAACATGATGACAATATCAATAAGGTGTTTCAAATGTGAAATGCTATTTGTTACTGTTTTGGGCCTGCTCTGAGGAGCCTGATGGAACCAGGAAGTGTCCCTTGAGATTACTCATAGAGGCAGATACCCCCTTCTCCCCCCAGACATCTACCTCATTCTAGAACCTGGAAACCTAGGACTCTGTCCAGAAGCCAAATGCCTGCTCTTGTGAAGAATGTTCTCTTCACGGGGTGATGTAGGACACAGGCTCAGGGCAGAGAGGCCTTCCTGTTGCTTCAGGCTGAGTATCTCCTGGTCTTCCTTTTTTGTCTCTTTCCCTTTCTTCCTTTCCAACTACCCCCCATCCCCCACTCCCAACACACATGGTCTTTTAGGAGGCAAAGACAACTTTATTAGAAGGCAGGAATCCCTGTCACAAAATCTAGTCCTGGTCCCCATCTGACATTGTGGAGCTAGAGACTGGAATATGGTCCCTTCCAGCCAGTTTAGCCCCAGCCACTGCCCTTGGGTGTGAATTTGGCCAAAGTAGAGACCATTAGTGTGATTCTGGTTGGGAAGAGAGGGTGGCTGTGAACATGGTTACAGAGACGGGTGGAGATGTTGGTTGTCTGGTTTGAGGGTCAATTGCATGTTTGACTATGATTATACACTGTGTTGTGTGCAAGGCTGTATCCCTGGGATGTGGTTGTATGTTTGAAAGCGTGACCTGAGTGTGACTTGGTGGTGGTGGTAGGTGGGGACAGTCCAGCCCAGTGCCTGGGTGAGTGAGGAGTGGAGAGGAACTAGTAAAGCAGTCCTTGCAGACCTCTGGGAAATTTGGGGGGTTGAGACTATAGAGTGAGATCTAGTGTCTGCCTAGGTGGCTATGGCTGTGGTTGTGGGTATGGCCTGGAGGTTGTGTGGGCCCCAAGGATATCGTGTTCTGTGGCCTTTTTATATCAGAACTCAGAGCATTTCCTGTTGGCACCAAAGCATTAAAAACAATTGCAGTAGGGTCACTATTATCTAATATCTTCCTTCCTCCATTCTCCCTTTCCCCTTTCTTCTTTCCCTTTATTTCCCTCCCTCCCTCCTTCTCTTCTTTTCTTGTCTGTATTTCATTTCAAGCTTACAGAGCTCTTGCTTTGGACCAAGTACTATGTTGGGATTATTTGTCACTTATTTTTTTCTCCCCGTAAACTAACCCAGCAAGGTGCTATGGTGACTGACCTCCTCTTCAACAACTTTGTTATGAAACCCTCTTTGTGGCAAGGACTAGGTCTTGCTTGGCCCTTTGTCCCCCTCAATAAGTTATTGTTGGTGTTGATGTGTTATAGTGTGTCTTCTCCAGGAACAAAGGAAATGTGGGAAAGGGTTAGAGTGGTGCTGTGGCTGAGTGTCTTGGTTTTGGTTCGGACAGGGCAGGCAGAGGATTTGAGCCTGGTGACCTGTGTCTCTCCTATTTATTCTGCAGGCCCATCACAAGCCCTGGAGATGCCAAGGCAGGTCTGCAGTGTATCATAGCGATCAGTGCCATTTGTAGCCAAGGTTTTAGGGCAGAGCTTGGTTGCCTTTGTCACTAGCTTTTGTGTCTGGCACAGGCCAGGCTCTCACATGGGTCTCAGGATCTACCTGCAGGGCCTGGCTCCAGAGAAAATCACAGGACCTGGCAGAGGCCCCTTCCTCCCTTGGGGCCAGCAGCCATGGGGTCATTTCTTCTCCCACAGGCTCGGCTTTAATCCATTTTCACCCTAGCACTGCCTCCCTGGAAGGGGCCTCCAGGTGCACATGGGTTTTAGAACTTAGAGGTGACTGCCATGTGACACACTGAACCTGGATGTCCCCATCCTTGCAGGTTGGGCCCAGCTGGGCTCAATGTCTATACCTGGGACTTCATTGGCACTGCTGCCACAATGCCCACAAATGGGTTTGAAAAGCAAGGAGTTGCTGTCTTTAAAAGAATTTTTTTTTGCAAACCTGGAGGCAGGTCTGCAATTGCTTCACCTTTTTGCTCAACTCCATTTTCATACAGCAGATTGAAGAGAGAGAATGCCATGGAATTTGAAATGTCCAAGAGACACAGGGTACCTTGGAGGACCCTGGAAAATCTGAGATGCCACCCTACTCACAGCATGAACTCCTTTGTAAACTGTTTCTGAACCTCTCTGGGCCTCAGGTTTTCAAGTCTATTGAGTGAGAACATCTTCTTCATCACTGTATAGAACTGTTCTTTAGGGAAAATAACCTAGGCAATGTGAAAGCAGTTTGCAAAAGATCAAAAGGGAGGAAGGAGACAAATGGTTATTTGGCATTTACTGTACACTGGGAATTTCATAGACTGCATCTCAGTCTGAGCTGCGCTCTAGAGACTGGTGAGCTCCCTGATTTCCACTAAACTCCTTCATGTCTTATCTTTCCTCTTCCATGGGCTTGAGCTCCGGGAGCTCCCAAGGAGGTGCTCTAACAATCTAGTAAGCACTTGAGCTAAAGTATTAATACTGTGTAGACAACTCCTAGGAGTCAGGAGTTGTGGGGCTCCAGTTCTAGCTCTGCTACTCCCCATGTGATTTGGGCAGGCCACCCAAAGCCTCTGGGTTTTCTGATTACAAGCATGTCCCTGACTCTCCATGGCCTCCAGACACCTCCAAGTGTTCCTAAAGCCTTAGTATAAAACCAAGTGCCTTAACTCGACATTCATCATCTCTATATTCTGGCTTCAGTTTACCTTTTCCACCATGAAATCCTCTTCCTCCCTGCCTCAGACTCTCCTTGTGTTTCCAAAGCCCTGCACATCCCCCCCTGCACACCCTCACATCACCCTCTGTGAAGGGAGCGCACCCAGGATGCTCAGAGCAGTGCCTGCCACAGAACAAGTGTTCTGAAAGGCACTTCGACATTTCCACCTGGAGTGTCTGCTGCTTCACCCACACGGCACAACTCATGCAGTGCCCAAGCCCCAGATATTAAACCAGATTCTAACAACCAAATAAATCTAGACTCCGGGACAAGGTAGTAGGGCTTGGATTCTTCTAAGACATCACTGGCAGGACGGACAAGAAGGACAAAGGTGGGAAGATGATTCTTGATTATGGAGATGCTCCAGGCTCTACTAACTAGACTGACCATGAAATGCAACCTGTGATCCTTGAGTGGTTCTTGGATTTAAAAAAAATAGCTATAAAGAATATTATTGAGACAATTAGAAAAATTTGATTATGATCTGTGTAGTAGTCTGCTAGTGCTGCTGTAATGCACTACCACAGACTGGGCAGCTTAACAACAGACATTTTATTGTCCACAGTTCTGGAAGCTGGAAGTCCAGGATTGAGGCGTCTGTAGATTTGGTTTTGTCTTCTCCTTGGCTTGCAGAAGGCTTCCTTTGCACCGCGTCCTCATGTGTCCTTTCCTCTGTGTCCTGATCTCTCCCTCTAATAAGAATACAGTCATATTGGACTAACGCCCATGCATGTGACCCCGTTTTACCTTAACTACCTCTGTTTAAGTTTGGCCCTCTCTCCACATAACAGTCACATGTGAGGTACAGGGGTAGGAGGTTAGGGCTTCAACTTGTGAATTTTAGGGAAATACTGTTAAGCTCATAACAATCTGAATATTGATGCTCCTGATCTTAAACTTAGTGAATGGTACAAGACATTGTGGTTATTTTGAATATCTTTCTTCTTAGAATATGTATGTTGAAATGTTTCAGGGTAAAGAATCATCTATGACTTACTTTCAAGTGGTGCAGCAAAAAAAGTATATGTAGAGGAAGCAAATGTGACAAAATGGTGACAATTGGTGAATCTAGATAAAGGGGATAATAAGGTATTCTTTTTTTTTTTTTTAATGTTTATTTCTGAGAGAGAGACACAGAATCTGAAGCAGGCTCTAGGCTCTGAGCTGTCAGCACAGAGCCCCATGCGGGGCTTGAACCCTACGAACCGTGAGATTGTGACCTGAGCCGAAGTCGGACGCTTAACCGACTGAGCCACCCAGGCGCCCCAAGGGGATAATAAGGTATTCTTTGTAATAATCTTGTAAGTTTTCTATAGGTTTGAAAGTTTCAAAACAAAACTTGGAAGGAAGGAAACTTATCTCATCCTCAAGGCCCTGGGACCCCAAAATATGATATCTATTTCCCCCTATTATATGCTCAGAGACTGGCTGTTCTTTTCCCTCTTAGGATTTTTTTTTAAATTTTGTATTTGTATTTTGTTTATTTTTTCAATTGCTGTCTGTCTGTCTGGCTCCACAGGGGCAGGCGTTGGCTTGCTTGGCTCATGTCGGTGCCCCAACCCCCCACACAAGGCCAGGCACTCAGTAATATTGGTGAACTGAACGAATGAATGAGCAAATGAACAGACACCTGGCTGAACAGACATAGACCAGGAATGTGGATGGGGAGGTGAGGAAGGCTCTAGATCCCAGACAGTGTCTAAAGTTACTGAGCCCGAGGCCATCCTCGCTCTCCTGTCTCCTTTCCCTCCGATTCCCTTCTTCTCTCTTTCCGTTCCCTCTCACCCCCACTTGCTTTGCCTTCCGTTTGTTGCTGTGGATTCTTGGGTGCGCCTGCCTTCCTGCCAGGCCTGCCTGGGCTGTCACTCCAGTCACATCCCAGGCTCCCTGGGAATTGTGGGATCTCGGAGGAGGGGCAGGCCAGGCAGGGGCAGCTGGGCCAGGAGACTCGGGTTGGCACATTGCCAAGGGACATCTCATGGCCAGGCCTAATCTTTCATTTTCTGGGAAGGAAATCTCTTCAAAGGGCTCCTAATTCCTTGCCTGCAAAAGTCGGAAAGTCTCCTCCCCAAGGCACTTGAGCATTCCCTTCAGGCACAGACGGAAGTCCTCTACCTCATGATGCTTCTGACCAGAGGGTGGCTCAAGGACACCCAGATGGGATAGGAGGGCAGGCTGTCCCTGGAGGTCCAGGATGGCGGTAGACTCGGGCTGACCAGGTACACTTGGGTCCCTGGAGGCTGGTAAGGCAAAACAGCCCAGGTCTTAGCATTGCCCTTTCGTTTCACAGCTGTGGCCTTAGGGAAGCGGTAGTCCCTCTCCCAGGCCTCAGTTTACCCATTTCTGAAATGAAGCACTTGGATCAGGGACTGAAGCTGGCAGTGATGCAGATGGAAAAGCTGTCACCCTTTGAAAGAATGCTAAGCAATGTGTGTGTGTGTGAGAGAGAGAGAGAGAGATAGAGAGAGAGAGAGAGAAAACTTTTATGATATGGTCGTTCTCACTTAGAGGACAGAGCTGCCATATACCATCCGGCAGCCAGTGCACTGCCAGGTTCAAATTCAGGCCATCCTCACTACCAGCCCTGGTGCAGCTCTGCATTTGCCTGGTGAAAAGGGTGGTTTAAAAAAAAAAAAAAAAAAAAAAATGAACAAAGCTTCTCTCTGGGTCTGCAGTTTCCTTAGCAGTCCCCATTCTGTCACTGCTTATGGCTTGATGGTTCTGATCCTTCCAAGGCAAGGTGATGAAACTCTCCTTGAGCCCAACTAACAGTGGTGATAGACCATCCAGCTGGGAGGAACTGCAGAAATACTTCAGGGCCCTCCATTCCATGGCTAATCTAGTCATCTCCTCCAGCTGCCCTCATACTTGCCTGTGTGGCAGCATCAGCTTCTTAGGATGTCCCCCGCTTCATCCCTGCTCTCCTCCCACAGCAGCCAAGGGATGCTTTGAAACTCACAAATCAGCCCACATCACATAGCTCCCTCTTAAACCCACTTAAGGATCTCTAAATCATCTCTCCTCATGGCATTTTGGATAAAACTCAAAATGCTCTCTTCTCATCACTCAAACCTCAGCTCAGAAGTGACCACTCAGAGAGGCCTTCCCTGACCCTCCCATCTAATAAGTACCCCCACACCCTGCCCTTCATCATTTTTTTATCCCAAGAATTTGAATTATGTATTTGTCTCCTCCCTGGTTTCTTGTCTGTCTCCCCAACTAGACTGTAATCCATATGAAGGCAGAGCCTGTGTGAGTCTGGCTGATAGCTTAACTCCTGTGACCAGTGGGGATGTGGGAGGTAATCGATAAACTTTCATGATTGGAGGACATGGTAATTAACCATCTTGTGCCTTTTCCTGTCCCAGCAGTTTTACCAATGAGCAAAGAAGAGCCCAGGATGTGAAGAGTGGGGTGTGGAATGAACTGTTCAAGTTCACCCTACACTGTCAACATGGACTGGAACCACTCTACTGCCTCTCAGCTCCAGAGCTGTCCTGCCAAGGAAATTTCAGGCTCACAAGGATGTTCCTACCACCTCAAGGAGACATGATCTGATGTCACTTTCCAAGGCCCTGACTTCCTTCTGAACTTGAACCTTTTAGAAAAAAGAGGTAAGAGATTAAAACCACTGGATGTCAATGTCTAACTTCCTGCCAAGTGCCACACGGAATTCAGGTCTGATCTACTTACTCTAACTAATTTGAGACGATTTTAAAGTCACTAAAAGCTTTTCAAATTAGCTTTTATCAAAATAATACTTGAACACAGTTTAAAAAGTCAAATAATGCTAACAAGCTTGTAACTTAAAAAAAAAAAAAAACACCAACCGTTAGTCTTGTTTAATGCTGAGCCAAGTGGTGTACTATTATGACATTTATTTTCTTGTATAAATTTTTTAGTTTCCTGGGGCTAATTATTGCTCATTTCTTTTCATTGTTTAGATTTCTTTGAACCTTTGGCTCAGTCTCCCCATATCCTCCAGTGCACCAACAGTGTTTCTCAGAACAGTTTTTCCCATTAGAAAACCTGTCAGCTTGTCTCTCAGTTTCATATTTTTCCAGAGATGGTGCTTCTGGAGGCTTCCTTCCTCTCATTCTTCTCTAGGACCTGGGGGTCCCTAGACCTCCAGGAAAGCTCAGAAGACAGTGATAACCACATCTCCACTTCATCTTAGGTCTTTGGTTCATACCATGTCCAGTCACCTTCCCTTGTTTGTTTTCATAAAAGAGCAATGCCAGCATTTCACTCTGTATCAAAGAACAAGCGTTGGGTGGAGGGAGGGAGTGTTATACTCTACTTGGCCTGGTTCCTGTCGATGCTTTGATTTTATGCTGTGATTGGATGGAATATATTAGGCAGAATTGTGTGAGATTTTGGCTGGTTGTTGCTGAAGTAAATTTTATGGTGTTTCTTGAATTTACTCAAGTCCTTGAGCTTTATGGTAACTCAAAAATTCATTAGGAGGAAACAGAATTGTCCAGGTATCCCCCAAATCTTGTTCCATTCAGAGCCAGATTTGTTAAGTGGCCAGTGTCATGATCTGAAGGGAGTACAAGGAGCTGCTGCTGTCCCTGAATGTCAATTCCACTTGGGAAAGCCTGTCTGAGTTACCACCATCATTGCCCTAGCCTCTACTTCCTAAGGATCTCTTGTTGAAACTCACATTTATCTTGGAGGGATCACATTTTATTACCACACCTGGGTTTTTACGTGAGGGAGAATATGTATTAACTGCTTTCCAGAGAGCAGGAAGAGCAGAGGAGCAGTGGGGAGAACTCTTCCACAGCCCGCAAAGTCCACAATGGGCCCTCCATTAGCAGCTGGCCAGTGGAGAGCAGTGCCAAGGAGGGTGGGGGAAGTACATCTGCAGGAAGGGCAGACCCTCAGCTCCTCTTTATCTTTATCCCTCACTGGGATTTCTGACTCCCAAGTCAGATGTGGAATTTTCTGGCACACTCACGTGTGTGTGTGTGTGTGTGTAGTATGACCTTATAAAGTAGACGTCAGAGAGGATGGACTCTGCTCTTCTCCTGCTTCCCTGCCCATGGTCACACCTGGACTGGGGAGGAGGTCTTACAAGGACGCCAGCACCCCCCTGTGGCACCCTGATAACACAGGCATCTGTCCTGCTGCCCATAGCTGTGGCTTGAATCTCTCTGGCCAAGGCTGGACCAGAGGCTTAACCCATGTCTACACCTGTGGAGCAGCAGAGGTGGCTGGAGTTCTTCCAACCGTTGAATTAGCCCAGACAGGAAGGCTGGTCCTCCAACTCAAATTTACCCACTCTGTAAAGAGGAGAATTCAGGGAAGGTTCATTCAAGACCAGCACAGTTAGGGCTTTGCAGGATACTACACAGCCTTGGTTCAAAATCAGTGCCATCGTCTCTGTCTCTGTTTTCCTTTCTCTCCCCTCTGGCTTTCTCTAGTCTTTTCCTTATCTCTCTGGTTTCTCTGTCTCTCATGTTCGTGGTTCACAGCTTTCCTTTCCCAAGTCAAAGATGGATTAGAGCAATGAGACAAACCTGGATGCTAAAAGGTCTGAACTGGGGAACTTTACTTGGCATTAGCTCTGCAGATGTATGTGTTTTCATTTTCTGATAATTTCATGTCATGTGGAGGAGGAAGGATCCTGGTCCATTTTCCTATGAGGATGTGGACCCTCTGTTGACCCCTCTGCTCCCGACCCCCTCCATGACGGGAAGCTTGAGTTTGCTCTGAATTAGCAAGATGGGTCTTTCCCCTCCAGGTTCTGTCTGTGACTATTACCTTGAGCTTTTCTCAATATTTGTTAAAAAGCTTAGTTGAACCTAACTATAAATCAAAGTGACAATATAACCATGCAGAGGAAAACAAAGAACCCATCCAAGGAAATTGTGAATGCAGTGCTCTTACTGAACACCCTTGGTAGGATGTAGGCCAAGGATTACTGAACTGAAAAAAACTTCCCCTTAACTTAGGCAGTTTGCGGTCAGTAGAGATTGTGGTGAAGTATTTCCTAAGCTATTTTGAGTATATGGTAGTAAATGAGTGAATAGATTGGTATTTGGGGAGCTAGGGTTTTATTGTGGAGGAAGGGAGATATGACCATGGAATGAGGGAAGGAGAGGAAGAACTTTTGGTATTAGTTTGGAATCAGAAGCAGCAGTAAAAACGCATACTTTAAAAATAGATATGTATTTCCTCATTCTGACCACTCCAAAGGCCTAGAAGCAGGAAGGCTCCAGTGGTAATGAGCTCCAAGGGTACCAGAACTCCTTGAAGACATGGCTAATTCCAGATCTAGAGAAGGGAAAATGCAAGGTTGGTCTGGAATGTTTTGTCCAATGCCAGAAAGTACTTCAAGTAAGGACGTGTGCAAAACCTTGAGGAGATGTCAAAAAGACATAGGAGCCACCTTAAAGAAGCTCATATTGGTAAAGTGTGGGCCAATTGGAGCATCAAAAAGAATAGTGAAAGTCATAAATAATAACAGAACAACAGATCAATGAGTCCATTGAGATATTCTAATAATAATAATAATAATGTGTGGAGTGAGATGGAAAAGCTCTTCTTCATAGACTGATACCACCAAAAAAATGTAAAGGGAATAACAAAATTAGGAAATCATGATTTTCCAATCACTGTTCAGTAACTGAAGCAAGAAAAGTGCTTGGTGGGTGCTCAGCCACTGGATAAAGCCATTAGGGCATAGGGTATTCACAGAGTCTCAAAATATCACCCTATAAATGTGCACTCATTAGAGGGGGAAAAAAGTACTTTTGTGTCAAATGATCAAACTTCTCATCTAAAATGAGTCAAAGTGACCACATAGGTCCTCTAATACAAGGATACAGTGTCACCTCTGGAGTATTTTTGCCAAATGTTTAACTTGAAGCTAGTCATGTAGAAACAATCAACTTTGGGAAGAAACCCAAATTTGAGGATCATTCTGCAAAATATAACTTGCCTATATGCTTAGAAAAGATCAATATCATAGGAGACAGAAAAATCTGTCATGGCAAACTAAAAGCAATGTGTGGATCATTAATATTTTTGGATTGCATCCAATCGTAGATTGGGTCATTAATATTTTTGAAAAGTTAGAAAGGGCATTTGGGGGATAATTTGGGAGCTCTGAATATGGACCCTATATTAGATAATAGTACTTATTGATATGAAATTTCCCGTCTTGGTTATATTGTGTTAATGGAGCACAGTGTCCATGTTCTTTGGAAACAAATACAGAAGTACTTAGCTGTGAAGTATTGTGATGCCTGCCACGTACTCCCAAGTGATTTAGAAGGGGAAAAATGTATTTATATGAAGAGAGTGGAGAAATAAAGGAAACAATTGGGTGCAAATCTGATAAAATGTTAACTGAATTTTCTAGATAAAGAATATATAGATGGGTGTTGGATTATTTTCTTCACCTTTTATATAGACCTGGGAACTTTTAGAGCAAGAAATTTGGGGGGGAAAGCAAACTTAGGGTTACAAACAAATGCATGGAGTCCTGCTTGACACAGTCCACATGGTCCAGCAGAGCCCACCTTTGGGGCTTGGTCATCATTGTTGCCTCTGACAGGCACCTTTTCTGGGAACAGAAAAAGGAAGAGGATTTGAACCTTCCAGGAGATCAGTTCCCTAACACCAGGTGCCTCTGGTTGACACATCCCACCTGCCTGAGACCTGCTGGGAAGAAGAGCCTCACCCTGGGTGACTGAGCCGCAGCCTCTGCCTTGGAATAGCTACTTCTGATGAAATCTAAAATGTCTGACGAGCCCTACAAGTCCCCATCAATCAGCTCTCTATTAGCCAGAACGCTGCATTCCCACAGGAATAGTCCAGAATTCTAAGCTGAGATCCATAATGGTGTGTCCTAAACCCAACTGCTCCTCACAGTCCCCTGAGGTCTTGTTAAGTCACAGTTTCTGGGCTCTACCCTCCACGTTCTTGACTCAGTCGATCTGAAGGGGGCCTCAGAATCTGTATTTTTAGGAAAATGCCAAGGTGCCTCTAATCTGGAAATGGGGGTTGAAACGTCAGGACAGGTTTCTCCACTTGAAATAAAAGACACACTTTAGAAACTTTCCTTGATCAATCTAGTCATCCAATAGTGAAACTCTCTTTTTTGTCTGATTTAAAGTCTGCAATGTAAGTAAAACTCCCTGCATTGCAGTGGATTAAATGATCGACTCAGAGCTTGGGTCTTGAAGTTGGAAAGGTACTTTCACATATCGCAGACGCTGAGTGTTTGGCTCAGGAATGTGGTCTGGGTGACTTCCAGGCACAGCCTGCCTGTGCCAGGCTGGCAGGTACTTAGCAGGGCCCAGCCCCCATCTCCCCTGGCTTCTGAGGGCTCTGTCTCTGCTGTGTGGGAAGGAAAACGTCTAGGTCTAGAAATACTGCAAAGGACTGAATATATCTGTGAAAGTGAGCAGTCTGGAATCAAGGACGATTAGCTCTGAAAAGGAATGAGAGATTGTCCTGTTCCCTTCTCTGACCACTTTAAAGGTGGGAGAGCTGAGGCCCAAGATCTGTCCCATGGCTGGTAAGTGTCAGAAATGGGTCTCTAACCATGACTCAGAGTCCAGGGGGCTGTAGTGCATCCCACAGTCTCTCCAACTTTTTCTGTTTGGTCCAGACAACCCCTGTTTTCAGGCATATATGAAGATAATAAAAGTCAAGCATTGGGTGAAATGGAAAATACTGAGAGGGCTAACTCAGAAAATGTAGGCCAATTTCTCAGGCAAAACATGCCTAATAAGTTGTGAAATCTTTCCCCTTTATTTCTTCCTTGGAGCTTTTCCCGCAAACTAACACTTTTTAGTGTCCGCTTGTCCTTAAAAGACAGCAGTGTTTAGAACCTTGTGATAATGAGGATGATTTCTTTTGCTGTCAGGTTTTGCCTGATATTAATGAAGTAAAAATTTAAAAAGAAAGAGATCATATGGAAAATTCCTTAAAATTACTGGCTTATAACTCAGTTTAAAAATGGATATTTAAAATTTGTTTATTATTTATGTGCTAGGTACCGGGAATAGGAATATAGCGGTTAACAAACATACTAAAATTCTAAAATCCCTTCCCTCATGGAAATTGTAATTTAGTGGATGATATAATAGTGGTAAATCTAATAGGCAATCTGTAGTGATTGTCTAAATAAATATAACTTTAAATATTAACCATCAAACTCAGTCATATTATGTGAAAGCAGTGTTATGTATAATACATTTTCTTGTTCTTAAATAGGACTGTGGAATTGTAGGGTACTAGATAAAATTATTGTGTATATTTGCATGTCTGTGTTGCTTTTTAAAAACTAAAACAAATAGAAAAACATTGACCTGTCCACATTTTAAGTGCCTAGCAATTTAACTTTTCTTAATGGGCTTCCAGGATTTAAATGGATTAGCAGTGTTTGCTTTGGGCCAAACTGGTGGGGCCGTAGACAGTGGTCCTCAGAATTTGGGGAATTCTACTCAAAACTCTTTTGGTTTCTAAGAGCAGAGACCCATTTGAATACATTCCAGAAAAGGGGACTTTGTTTTGAGAACCCCAAAGGAAAACACAACAAAATCTGTATTAAAGAGCTCAACACATCCACATTTCACTAGGACTAGGATGGGAAACCCCAGAGCCATTAGGAATAGGGGCTTGTCTCTGAAAGGGCGCTGTCTGTCTTTCGGTCTGTCTGTCTTCTCCTTCTCTAGTGGCTTCTTGGCTTTTCTCAGCACATGTCTACTCTGCCTTCCTTCTCTCCTTGGCTTTCCTGTGTGGTTTCTATTTCTTCTTTCCCCCAAATCTCACCTTACACATAACCATAATGGCTACCACTCTCCTGGCTTTTCAGTGGTAGTGCCACCACCGCAGCCACCTGACAATTTCCCTTTGAGGCTCTTAGTTTAAATTCTCAAGAGAGAACCTCATTTTCTTGAACCAGACCGTACAAGATGTAGGTTGCTGACTGGTTTATGGATGGTCCCCTCATTGGGCCAGATGTCATTCCTGGTCCCATTAGTCATGGCCAAATTCAGATGGTATAGACATGGCCATCAGGGGCCATCTTGGAGCCTGCCAAGGCCTGCTGAAAACAGGACTCCTGAAATGACAAATATGTCTGGAAGGTTGTGGTCCATAGTCATTTTTGCTCACTAAGGGTGCAGGTGGGGTGGGGGGTTGTCTCCGGAACCAGAGGGAGCACACAGCTCTTCTTAAAATTGAAGGTGTTTATGCTCAAGATGAATCTGAATTCTGTCTAGGCAAGAGATGTGCTTATGTATACAAAGCAAAGAACAACACGTAACTCTGGTGGAAAACTGAACAAAACCAGAGTAATCTGGGGAGAGTAACTGCTGCTCATGGAAACAGTGGCACAATTCATGCCAAATTCCAAAGCAGCCTTCCTGCTAAAGCCATTGGCCACAGATCCATGTGATGCTATACCCCTCAAGGATTTAAGCTTACTGAAAAGTAAACACAAGTATAGATTTGTTTTCTTGTATTTTTGTTAGAAAGGAAGGGAGGGAGGGAGGAAGGGAAGGAGAAGGGAAGGAAGGAGAGAGGGAAGGATGGAGAGAAAGAGAGAGAAAAGTACCCTTGAGAACCACAGCACTTGTAAATGAGGCAGATTCATCCAGAAGGCAGTGTTTGAAAACAGGCACTCTGAAACTGTTTTAGTATTGTGATAGTGTTTCTTCTCAGATCAGAACGTTTGAGGACAGCTGTAATTGTTCCTGAACCTCGTGAGTGTTGTGACCTGGGCAAAGTCAGGGACGGAGTTTCAAGAAGCCAAAACCGAATCCAGGAACCCCTAGGTGTCTGTGAACACAAGGAACACAAAACCAGGAGGGGAGAGGTCCCTCATTTGGATTCCCTGGCATTCTTGACTACTCTTGAATCTGTTTCTAACCCCAGATATCTGGATTCAGGGTAAGCTTGGGCTAGAGTGAACCCTCAGTGGTGATTAAAAGGAAAAGTGCTCTATATAGGTAATTTTCAGGCTGAACATTATGGTGGAACATCAGTCAGGGAGGGCATGTTGGCAGATTTCTGTTTAGAATGGAATCAGGATTGGGCTCCACTAAGAACAGAAAGTGAGATTTGGTTTAATCCTGCTAGAGAAGATGGCTGGGGCCATAGAAGATTTAAGAGGCCAAAATTAAGCCCAGAGTGTTCAGAGAGAGGTTAGCTGAGAATTAAGTCCTGGAAGCCCAAGTGGGTTTATAAGGTGATGGAACCCCTAGTATTCCAGGAAAACCAGGAAGGCCAATTGAAAGGCTGCTGTGCTTTTGATTAGGCAGAGTCACAGAGAGCAGGGTTTGTAAGGCAAGTAATTGACAAGGCTTATTTTGACCATGAAAGTGGTGAACAAGGCACTGAGTTGTGTGGACTTTGGGGTCAGACAGAAACTTCTGGAACTGCATAATTTGGGTAAGCCTCAATTTCCTCATCTGTAACATGCAGATAATACCTAGTTCTCAAGGTCATGGGCAGGGTGGGGAGGCTAATATCACGTCATCTATAAAGTAGAAATGTTTGCTATTATTATATAATCCTTATCAGAATATTTGTCCATGACCATTGATAAAACACATTACCATGCAGTATTTCATTTGGCTTTTGTCATTTGAAATTACATTTTCCGACCACAGCAATGAGCAGGAATTAGGACAGAAGGAAAATGCTTTCTATACTTCCTTTGAAGTTACTTCTTCTTTTAGGAATTCACTTTTATCCAGAAGCTTTGAGCTTCTGTGCCGGAGTGGGGCTAAAACCCCTGGGGAAGACCAGACTTGAATAAAAGTTCACACTAGAGTTCTAGATCTCTGATATAAATTTTCTTATGAGAAATGTTTTTGGTGGGAAGAACAGGGACAGTGGGGTAGAAGACATAAGCTTAAAGGAAACAAAGTGAATGAAAATAAGTCAAGGGAACCACAGACCAGTTCCTCACTTTGTCTTAAGACCAGCTTGGCCTAACCGTTTCTTAGAAAGTGCTTGGTTAAATTCCAGGACCTCTTTCAAGAAATTTGTAATGTGAAGTAGTTCTGAGAAGTCCTGTGGCCAAGAAAATGCCCTCCTTGCCTCTTCGGCCCAGCATCCCTGAGTTCACTGCCCACAGAGCTCCATTCTAGACAGATACCCTGTCAGCCTCCTGAGGAACTAGGAAATTCCGCTCCACATCTAATCAAGGAAGAGTACATGCAATCCTAGCTTGTGTTTTCTCACAGTCCTTAGAGAAGACTGGATTATTAGATAAATAAGATAATTGTCTTCAAATGTGTGAAGGGTTGGCATTTCAGGCAGTAGGATTTAGAGTAGGGGCCAGGGACTAGCTTCCAGTACAGCAGACTTGACTTCGGAGTAACAGAGAATTTTTTAAAAATTGTCTTTTTTTAAGCTTTTATTTTTAAGTAATCTCCACACCCAGTGTGGGCTCAGATTTACAGCCCTGAGATCAAGAGTCATTTACTCTACTGACCGAGCCAGCCCCTCAAAACTGCCTTATTTTTTGAAAAGGCATAAGCACATGGTACAAAATGTTAAAATGCCAAATAAGGACATGGGTCAGTAGAAATGCTTACACATCACTGATGATATAACCTGTTTGGAGAAAGTCACTATTTCTATACTCCATGACCTTGTAGGATTTACTCCAGAGAAATCCTTGTACATGTGCACCAGGACATGTATACAAGAATGTTCTGGGAAAGACTGTGAGAGACTCAAACTGGAAATGACCAAATGTCCACCAACAAGGGAATGGATAAACAAATTATAGTATTTTCATACAATGGAATAGTATATAGTGATGGAAGTGAAAAACCGACAGATACATGCAACAACATGGAAAAATCGTAGAAACTTAATGTTGACATGTAAAGAGTAAGTCGTAGAAGACTACATATAGCATGATTTTATAAACCCAAAATCAAGCCAGATGAAACAATACATTGCTTAAAGCTGTATCTATATGATAAGATTATTATTAAAAGAAAATAAGAGACAGCGTTATTCATAATAGCCAAAAGATGAAAACAACCCAACTGTCTTTCAGCTGATAAGTGGTTAAATAAAATGTGGTATATCCATACAAAGGAATATTATTTGGCAATAAAAGAAAGTACTGATACATGCAGCAACATGGATGAATTTAAAAACATGCTAAGTAAAGGAAGCCGGTCCCAGTGATTCTATTTATATGAAATTAATAAATAAATCTGTAGAGACAGAAAGTAAACGTCTGGTTGCCTAAGGGCTGGGGTGGGAGGTTCTTGAAGGGAATGGGGAGTGACTGCTAATGGGTATAGAGCTTTCCTGGAGGGTAATGAACATGTTCTAAAACTGTGGTGTTCGTTGGTTGCACAGTTCTGCAGATAATCACAAAAACCATCAAATTGTCTATTTTTTTTAAAAAATTTTTTAAGGTTTTTAAATTTATTTGTGAGAACGAGGAAGAGACAGCGTGAGCAGGGGAGGGTCAGAGAGAGAGGGAGACAAAGAATCTGAAGCAGGCTCCAGGCTCTGAGCTAGCTGTCAGCACAGAGCCCAACGTGGGGCTCGAACCCACGAACTGTGAGATCATGACCTGAGCCGAAGTCGGCGCTTAACCGACTGAGCCACCCAGATGCCCCAAATTGTCTACTTTAGATGGGTCAATCAAATGGTGTGTGAATTATATCTCAAAGTTGTTATAAAAAGTAGCAAGAGATGGGCACCCTGGGTGGCTCAGTCGGTTAAGTGTCTGACTCTTGATTTTGGCTCAGGTATGATCTCAGAATCGTGCGATAGAGCCCCCTGTCCCACTCTACTCTGGGTATGGAGCCTGATTAAAATTCTCTGTCTTCCTCTCTCTCTGCCCCTCCCCTGCACGTGTGCACTTGCTCTTGTGTGCTCTCTCTCAAAAAAAAAAAAAAAAAAAAAAAAAAAAGGAAGAGAATAATGGACATGAAACTCAAGAAGGTGATACTTGTGAGGGAAGAGGAGGGGTACACAAGAATAGGTAGAGGAAGGGCCCACAGGTAGCCTTTGTGGCACTGAACACGTTCCAGCGGTGAGGTATGCTCTCGGTGATTTGTCCACATTTTATTTTTAAAAATTGTACCATATAACTTTCATCTATGTTGCACATTTTCTTTTGTAGATGTCAAACAATCCATATAGAATTTTAATACAAAATGTACAGAAAATGCGTATAGTAAAGGCAGGTCTCACTCCCTTTGCTAATTTGGAGGCAGCCACTGCTATCTGTGTCTTCTGTGCCCTTCCAGAAAATACGTGCGTTTACCAACGTGACACGTGTGTATGTATCCAGAAGAGACCGCACACTCTTCACAATGCTCACACATTGTTTCAGAGAAAAACTTGGAGAACTTTCCAAAGCTGCACACAGAGTGGCCTTTGTTGTGTTACTGGTGGAGAGGTGTTCAGTCCTGTTGGGGAGGCATGCCTGTTCTGAAGCCAGACTGCCCTGGTTTGCCTTGAAGCCACCTCCTTTGCTGCAGTCAAGCCTATGAAACAAAAAGGCCACCTCACCTGGAATGGCACCCCTCCACCATCTTATACCCCCTACCCCCCATTATTTTCCTTCCTAGCGCAGCCTGGCATAATATGAATCCATTTGTTTGGCTGTTTCTCATTCATCTCCTCCCATTAGAACCCAAGCTCTGTGGCAGTGCCCTGTAGGTTGTACTGCAGTAGACACACAATGAATATTTATTGAATGGTTGAATAAATAAAAGGACAAATGAATGAATGTCTGGTTTGAAATTCCAGCTTCACCACGTACTAGCTATGAAATCTTAAGCAAGTTACTACATTTCTTTTTGCTTTAGGTTCCTCATTAGCTCAATAGTATAATAAAATTATAAGAACAAAGGATTAAATAAATGGATGCATTCAAAGCACTTAGAACAGGGCCTGGCACATAGTAACATTCAGTAGGGATGTACCATAATTTGTATAACTGGTCTTCTATTTAGGGTGTTTCCAAATAGAGCTGGATTGCAGAACTTTGTTATGACGCCGTTTTGCAGATGGGCCAGTCTAGTGGTTGGATGAATTTCTACAAATGAAATTTCTGGGTCCAAAGGTACATTCATTTTTGATGTTGAGAGATCGTGTCAACTTGAAGAGATCAATAATGAAGAGCATCAATAATGATGAACTGGCCACAGTGGAAGGGGCTGTTTCCTGACACTAGTCATGTGTATTCAGTCACTAGGCTTGTGTCTGTCAGGCTGACAGTGGCAATTCTTCTGTCTGCAGGTGGGAGGCTAGGCTGTGTGATCTGCAAGGTCCCTGCAGGTTCAGAGCTTAGCAGTACGTCCCACACTGTTGGTGGCTAAATGCCAGACATATTTGCAATGTGTAAATGCAATCTTTAAACTTTCCATTTTATGTCTTTTAAATGAAGAGCTATTTAAAAAAATTCACATTATAGTGTTTTGGGGGGGATAGGTGGGAAGGTTTGCTTTATGTTTTTGGAACTTTTTGAAGGTATTTGGTGTAAAAATTTAAAAAATGTCCAGTGTACGTTTTTAAAAAATGTGTGGTCAATTATTTGAACTTAATGTACACAAATTAAATTTTTATATAATGATTAGGGGGTGGGGGGTGGGACAAGAAATATTGTATATCTTACTTTTTTTAAACTTTATTGGCTTCTTTTTTCCCCTTGTTGAGTCTAGTCAATAATCCACATTCTACAGCCACTCAAATGTCAAAATGTTTCAAAAACATAAAAAAAATCAAGAAATGAATAGAAGCGTCCTTGTTCTTTAAATTATTTCTGTGTTACCCTGAACTGTAAGTGAACCCTCCTTGCTTATAAAAGAAGCAGCTGTTCATGCAATTGAAACCATGGTTCATTACCAGCTGACCTCGGATTCAGGAGTAAAACTTCCTCTATTTTACTACGACTATTCAGACAGGGACTGGAGATAAACAATAATCAAAATCAGGATGGAACTTGACTGGGAAACCCTCTATGTTCTTTGGCAGAATTATAGCGGCTCTCGGATTGCCAGGAGTGAGGCAATGTGAAATGACCCTCAAACATTCCCTTCTGAAATGCAGTGGGTCCAGGCTGCCAGCTCTTAGCAGACAAAGGCTGATTGTAACGACTTCTTAAGCATATACTTATGGAAACATTAATTATCACCAACCCTATTTTAAACATTTATAGAAAGTCGAGATGAAAGGGCCTTTTTATATCCATTTTTATATTCCCCCTTGCGAGAAAGTATGATTACAGAGTGTTTTTCCCCCCTCCTTGGAATTATTTCTAGATCTTATTCTTAAAGTACTAAGTTTGGCTTGAGGCTTACGTGCTCATCAAGTTAGATATGAGAAGATAGGAGGGAAAAGAAATAGGTAAGTGGGTGTGATAATGGAGGGGACAAGCTGTAGGGTAGGAGGTGTGGGCATCTTATGCATGGAAATGACCCATTTTGGAAAGGTGGAATGCCTACTCTAGACTGAGGGGGTGAGATCTAAAGCAGGGTTCTCAAACATTAGAGCTCATTAGAGCTGGGGTGGGGCTGCTTTAACAATGAACCTTATGGGGTCCGACGGACCCCAGAGATTTTGATTCAGCATATCTGAGTAGATTGTTACCCAACACTCCTGCTGATTTGGACGCAAGTGGCTTGTGACCACACTTTGAGAGGAAACTGGCTTGAAGGTTAATTGTTCCCAACCTGCCCCTCAAGAGACCTTAAGTCATGTGCCTACTCAATCTACATTTATATGCTCTCTTTCTGGAACACAGCCCTACTGTTTCCCTCTCACGTCTCTTCCATGGCATACTGCATCATATGCTAAAGAGTTGGCTCTAAAAATGATCTGCGGCAGGCCATGTGCAAAGGTGTTCTTGGCGAGGCCATCCATGAAGAATGCTTTGACCTCTTGAAGTCAATCGTAATTGTTTATAATCATGAAAAAAAAAAGAGGAGAGAGAAAGGGAGATTTCAGGCCAAACTCTTCCCTGATAGGGAGTTGATAGATGTCCTTGGCATGTAGAAGGCTGAACTGAGTGTGGTGGGGGTGATGGACAGACCCTGGACCTGCCTGGCTTGGTTGGCAGTTCAGTGCACACAGTGTAGACATAGGAACCTATATAAAGAGCCAAGCTGTTTGAAGAAATCAAGAGGCTGCACAAATTCCATTAAGCCTACAGAATGAGACTTGACTCTTCTCCAGTTTCCTAGTGCCCTCTGTCTCTCCTCCAACCTCCTTATGTGCTCCCATCACCAGACCAAGAGAATACACAGCTGTCAGAACTTCACCTTCTCATCCTCAGCTCTGTGCACATGAACACCAATAACTGGAAATCCCAAACAGGGTGTCAGGAGCCCAAGTGTTGGCCATCTAGTCTAGTCTCTCTTCTGTCCAGTTCCATTGTCTGAAAAGAGCCACTGGACAAAGGCCAGCACAGACTTGCTCTTCTCCCTCTTTCTGCCTCCAGCTTCTTGCTGACAATGTGGGTGTTCCATCAGATAGGAATCTGTCACATTCAGTCTAAAATGAAGTTCTTTCCTGAGATTGCCAAAGCCAAGGGGTTCCAATCTAGGATTGAGAGAGGGGACTCTTCTATATTAGGTACATACTAAGTGCTAGGTGCTTTGTGTTTGTGCTGCATTGACTCCTAACAGTAACCCTGTTGGTAAGCAACGTTATCTTGGTAACAAGTGGAAAACCAGAGGCTCAGGATTCTGTGGCTTGCCCCAGAGTATACACAAAGGACTAGAATGTGTGAGGTAGCGAGAAGGCTTTATGCTTTCTGTTTCCTGTTGCTTTGATGATTCCAAATCATTTACTGTAGCTGCATTTTATGCCCAGTGAGGAAGCAGTATAGTAAAGAGGTTAAGAATTGGGCTCGGGAGACAGCCCCATAGGGTTCTGCCTCTCATTAGCTGTGTTCTGTTTGTGTTCTTAGGATAATAAGAAGAATGTCAATACTACTTACCTCTTAGAGTCTCTGACCCTCTAAGAAAGGGAAATCCTAATACCTACTTTACTCACCTCGTAGGTTCAAAGAGTGGTATCTTTGGACAGAGAATTTGTAATTGGTATTTCTCTGTCCTCATCTATGTATCCAGTATTTATTATGAGCCTGATAAATTATTATTACCATTTCTAATGTTCTGTGAGGGTACACATTTTTAATCCATGTCCAAAGGTATTTATTGTACAAGAATAATAAGAGTACTAACTGCCACTTACTTAATATCTACTATGTACCAGGCATTTTATGTTTATTATCTCATTGAATTGGCATAAGAGTTGTAATGAAGTGACTGTTCTCAGCCATTTCATATTTCATAAACCTCTTCAGGGAGGCTAAGTAGCTTGCTCTCTACTCAGGACATACAGTTGTGAGTCAATGCCAAAGCTGAGGATCACACCCAGACTCTAACTCCGAAGCCATTGCTCTTGATTGCTGGTCAAGGAGGAGAGTGAAAGATCATCCACTAATCAAAGGTGGATTGCTTCAGCATTGCTTCAGCCAGAAGGGTCAAAGATGACTTTGTGGAGGGGCAGGAGGCAGGAAGGTTCTACAGACTGAGGGGAGGGGGAAGCATTTTATGGCGGGTAGAGGGATCAGTGAGGGAAGTCACAGATGCCATGGCCTCCCCTGATCATTCCCACAGCTCCACGAAGGAAGAGAGAGAGGGATGATCATTTCCATTTTGAAATGAAGGAAACTGAAAGAGATTATGTGACTTGCTCATAGTCACCCACTTACTAAGTGATAGAAGTAGGTCCTCAGGCATCTGGACTCCTTCCATTTTACAAGCAGCAAGGAAGCATGGAGGTTTTGTAGCATACTCCCATAGAGTATGGGAGAGGTATGGACCCTCTTGTGTCATAAAATGTGTAATTTTCAGGGCATCTAGGTGGCTTAGTCCATTAAGCATCTGACTCTTAGTTTTGGCTCAAATCATGACCTCACAGTTGTGAGACCGAGCCCTGCCTCAGGCTCCACTCTGAGTATGGAGCCTGCTTAAGATTTTCTCTCTCTTTCCCTTTCCCACTCTTGCTTGCTCTCAAATATAAAACAAAATTTCATTATTTGTTTAAAATCAGCATTCTTGGGGTGACTGGGTGGCTCAGTTGGTTAAGTTTCTTTTTTTTTTTTTAGATCAATTTATTTATTTTTAAATTTACATCCAAGTTAGCATATAGTGCAACAATGATTTCAGGAGTTGATTCCTTAATGCCCCTTACCCATTTAGCCCATCCCCCCTCCCACAACCCCACCAACAACCCTCTGTTCTCTATATTTAAGAGTCTTTTATGTTTTGTCCCCCCCCCCGTTTTTATATTATTTTTGCTTCCCTTCGGTTATGTTCATCTGTTTTGTATCTTAAATTCCTCATGAATGAAGTCATATGATATTTGTCTTTCTCTAATTTCACTTAGCATGATACCCTCTAGTTTCATCCATGTAGTTGCAAATAGCAGGATTTCTTTCTTTTTTATTTCTGAGTAATATTTGTGTGTTTGTGTGTGTGTGTGTATACACACACCACATCTTTATTCATCTGTTGATGGACATTTGGGCTCTTCCCATACTTTAGCTATTATTGACAGTGCTATTATAAACATTGGGGTGCAGGTACCCCTTCAAAACAGCACACCTGTATCCCTTGGATAAATACCTGGTAAGGCAATTGCTGGGTCATAGGGTAGTTTTATTTTTAATATTTTGAGGAGCCTCCATACTGTTTCCCAGAGTGGCCGCACCAGTTTGCATTCCCACCAGCAGTGCAAAAAAGAACCTCTTTCTCTGCATCCTCGCCAACATCTGTTGTTGCCTGAGTTGTTAATGTTAGCCATTCTGACAGGTGTGAGGTGGTATCTCGTGGTTATGATTTGTATTTGCCTGATGATGAGTGATGTTGAGCATTTTTTCATGTGTTTTTTGGCCATCTGGATGTCTTCTTTGGAGAAGTGTCTATTCAGTGTTTTGCCCATTTCTTCACTGGATTATTTGTTTTTGGGGTGTTTAAAAAGTTCTTTGTAGATTTTGGGTACTAACCCTTTATCTGATATGTCATTTGCAAATATCTTCTCTCATTCCATTGGTTGCCTTTTAGTTTTGCTGATTGTTTCCTTCACTGTGCAGAACTTTTTATTTTGATGAGGTCCCAATAGTTCATTTTTGCTTTTGTTTCCCTTGCCTCTGGAGACACGTTGAATAAGAAGTTGCTACAGCTGAGGTCAAAGAGATTTTTGCCTGTTTTCTCCTCCAGGATTTTGATGGCTTCCTGTCTTACATTTAGGTCTTTCATCCATTTTGAGTTGTATGGTGTAAGAAAGTGGTCCAGGTTCATTTTTCTCCATGTCTCTGTCCAGCTTTCCTAGCTTCGTTTGCTGAAGAGACTGTCTTTATTCCATTGGATATTTCTTTTTGATTTGTCAAAGATTAGTTGGCCATACATTTGTGGGTCCACTTCTGGGTTCTGTATTCTGTTCCATTGATCTGAGTGTCTGTTTTTGTGCCAGTACCATACTGTCTTGATGATTATAGCTTTGTAATATATCTTGAAGTCCAGAATTGTGATACCTCCAGCTTTGGTTTTCTTTTTCAAGAGTGTTTTGGCTATTTGCGGTCTTTTCTGGTTCCATACATATTTTAGGATTGTTTGTTCTAGCTCTGTGAAGAATACAGGTGTTATTTAGATAGGGACTGCTGGTCAAGCTTCTGATTCTTGATTTTGACTCAGATCATGATCCCAGGGTGGTGGGATCAAGCCCATGTTGGGCTCTGTGCTGGGTGTGGAGTTTACTTAAGATTCTCTCTCTCTCTTCCCCTCTTCTGCTCACATGTGTGCATATGTACACCCTTTCATGTGCTCTCTCTCTCTCTCTAAAAAACAGCAGTATTCTTAACCTTTTTTTGTGCCACGGGCTACTTTGGCAGTCTGGTGATGTCTGTGGATTGCATTGCTAGCAATTTAAAAAATGTTTAATTATGGTAAATACAGAAAACATAAAATTTACTCCCTTCCCATTTTTGAGGGTACAGTACAGTGGCATCATGTACCATTCACATTGTTATGCTACCATCCACAGAACTATTTTTATCTTACGAAGTGGAAACTCTGTACTCATTAAACACTAACTCCCCAATCCTTTCCCAGCCCCTGGCACACACCATTCTGCTTTCTGTGTCTATGAATATGATGACTCTAGGTACCTCCCAGAAGTGAAAACATATGGTATTTGTCCTTTTGTGACTGTTCTTTTCACTTGGCATAATGTTGTCAGGGTTCATCCATGTTGTAGCAGGTGTCGGAATTTCCTTCCTTTCCATTTTATATATATATATATATATATATACACACATACACCACATTGTGTTTATTCATCTGTCAGTGGATACTTCGGTTGCCTCTACCTTTTGGCTGTTGGAAATAATGTGCCAAGTAATGTTTTAAAATACATAAAATTATATATATGTGTGTGTATGTATGTATTAAATATAATATGATCACAAAGGAAAATAATTACATTGATATTCAATTACCAATATATATATTAGAAACAAATTATGACATAGAAGTACATCAGCTCCCTTACTTATACAGTAAGATCTAGGAATGGGCCTGATACCCGCCTTAATTTTAAAACAGATGATATATGTGCCATAACTAGAATATGCAATGAAAATACCTGTGATTTCAGTTGCAGAGTCCCAGTTCTACCAATAGTCCTCTACTTTGTTGCCTGCATTGATGATTGAAGGAAACACTAAATTTTGGCGAGAGATTTGTGAAAAGGAAGATGTCATTACTTCCTGTACAAGCCCGGGATCCCCTGGAGTTCTCTTTGCGGGTCCTGGCAAGCTGCAGAATCCCGGGGCCAGGATGAGGTCACCGCTTAGAGTTGGAGGAAAAGTTCTTTTGTCATCGAGGCCTGAAGCGAGGGCTCCAACTTCTAACTTCTTGGTTTGGGGCGACCTTGTCCTGCCTTGGCCCACCTGTGTGAACTCAGGCAGTTGTTTAGCCTTTCTGAGCCTCAGTTTCCCCACTTGTGGTTAGATCACAACATGCACTCCTCAGAAATGGAGGCTTACTATGAGTCCTGGGGCTCCTTTAAAAAAGCAGACAAAACCAGACGAGCATCTTGGCTCAGGTTTATCTAAATCTCAAAATCCCCTCCTCCATCCATAATGGATGGCAGGCTTTTTACATCTATGTCTTCCAGAACCTCATTTTCTTCCTGCCGGCCAGGGTAAACAACACAACTAGGCCAGACCCTGACTTTTCCTACCATCCTAGGCTTTTGGGAGCCGAGATTGGCATCTGTTTTCACAGACCCTGCGTTGTCTAAAACTTTTACATACCATGGGGTGGTCTGGGATTCTATCAGGGGTCATAAAAGACCATAGCCAGCAAAGATAGGGGATCAGCAGGGTTGTTCTTGAACAATTAGCTAGAAAAAGGAAGTCACAAAGGGAAGTTTATATGGAGATGTCCAGGCATTCCAGCAATGCACCTTAAGATAACAGAATCCCTGGCCAGGGATGATGGATGGGGATTCACTGAATCTGTTTCTTGCTGCACTGGCTTGGCCTGTCTGGTTTTAATATTGAGCATCCCTTACTATGATACCCTTCCACAACGTATGAAATGGGATGAGGTTAGCTAGCTCACAGGATTGTGGACCAATTGAAATTGTTTGTGAAAGGTGCTATCCATGCCAAGCTGAGCTGGAGGGATCTCTGGGAGGGGATGGGGTGGCCATGCACCCCAAGGCCTGCTTTGCATGAGTTGATGTGCATAACATTTTGGTTCTTGGTTAAGAGGAGAGTACAGAGTTTGCGGTCATTGCTTTTTCCCTTCAGGAGTGCAGGGGGAAGGAGGAAGAATGGAGGAAGTGGTCACTGTTTCTATCCCCCTGTCATAGATATGGCTCTCTGCCAGGGAGACTTTTGGAGACTGTGCCCAAGCACTGTTGGCTCTGTTGACTCAGAGCCCAAGGGACAGAATGTCACACTGAGCAGGAAGAGGGTTAGTTGCCCCCACACCTCTTCCATTCTGCCCAGACCGAAGGGCAGCCCTGCAGATCCGAGGGGACCACTGACAGAGTCCCTGCAGCGGGCAGTGGTATGGGTGGGGACAGGGAGCGGTGCTTGGCAGAGGCAGAGGACCATGAGGAGACTCACTGCTGTGTATTTGAAGACCAGACTTCTCTGGGAATCCTGGAAAATAAGTGTTGGGGAGAGGAGACATGTTAAACAAGGTCTAATTTGATGAGCAGATGGGGCTGGGAGCTAGTAAGAGTCCATTATTGACTCAACATAACCTTATTTGCACCTCTTCTGCTTGGTGCATTGGGTGCTTGGGACATACTAAGTAAAGCTTCAGCCTCATTAAAAAAGAGAGAGAGAGAGAGAGAGAAATTACTCTTCTTTTTCTGAGTCTGGAACATAATAAAGTATTACACATATAATTGCTTACTAGTAATGCTACAGTCATTAAGGTATTGCTCCTCCATCCACTGTGTAGGAGAAAGATTTACAGGGTCAACTGGCTTCTTGTCAAAGAGCTGAGATTTAGTCAGATTTCTCTGGTCCCAAAGCTCATACTCTTTATTCTAAGAAAGCTTTTCCCTAGTAGGTTTATCTTTGATAAGAAGAAAACATCATTAATAAATTAAACAGAACTACCATATGCCCCAGCAGTTCTACTCTTAGGTATATACCACAGTGAATCAAAGGCTGATGGTCACACAAACACGTGCACATAAATGTTCATAGCATCACTGCTCACAATAGTCAAAATGTGGAAATAACCCAAGTATCCACAACTGATGAATGGGTAAGCAAAATGTGGTATATACATATGATGAAGTATTATTTGGTCATAAAAGAATGAAGTGCTGATACATGGTGGAACATGGATGAACCTTAAAAACATGATGCTAAATTAAGGAAGCCAGTCACAAAAGACCACACATTATGCTTCCAAAGATATGCTATATCCAGAATAGGCAAATCCAAAGATATAAAAAGCAGATTATTGGCATAAGACCCTCCAAGTCCATCCACGTTGTCGCAAATGGCACAATCTCATTCTTTTTGATGGTTGTGTAATACTCCATTGTGTGTATATACCACATATTCCTTATCCATTCATCTATTGATGAACTCCTAGGTTGTTTCCATATCTTTCTTGGTTATTATAAAGAATGCTGCAGTAAACACAGGGGTGCATATATCTTTTTGAATTAGTGTTTTCATATTCTTTGGGTAAATCCCCAGTAGGATTTACTGGATTTGCTGGATCATATGCAAACGAAGCAGATTTCAGACCTATAAATACAGAGAACAAACTCATGGTTGCCAGAGGGAAAGAGGGTGGGAGGATGGGCAAGGTGAGTGAAGTGGAGTGGGAAGTACAGGCTTCCAGTCACGGACTGAATAAGTCCTGGGGATAAAAGGCATGGCGTAAGGAATATAGTCAACGGTATTGCATAAGGTGACAGAGGGTGGCTGTACCTGTGAGCACAGCCTAATGCATAGACTTGTAGAATCACTAATGTTGTACACTGGAAGCTAATGTAACAATGTACGTTAACTATACTCAAATTTAAAACTTTAAAAAAAAGCAGATTTGTTGTTGTCAGTGGCAAGGAGGTGGGGGATGGGAATGGGTACAGAGTTTCTTTTGGGGATGCTGAAAATATTCTGGAATTAGCAGCAATAGTTCCACAACATTGTGAATGTACTAACTACCACCAATTGCACACTTTTAAATGGTTTAAGTGCTTAATTTGCAAGGAGCAAATATTTAAATAGAAAATATTAGGCACATTGAAGGTGCTTTCTTTCTAAGCAACTTATTTTCTCAATATTTAGTACAATGATATCTCACTCATCTTGGGACTCCTTAGGCAACCTCACCTCAGCAGAGCACACCTGGAAATCAAGGAGAAAACATGGTTTTGAGAGCATCCTGCAGTGGCTGAGAGGGAGAGCTGGAGGGCGAGGCTGTGAGCTAAGTCCATTTGTATATGAGTGCATCCCTGGGTCATCATGATCCTCAGGCCTCAGGGTTATCAAGACAAGGGTAGTTCCACTCTGGGCCTCTTGATGTGTTTTCTGCCTTGTTATATAGCAAATTCTTATAACATGTGTTCCTTAATTCATTTCTGAGTACTCTGAAGATTTCAAAGGAGTTTCAGGAACAGACTCAATTTCATGATGTAAACTCACGTTCTCCAGTGTGCCTGCTTACAATAGAACTCTGAACCTCGGAGCAAGGGCTGAAAGACAGGAATCAACCTAATAGCTATAACATTACCAGTAAGCTGCTGGCCCTCAGGTTTTTCAACTGTGGGACAGGGTGCCCTCAACACAGGGCTCTTATGAAAGTCAAATATGATAATATGTGAAAAGTACTTATGAATGAAGAGTTTCTATACAAATGGAAGCCCCTAATTGTGCTGGCAGCAAGAATTCCCTGTGCTAGCTCAGTGCTGATAATAACAACCGATGCACTACACATGTGCACCAGGCACGTGCCAGCACATCATACAACGTCCACGTACATATAGGAGGTCAGTTATGTTTTAGTCCCAATTAACAAATGAAGAAGCTGAGGGAGAGAGAAGGTAAATAATTACCCAAATCCAAGGTCACAGACCAGTAAATGATGAAGCCAAGATGTGACCCTGGCAGGCTGACTCAGTCCACAGCACTGTGTCTAGTGCAGGGTACATCTCATTCTTCATGTAAGGGCAAGGAAAAAGTCAAGTGAGACTGAGGGATGTCAGCACTCTTTAAGTGAGTGTCTTTGGATGAAATAACACCCATAATCATCACTGGAGCCAGCTCAGAGCTGGTCATTAGCATCTCTTTACAAACTCCACATCCAATGGCATCCATTTCAGTAGCTTAAAATCAACCACAGTGGGAATACTTATACCAGGGACATCAGCAAATACTTCCAAATAGGACTTTCTTCTTCTTTTCCCCCTTCTCCCCTTTCCCTTCCTCCTCCTTTAAAGAGCCTGTTAAATGCTTACCAGCATAGTGCTGGCTGCAATGATTTCTATTAGCAGGTAGAATTAATAATAATACCTGATAATGATAATAAAAGCACTTTCCCTTAATTTGCAAACTTGCAAGTGCAAAAGGACTCCTGTTGGTGAGTGTCAGTTTGGGAAGAATCAGAGGAGAATCCTAACCAAAAGAAACTTGAGGGCAGCCCCTGGATTTGTGCTTTTCCTGGGCTGCTACTCGGATCTTAGAACCAGACACAGAACACCTAAGTTGTGTTGTCTCAAACTTCGAACAAGATGGGTAGTATGCGCTGTTACTGTCCGAGTTTAAGTGAGAGGAAACAGAACCTTAGATAAGTAACTTTCCTGAGCTAGAAAAAGGCAGAGCCAGGACTGGAGTCCAGGTAGCATAAATCCAGAACTCACCCTTTCAACCCACAGGCTTTATGACTTCAGTATCTTTGTTTTCACCCCTTCCCTTAAGTACTACTGTTGAGGATCTTCTTAGATGTCCTGGCAAAAACTTAAGATAGTCAGGAAAGACACCAACATCAAACCATGTCAGTGATTTGCTCACTGACATGATTTAAAAAGCCTACTTACCAGGCTTGTCCTAAGATGTCAGGGACCCCCTACCTAACAGGTGCTAAGAGAGGAGCTGGTCCAGAAAGGGAGAATAAAACAGGATCAAGGACTCTTGGATAATAACGTCATCACATGTATTTTGAGCACCTACTTTGTATCAGGCATAGTTCATTCAGGGTGCTGAGGATAAAGCAAAACCCAAACAGTAAAGTCTTTGCACTAAATGGAGCTTATCCCCTAAAACAACAACAACTTAACATTTACTGAGTGTTTGCTGTGTCCCAGCACTCCGCTAAGCATTTATAGTCACTATTTCACCTAATCCTGGAAGCAAGATATTGGGCTAGGAACAAGACAAGTTGGTAGCCTTGGCAAGTTACTTGAGCACTTTTTTTTTTTTAATGTTTTATTTATTTCTAGGAGAGAGAGAGAGACAGCGTGAGCAGGGGAGAGTCAGAGAGAGAGGGAGTCACAGACTGAAACAGGCTCCAGGCTCTGAGCTGGCAGTCAGCACAGAGCCCGACGCGGGGCTCGAACCCACGAACCGCGAGATCATGACCTGAGCGAAAGTCGGACACTTAACCAACTAAGCCACCCGGGCGCCCTGTTACTTGAGCACTTTGTGGTCATTTCCCAGGTACATAAAATGGGGCTAGCATTATAACTACTTCACCAGTTGTTTGAGAATGAAATGAAATGATAATATGTGTAAAAGTGCTTAGCGTAGTTTTTGGTACATAATCAACCATTTGTGCTAGCTTTCATTGTTAATAAATTTCTAAGATAAATACCATGATTAAAATATTTTTATTCAATTTATTTACACTTAAAAAAAGCAAAACAGTTCACCCATTTCTCCACCCCCATCCCCCACCTCTGGCAACTACTAATCTGTTCTCTAGATCTGTGAGCTTGTTTTTTTTTTTCTTAGTTTACTTATTTATTTTGAGTGATGTGGGGGCAGAGGGGGGAGGGGAGAGAGAGAATCTGGAAGGCAGCTTTGCTCACCACTATACCACCAATGCAGACTGGAGAGAGAGAATCTGAAGCAGGCTCCACTCCATCAGCACAGAGCCTGATGTGGGGCTCAAATCCACAAACCATGAGATCATGGACACTTGACTGACTGAGCCACCCAGGAGCCCCTGAGCTTGTTTTTTTAAATTAAAAAAATATTTTTAGATTCCACATAGAAGTGAGTTCATATAGTATTAGCCTTTCTCTGTCTTATTTCACTCAGCATAATTTTCTCAAGGTCATCTATGTTGTTGCAGATGTTAAGATTTCATTCTTTTTTTATGGCTAATATTCCATTATATATGTATTGGAATCCATTCATCCATCAGTGAACACTTACGTTGCTTCCATATCTTGACTATTATAAATACTGCTGCAGTGAACATAGAGGTGCAGATATCTTTTTGAGCTAGTGTTTTCATTTTGTTCAGATAAATACTGAGAAGTGGAATTGTTGCATTATATGATCGTTCTATTTTTAATTTCTTCCTTACTGTTTTCCATAGTGGCTGTACCAATTTACATTCCACCAACAGTACATGAGGGTTCCCTTTTCTCCACATCCTCACCAACACTTCTTCTAGTCTTTTTGATAATATCCATTCTAACAAGTGTGAGGTGGTATCCCATTGTGGTTTTGACTTGCATTTCCCTGGCAATTAGTGATGTTGAGCATCTTTTCATGTACCTGTTGGCCATCTGTATGTCTTCTTTGGAAAAATGTCTATTCAAACTCTGAGCCAATTTCTTAATCAGATTTTTTTGCAATTGAGTTTTATGAATTCTTTATATTTTTTGTATATTAGTCCCTTATGAGTTACATGATTTGCAAATGTTTTCCACCATTCAATAGATTGCCTTTTCATTTTGTTGAGGGTTTCTTTTGCTGTGCAGAAGCTTTTTAGTTTAATGTAGTCCAACTTGTTTATTTTTGCTTTTGTAACTTAGAAACTATGATTAATGCCATTTCACAGATGTGGAAACTAACACTCAAGTCTCACGATTAACACTGAACACATAGGGGTGCCTGGGTGGCTCAGTTAGTTAAGCATCTGACTTTGGCTCAGATCATGATCTTATGTTTCCTGAGTTAGAGCCCCATGTCGGACTCTGTGCTGACAGCTCGGAGCCTGGAGCCTGCTTCAGATTCTGTCTCCCCGTCTCACTCTGTTCCCCTGCACAACTTGTGTTCTCTCTCTCTCTTTCTCTCTCCCCTCAAAAATAAACATTAAAAAAAGTCTTAAAAATATCTTTAAAAAAAAAAAAAACCCTCTGAACACATAACCACACTGTCCTTGGAGAATGAGAATGAGAAAAACAGAGGGACCACCTGGAACAGGTTGGGTGCTCCTGCTGAGTTGGAAGAGAAAAGAGGGGAATGAGGAAGTCAGAGGCAGAGAGGAATCTGGTACAGACTTAAGGGATGCAGAGTGAGGCAGTTTGGGCACTGACTGATCCCAGAAAGGCCAGGCTCTCTAGGCTCTGGGTCATCTTCTTTGGGAAACCTTTCTTCACAGCCCCCACTCTCCCCACCCCTCTACCTCCTATCCCCACTGTCTCCTGCCAGCCTGGTTACCCCTTGCCTCACATCCCACATCTCCCCAGCTTTAGAAGGTTAGCCCTTTCATAGCACTCACACACTGTAATATGATTGTCTGGGTGTCTATATACATTTTGAGGCCAGGAATCTGATCATCTCTGTAGTCCCAGTACCCAACACTCCTTGTTGGAGCTGAGTAGATGTCAATTAATCTGGACAGAAGACTACATTTATGATCAGGAAGAGAGTAAAAGTCTGATCCTTCACCTCAAGGAGAAGTTTATAGGCATACACATACATACTTATTTGAAAAAATGGAGTAGAGCATCATGGCCTTTCCCTACTGCTATCTAAAGGATGTTCCTAGGAAACTCACGTTTCTGCACCATACAAAGAACATTGTTACAAAGTTTATTTATGTCACTTAAAGGGACCTTTGAATAAGGTGTCCTGGAAACACCACAGAGCCCCAGCGGACTGCCTTTTGCCTTGACATATCATGATTTTTCCAACCATTGCAGAGACCTTACGTTGTTTCCATTTTGACTCTTCTAAGCAATACCTCAGAGGTCATTTCTGTATCTGTAGCCTTGTCCTCCTGTGAAGTGCATTCCTAGAGGGGAATTGCAGGGTCAAAAGCATTCTCTTAAAGTCTCTATTTTAAAAAGTTAAATATTAGAAAGTGCTTATGTGAAACCTTGGCTCATGACAGTTACCTCAGAGGCAAATACCTCAAGTACTTTTTCCATGGACGTGCTATTTATCTGTTCTGACTCAACATCAGGGTTCACAACTCTTACAACTCAGTTTTCTCTGAGATTGACATTGCAGTAAGCAGCAGGAATGCGCAGGAGAACGTGTCAAGAGAAAGGAAAGACAGAGTCAAGGGCAGCAAGAAAAATAACATCGAAAAACCTGAAAGAGCAAACCCCAGGCTTGGGGCTGAAAGGAGGGAATGGCAAAGCCAAAGAAAGGGAGAAAAAAAGCTTGTTTCTGTGTAAAATAAGGATCTTATAGAAGTTTTCCTCTGGAAAACCCCACAATGCTAGTAAATAGCAAGATTCTGCTATGAAAAGCAAGGTTTTGAAATGGGAGGAGATTCTCAGGACCCATCCCCTTATTTTGTAGATGAAGGAACAAGGGGCAGAGGGGCTCAGTGCCCTGCTCATGGACACAGAGGCAGTTAATGGAGCCGCAAGACCAGCAGTATTGTGAGCACTTGTTCTCAGTCATGCTGCGTCATGGCCTTTATTTTCCCTTCCATTTCTCCCCACTTATCCCTTTATAATTACTCTACTTAGGCAATATAGATTATTCATTCAGAGCTGGAACTTCGTTTTCTCATTTCACTGAGTTTAAATAGAGATGACAGGGCCTATTCTTAATGTTTAACAATCAAAACCAATTATGACTCTTTCTTTCCCTCACGCAAAAAATACACCATCCTTTTCAGAATGTAATGTTTTCATTCTATGGCATAAACAGGCCGGTGAGAACAATAATATGGCAATAAAACCTCCGGGGAAGACATATGCTGAATATAATCAAGTAAGCCCAGTTAGTCAGGGTTGGGGAAATTATGCTATGGGTACAAAATAAAGAATAAAAATAGCTCAAAAGATATTGAACTCATGGGTATGAGTCAAGGCACACTTATGTGTTTTTAGCCCAGTGATATGATCAGCCCCAGCAAACTCAGTTTCTTTAAGTCTTTGGAGGTCCAGATAGCAAGTGCCTAGATACTTTCTTGGTATTGAACCTAGATTTCCAAAACCGCCCAAACTATGCCTGGCTAGACCAGAAAATCTTCCCCCTTTTCCCTTGTAGTAGAGAAAAACCGAGTCAAGAACCACCATAAACATTGGTTCAGTCATTTCCTCAACTGTCTACCCTCCCATCCGTCTGTTGAGTTCCCACCATGTAGTTCAATTGGTGAGTTTGGAGACAGCTTCTTGATTGGAAGTGATGGGTAAGTCTTGGTTTCTCACTATCCCTGGGTATTTGTTCCTTATTTATAGAGCGCGACAGCCAGTTCTCTGAGGTTTTTGTCTGCCTGTGGAATTAAATGGATATCATTGCTCTTCTCTTGTGATCCTAAGTAGTTGAGCTAGAAGAATGAAGCAAGAATAATAATTGAATATAGAAGGGAATCCCATTCTTCTTGTGCTGCATCTTTAAATAACCATTTATTTTAAAAACAAGGAAAAGTATTTGCCAGTGAGCCCTTCAGTGAAGCAGAAAGAATACCAGTGGAGTGGACTGCCCAGGAAGAGAACCCTCATTTAAGAAAGAAATACTCTCAGAAATACATCCATTTCTCATGTATTAATGATCCTGGCTTAATGCAGTGTTAGAGGCATTTGATACCAGTGCCATTGGGAAACTACCACCTCAGGTATCTAGGGGGTCCTGGCCATGGCCTTGCCTTCGATGCTTCCTTGGCAAAATTGCCTGTGTTTCAGATTTCAGAGACTAAGGAACCCAAACAGACTACCTGAGATCCTGGAATAAGTTTATAGAATGTGACTCTCTGAAATTGAAAGAAAAAGAAATGACACAAAATGGGTATGATAAGCTACCTCCTTGGCTGGAAGGTCCGTGAGGACAGGGGCTGTATTGATTGTATTGCTTGATCTCTAGTGTCTACCACTGTGCAGCTTAGTACTGAACACCAGTTTGTTTAGTTAATAAATATCACCATTGCAGTCTTTCCAGGATATACTGTAGCATCTAAACTTCCCAGCAGTGGCAAGCACATCAAACTTGGGAGTAAGAAAGCCTAAGTCTGATTTATGGTATTTCTACTTACAAGCTGTGAGCATCAATTTTCACATCTTTAAAATGGGTCAATAGTATCCAGCTTACAGAGCTAATGGGAAGATTAAATGGTATAGCATATTCAAGAATTCTGAGCATAAGGCCTGGCGTAGTGATGTATCCTTCATGAATGTTGGGGGTCTGTGAAATAAGATTAGAGGACTGCATTAATCTTAGCAAGAGGCTACAGTGGCTCTGAAAAGGAATCACCAATTTAAAATGTAACCAGTATGGGGCATCTGGATGGCTCAGTCAGTTGAGCTTGACTGTCTGACTCTTGATTTGGCCTCAGGTCATGATCCCAGGGTCATGGGATTGAGCTCTATGTCTGACTTCATGCTGAGCATGGAGCCTGCTTAGGATTCTCTCCCTCTATCCCTCCTCCCTTCTGCCCCACTTGCACCCATGCACGCTCTCTCTCTCTCAAAAAAAAAAATGTAACTAATGAAAGAGAAGCTAAGAATTTCAGCTTGTCCTAGGAAGCATTATAATGGCAGACTAATTTGGTAAGGATACAGAGAATATTTTAACAAGAGAATCAGTGGGTAAAGTTTTGTTAGTATTCATGTGGCAATTTTCAGTGCTACCTTTGATTTTCATGTGAATAAAACAGCTTTCCTGAGTTAGCAGGTGATGGTTCATTAAGATTTTCTTTCAAAGTTCTTGTTAAGAAAAATTTCCCAAAACTTAGAAAGAAGACAAGTTAATACATGCTCTTGTTTTAATGTGAGAGAGAGAACTGCCTGATAAACTAACCTTAGGATCATCTGATGCTCTAAGGAATTACCATTTTATTTGACTTACTATTTATTATCTGTTAGAAACTAAGTGTTTGTGTCTCTCCAAAATTCATATGTTGAAGTCCTAAACCCCTTTGTAGCTCTCTTTTGAGATGGGTTCTCTAAGGATGTGACTAAAGTTAATGAAAGTGAGGCCCTGATTTGACAAGACTAGTGTCCTCATACGAAGAGACACCAAAGAACTCTCTCCCCACTGCCCCATGTGCATGCATCAGGGAAGGTCATGTGAGGACATAGCAAGAAGATGGCCATCTAGAGCCAGAGAAGAGCCCTCACGGGAGGGCCAGAATTGGCCAGAACCTTGATCTTGGACTTTAGGCCTCCAGAACTGCGAGAAAATAAATTTCTGCTGTTTAAGCCACCCAGTTTGGGGTGTTTTGTTATATCAGCCTGAGATGACTAAGACAACTATTGCTTAAAGTCCAGACTCTGTAACTTTGAGTATTAACTTGTAAAAGATTGAGAAGTTGTTTTTTTCAGTAGGAATATGAATGATGTCTGTTTGTAGAAAGAAGAGCCCCCCAAAAGTTACAGTTTTTATTGACTTGTAGGACATTTAACCATTTTTATGTAATCTGAGCCTAAATTTTCCTGCTCTGTAAAATGCCACAGAATAGCTTCTCCTTCATAGTGTTGCTGTAGGATTAAATGTAAGCACATAGTACTTGTAGGGCACTGCCTAACACATAGTAAGCTCTCAGTTAAATTACTCTCACTAGGATTATTTAGATCAGAGGTCCACAGCCATTTTGTTGTGTTTGTACACTGTTTAAGAATATTTGTGGCCGGGGCACCTGGGTGGCTCAGTCGGCTAAGCGGCCAACTTCAGCTCAGGTCTTTATCTCACAGTTCGTGGGTTTGAGCCCCGCGTCGGGCTCTGTGCTGACAGCTTAGAGCCTGGAGCCTGCTTCAGATTCTGTGTCTCCCTCTCTCTCTGACCCTCCCCTGCTCATTCTCTCTCTCTCTCTCTCTCTCTCCCTCTGTCTCTCTCTCTCTCTCTCCCCCTCTCAGAAATAAATAAGACATTAAAAAAAAAATATTTGTGGCCACCAGTAAAAGTCAGGATGTTGCACATATTTCAGATTTTGACTCCTCTTAAAAATTCAGTTGATCAAGCAGGACAAGGCTTCAGTACCCACCTGGAAATCAATAGCTCAAGTGGGTGGCATTTTCCCTTTGGGATGGGCAGGTATTTTCCCACGAATCATAGGCCATACCCAACTCTTTTGTTCCTTCACATTATCTGCCTAGCCCTTGAGGTTTCAATCTGTGGTTTAGAGCACCATCCCCTTTATACCTCAATTAAAATAACCTATATAGTTTCTAGAGGCTCCAGAATCTGGGCTCCTACTCAGTAGAACTCCAGTGGTGCTTTAAGAGAGCTCATATGGGGCTCATAGTTCAGACTGATGGTGTGGGAGTTTTCATCGGGCATTGACTCCTTCTCTTCTCTTCTCTTCCTCAGCCCTGCAGGAATGGCACCGTGTGCTTGGGCTGAGTTCTAGGGTAGGACGTCTTACTGCGGGTCTCTGAGATTGTCATATCCTGCCTGGACATTCACAGTGCTTAACAGCTTGTAGTACTGTGGTTGAGCACTGGACTAGCTGGTGATAATAGTTAATTAGCTTTAATATAGAGCTCCCAGCTATGCAGCCACTTGAGGTGGACCATCCAGTAGAATCCTCCAAACCATCTGAAGTAGGTATCATACATCCACAATCTGAAATTTCAGAGCACTAAAACCCAAAATTCTTCTTACTAAAATTTCACATCAGCAGGCTAGCAAACAAAGTCTGACCTGAACCAGCATGAAATGATATATAGTCTTTATTTCCCCCATTTAATGTAAATTCCCTCACATTTTGCTGCAGAAATACTGGAAATTGGTATTCACATAGAACTTTCTAAGCTTTGAGTACCTGCCTCCAAGGTTTTGCATAAAGTATTGAGAATACATATTATAACCATTTTACAGATGAGGAAACTAAATCCTTGAGAAAATTTTTTAAAAATCCAAATAAGTGCTTTGCTGTAGTGACCACCCATCAGGCAGTCTGTCCTGGATGACTCTGGGCAAGTCACCTCTCTGGACCTAAGTGACTCTATTTATAAAAGGTTGGGTAGTACTACTAGCTAGTGGTGTGCCATACACTTAAAGTGTTTCAGGTCATTTCATTCTCTCTAAACCATCCTATAGCATAGGCAGTGCTGTTGTTGCTGTCCCTATTTTGTTGATGAAGACACTGAAGTTCAAAGAACTTAAACAATTTGCCCAGGGTCACCAGCCAGTCACTGGAGAGATTGCATGTGAACAGGTCTGTCTGACTTTGGCGTCGCACACCCTTTCATAGGGCTTGAGGGTCCTTGTGGCTCTAAGAGGAGTCCCTCTCTATTACATCCCTATTAGATTGCTTCACTGAAAAAAGTGGCCCATTAGGCCTCTCCGTCCTCACATTCCAGCAATCATCAGCTTGACAGAGAGGCCGGGGAACCTTTGAAAATGGTATTTACTGTTCCCTACCTCTTACACCCCAAGGGACCGTTCCAGTCATTCAAAAATGTCCACTTTTAAACTATTGAAGGCATTTTCTAAAACCTCATCTTCCAGGACTCAGTGGTCTGTCTCTCCTCCTTCCTGCTGTAAAGGTTTCTACAAGTAGGTGCAACATTTCTCTAGGGGCTTTTAGCCCTAACAGGTCTGACCCAACAGACCTGGTTCCTCAGCTCCTGTTAATGAGATCTGTCCCTCCTCCTTCCTTCCACCTCTCCTGGGTGATTGCTCTTCCTCTCACTTGGGACAAAAAGAAATCACAGGAGCTTCTGGGTTGGCTACATGTGGGAATCCAGGCTTCACCGAAAGAGAGCTGAGTCCCATGCTGGAGGAACTGTCACCTTCCAGCCAGTTCAAGTGACCGAGGAAGATGTGGCTTGTTCCCAAAAAGTCATGTTTTTCAACCCAACTGTGGGAAGGAAATACCTCTTGAGAAGAAATGTGGTGGTTTGGTAGGTCAGCACTCTATAATCCACCAATGAAGAGATGCTACCAGGAAAAGAGCACCAGGGTCTGTTATTTCTCTCCCCATTCTGCACCCTTCTGATTTTGGGGAAGACATTTGAGTTCACTGAAACTGTTTTATCCCCATTTGTCTGGGAAATGAGGATAAAAACACCCAGATCTGCCTACCTCAGAGGACTGCAGGGAAAATCACAGTAGTAATGGATATGACAACCTTTGCAAACAGCACATACAATTATAAGGTAAGCCTGAGGGCAGTGGGTGAGTTATAGCCAAGGTTAAATAAGGAAGGAAGGTCACAGGAAGTCAGCTCTACAAAGAGAGGAGATTAAGAGTTCAGTAGACCAAACTCTAGCAGACCTTGACAGGTGTTCCTGGGCTTACACATATATCTCTACACATCCAGATGTGTTTTTCCTGCATCCAGATTATTGTGAATTACTGTGTTTAAGAATGACTGGGAAGGGGGCACCTAAGTAGCTCAGTTAAGTTGAGTGTCTGACTCTTGATTTTGGCTCAGGTCATGATCCCAGGGTCAGGGGAACGAGCTACCTGTCGGGTGCTGCATTGAGCACAGAGCCTGCTTAAGACTCTCTCTCTTTGCCCCCACTCGTGCTCTATCTCTCTCTCCTCTTAAAAAGAGAATGATTGGAGAATTTTGTTTCTGTGTATAAAGTATTTTTATCCCATAAGATTGTGGCTAACACAAGAAATGCAACAAGAGTAAAAATCAAGAGAAACAACAGATAGCAGAAACAAACTTGCATCTACCTTCAATAGTCAAATTATCAGAGACAAATTATAAAACAAGTTTATTTGTCACAGGCTGGCTCCAGCAGGTCCAGGGGTCCCTGAAGGATGGACGGTGTTGGCGAGAGAGAGAGAGAGAGTGAGAGAGCCCCGAGATCCTTTCTGGTCTCCAGGCAGGCATCTCCGTCCTGTCGGTTTTGGTGTCTTTATTTATAGGTCAAATGTTAACATGGCATCAGGAAATGGAATTTTTACAATGGATAGCTCTTTGTGATAAGATGTTTTTGGAAAATGTACAGAAAGAGGTTTTACAGAAGTCTGCTTGCAGAACTGCTCCAATTATAGTAAGGTTGAGTAAGAAAATAACAAGGTGTTCACATTTTAATAACGCTAAGATTAAGTCATAGGTTTGTAGATACTCTTATCCATCCTCATCACAGCTGCTAGGGTAAGGGAAGGTGTTTGTGGAATGTAGACCTTAGGGAAGGGGCTGCTATACACCATCAGTTAGCAAAGGTGTATGTAGTAACTTATCTTCTGCCCTTATCTGTTCCTTCTCTCTAAGTTAGGCTTTTTGTCTCCGGGCAAGATTTGATTTTCCAATTATATGCTGTATTGCACCGGAGAGCCAACCATACCTTTAAAGAGTTTAGCTCATTTACAATACATAGAATAGCCTCTTCGAGTGCATTTAACTTTGTGTCTACTTTTATGATTTCTTGAATAGCTAGGGTATGAAAGACATTTTTGGCTAGTTGATTTACATGTTGAGCTGTATGAACATCTTGGACTAACGTAACGGTAGAAACAGAATTGTATATGTAAAGGTCAGTCTTTTATGAGTAAGGGTCATTAGCCTGTTCATAGCTCAAGGGAAAGTATGGAGGGAAACAGGACCTGCTGGAGACACGATGTCTGTTCCCATAATCAAAAGAAGAAGTTCCCACAATAAGTTCCTTCACAAGGTGCAATCATCATACCAGGGCCAGAATAAGGGGACAAGTCACTCCCCATATTGATCAACAAGGTACCTTAGGGGTCAGTGCTCAAGCAGAAATAATTGAGTGGGGGTGGATATCAGTCATCATCTGATTGGCAAGAGACCGTGCAAACTTGCTTTAACCTCACCAGGAGTTTTCTCGACTAGTGGGCTCAGAATGGCTCCCAACATTTATTTATTATATAAATTATAAACTTGAACATATTTTTAGGGACTAATAAACTCTAAAAAAAGTCAGGGTGCCTGGATGGCTCAGTGGGTTAAGCATCTGACTCTTGATTCTGCCTTGTCATGATCGTATGGTTTGTGAGATGGAGCCCTGCGTCTGGCTCTGTGCTAATAATGCAGAGAATGCTTGGGGTTCTCTTTCTTCCTCCCACTGCCCCTCCCCTTCTCACACTCACTCTCTCTCAGAATAAATAAACATTAAAAAAAGTCTAGCAGATATGAAAAAGAGCCAAATAGAACTTCCAGAAATAGAACATATAGGGACTGAAGTTAAACACAATATACTTTCATAGATAGGCTGGGGACTAGTCTAGCTAGGAGAAGGTGAGAGGCAATGCCTGTCATGGAAAGGGACATTAGGCTTGGTGTAATTGGAGCTGTAGGTGGTGGGGGAAGGGAAATATAAAAGAGCTCTGGAAAGTGGACTTCCTTAGTGCTTCAGGGATCTCAAAGGTGTTGACCTCTTTGATAACAGTGGTAGCATCAGCATCAGACTAGATCCTCAGGCAGCAGAAGCCAGATCTTCTCTGGGAAAAATGGAAAAGTGATGGCCAAAGGAGGCATCACAGCTCTAAGTCATTCAGAAGTAGGGCATTGTCCATACATCATAAATGACAACTATGATGTGGAACAAGAAAGAATAATTAGCAAATCAAGGAATTACTCTTGAAAATTCATTCTAATTAAATGAAGGCCAGTTGTGTTTTTGAACTGCATAGTCTTAACATTGAAGCCAGGAATCCAGGTTCATGAAATCTGAAGGTGAGACTTCTTATCAAAATGAAAGTTCTTATGAAATTAATGGAAACATACATCCAAGTCTGGAATTGTAAAACTTGGCACTTGGAAGAAACCACAGAACGATTGTAGGGCAATCCCTACATTTACAAAAGAGGAAACCAGACTAAGAAAGAGAAAGTATGGTGCACAGCTCACATGGCAGGCTCCTAACCTCCACTCGGAGACTGAAGCAGTACAACCCACCAAAGAAAGCAGTTCCCCTCGGCTCAGCTTTACTGAAGAAAAAATATAGATATGGTGGATGGAGTTGTGAGTGTTGGCCTATTTGGTGAATGATTGGCAAAAATCAAAATATAGAAAAATGAGGGCTGGTTTGAGTCAAGAGAAAGGAGCCTGCCAGGAAAGGCTTGGAGGAGATGAGCCTTGAAGCAGGACCTAGGCGTGGATGCTTCCTATGGAAGGAAAGGGTGCTGCAGGGAGGGGAAATGTTACAAACAAAGACCAGGAGGTGGGGTGCATGTAGACTGGCTTAGTGGATTCATTTATTCCATAGACATTTACTGAGGGCCAGTCCTGTGTTGGGCACAGATAAACAGAACATGGCCTTTGGTTTATGGAGCTTATAGTCTAGTGGGCTGGGGAGAGGAGGGAGGAGATTGTTGAAGAGTGTGTGATCCACTTCCTGGGGAGAAAGAAGTAACCGACAAAAGGGTTGATAGAAAAATAAGGGCAGCAACCTCTCCTGCAGGAAGTGAGCAACATCTGCACTGTGGTATCCGGGACGGATGGACCCCTGAGGCCCTGCACTTGTATCCCAGTGCCAGCCTGATGCAAGTTTGTGCTAAAGGCTATGGATAACATTTGTGGCAGCAGCCAGACCTGCTAAAGCTCTCTTACTGGTTGCCCTCAGTACCTGCACCGCAGGAATCCCCAGCCCCACAGGGCCCTGGCCTGCAAGAAACAGGCAAAGTGAGAGCAGTATTTCAGGGTGCTGGTATTGTGGGTGCTTCTGTTTTCTTCTTTATACTTTGGTGTGCTTTCCAAGTTTTCTTTCTTTTTTTTTTTTTAAATGTTTGTTTATTTTTGAGAGAGAGGCAGAGAGTGAGCAGGCAAGAGACAGAGAGGGAGACACAGAACCCGAAGCAGGCTCCAGGCTCCGAGCTGTCAGTACAGAGTCCACAGAGCCCGACGTTGGGCTCGAACTTACGAGCCATGAGATCATGATCTGAGCTGAAGTCGGACGCTTAACCAACCGAGCCACCCAGGCGTCCCTGGTTTCCAAGTTTTCAACCTTAAATATTATGCACCACTTTTAGAATTAGAAAAAATAATGAAAACAACTTCTTGTATTTATTTAAGCAACTGATATTAACCATAGTTATCAAATGCACTGATTTGGAAAGAAATCTACAGTATATTACTGAGTTGAGAAAAAGAGCAAAGCCATAAGACAAAACATAGAACATGATCTCATCAGTGTAAAACTTTCTGCATATGTATTTGATTATATGTACATACATTGTTCTGGAAAAACCTGCACTAAACTCAGTGGGGAGAAGGGCAGTTTTACTTTTATATTCTCCTGTAATGTTTGAGTAAATAGGAGTTACTCTTGCCATTTTTAAGCCAAAAAATACATAGATATTAGGTATTATTTATTCAGCTTCTCATCTCTGGGTAACCATGCTAACACACTCCTCTGTTCTCCCGGTGGCCTTCACTCTCTGGGAACCGCGGGACAAGACCCTTCGTGTTGATCCAGTCTGTGCCCCTCTCACCCAGAAGACTCTTCAGATAGCACCTGTCTTGGGCTCCTTGGATCTTCATCACACAAGTGTGTATCTCCTCCCGGTGTGGAACAGGAGACCTGCAGGTGGCTATTTCTTCTGGGCCCTGTGTGGCTCTGCACAGCTTTCCCAGTCTAGATAAGTGCTGGTGACGGAGATGGTGACAGGGCATCATCTGGTTAGTTTCTCATGCTGGGGGGGAGGGGTGACTAGGAAGGTCCCTCCAACCTTCATCCTTGGTACCACCCCCCTCCTGCTCTTCTGGGGCCCACAGGTTGAGGGGCCCACACTGGCTTTCTCTCTTCTCCACCCCCCACTCCCTCCCTACCGCCTCCACTCCTGCCCAGAGCAGGAAGGAGGTGGAAATAATTAACACCTAAGTGGAAACTCTTTCACAAGGGTTTGTGAGCTCCTCTGTGAATTTGCATTTTAAACCTTCTGTCCCTAATTGTGGAATGCAGGCCTTTGTCTCCTCTGACAGGAAGGGCTGACAATGGAAATCAGGTGAAGAGAGGTTCCCTGCCCCTCCAAACATCTACCTCTCAAACCTGGTGTCGATTACAAAAAAACCCAAGCTGGAGAAGTGTCACCCTGAGCCGTTGGTTTCTGGCAGTGAGGCCGCAGCTGGCTGTGACCTGGGGCCCAGCTGTCTGCTCACTACGGCAGGCCCAGCCTGGCACTCTTGCCTTCAAGACAACTGTCCTGGGTGTGGTGGGGCTTGGGGGCCTGGAGAAAAGTCTGCTCTTGGTAACAGGGGCAGAGGACTCCTGAGAAGAGTGAGCAGCTTGTGTGGGGAGAACCTTGCAATTAATTTCTCGAAGGAGTAAAACATTCACCAAAAAATTCAAAAGGTTCAGAAATTGAACGCAAATGTCCCTCTTACCCCTTGTTCCCAAGCCCCCCACCCTATGTATCTGTGTACACCTGTGTGCACGTGCATGTGCATTTGTTTAATGATAGTCTACAGAACACACGTGTTCATGCTTTTTTTCCACAAAGTGGTCCTTTTCTGGCCCACTTACTTGCTGTGAGAGCTGTCAATGTCATTAATTTTCCTTGTGCTCAATCTCATCTGTAAAATGGGGGACGATAAAAATACCTCACGGGAGTGTTGTGGGGATTACATGAGTGAAGTCCTCAGGCCAGTGCCCAGCACACAGAGAGGTGTTATATGTGAGCCGTTATTGTTATTGGAGGCATTGAAAATGAACAAAGAATTTTAAATTGCCTGTGACCAAAATACAGAATCTTTGTGTTTTTTTAAATAACCATTTGTATGTTTTGTTTATTTTATTTTATTTATTTTTGAGATGAGAGAGAAAGAGAGAGAGGCTTTGCACTGTCATTGTGGAGCGGAACCCAATGTGGGACTTGAACTGAGATCATGACCTGACCCAAAGTCAAGAGTCGGACACTTAACCAACTGAGCCACCCAGGTGTCCCAAATCTTTGTGTTTGAAGGTATGTAAGAGATATGGATTTGGGTGGGGTGTGGGTGGGAGTGAGAGGACAGAGGATAGTGATTTAATGTTATGAAGAAAAATTATTCTGAGACCCTGATCCCTGGAAAATGAGAAATTGACATAAAGAAAACACCAGAATGATTACCTGTTATTACCTGTCTGCCCCATGCCCGGTGCTAGTTAGGCCCTTGACATACCTTATTTAGGACAGCAACAAAGCCTTGTTGGAGGGTTTTGTTCCCAGGATATAGTTGAGGAACCTGGATTTTGGTTAATTTGTAACAGGAAAACACTCTAGGTGACATAAACTCGTCTGTTGAGCTTCCTGTTTATGCTGAGCACACGTCTGTCTGTCTGAAGATCAAGGCTAGAAGTTTCATAGAATTCCACACTGTCGCTCCTTGGTTCTCACGTTGCTCTTGTGACACGGCTGATACTTAAAACAGAAACAAATAACTAGGGGAGTTACTGACCCTGAGCCTCATCAATACTTCATTTGTTGATATTCACGATATATTATTTTAGCCAGTCACTGAGCTGATTCTTTTCATCTGCTCCACTCCTTGTGCCATTAACCAGTCTTTCTGCCTGCCATCAGCCAGTTTACTGTGGCAGACTAGCCGCAGTCTGAGAAATCAGCAGGTGGCCAGCCTTGGTGGGACTTGGTGGGACTGTGCCAGAACTGACAAGGGACAGTCGCTCCTCTGGGGAAAGAGTGACCCCTGTTAAGAGCCAATTTCTTTGCTTCTTTTGTGGATTATTTGCATTCTAAGTAGCTGGAGTTGCAGGAAACTTAAACCCGTGGTGATTGTTAGGCATTGATTCCACCTTTCTGGCTATTATGGGAGCCAAGGGCAGTGAGGGAGGCATTAGCAGGAGGTGGTATGAATATTCCATGACCTTAAAATGGTATGGGTTTTGTCCCTTTCCTCGAGTGCAGGAGGGCAGCATGGGCACCTGCCTTGGAAAGTGCCTGTACCCGTGGGAGGGTTGGCAGTGGCCGTGGGGACTGGCAGGCAGGGGGGTGGCCCCTGGTGTTGTGCTGGGTTTGTGGGCTATTCCCAAGACTCTCCCCGGTGAAGAGCGGGCTCAGGGAGAATGAACCTAGCAATGGCAATCTTAAGCAAACACACAACTAAAGATTCCACCGATGGATTTTCTGATGAAAATAAGCCAGAGGAGAGATTGTTGAATGGACCAGAGTGGTGCCATCGTAAGTTCCACCAAGTCACCTGGATCTTTTGTTCTGTGAGCCGCGCGTTCACCTCCTCTGCCTGTTCTTCTGTCGAGTCACACCCGCAGTCTTGCTGATGGAGTGCGCTGTGTGTAAAACAGGAACCTATCCGTTTACCTATTACAGGTCACAAACTCTTTTTTCCCAGTGTTATTTATCTTATTTCGTTTAAGGCACTTAGTTTTGCCCTACAGAAATTGTACATTTTTATGTAGTCGAAGGTATCGATTGTTCCTTTCTGTTTCTGGGTTTCTGCTTAGAAAATTCTTCTCCACTCTTAGATTATACCTTTTCCACGATTTCTTTGAGACATCATATGGTTTCCTCTTTACAGTTTAAATCTTGCATCCAACTAAAATTTATTTTGGTGTTAAGGCTTGAGTTGGGGGGGTCTGACTTCATGATTTTGTCCTCCTGATTAGCCATGACCCCAAATCATTGACAGAGGAGCTCTCTTTCCTCTGTGCCACATAAACTACATTTCCACGTGTATTTCTGCTTATGGTTCCCTCCTATTCTGTTATACTATTTTTTCTGCACTATCAACTGTTTTTATTTTGTATCATGATGTATTTTATTTTACTTTATTTTTAAAATTTTATTTATTTTGAGACAGGTGGGGACAGCGGCAGAGAAAGGGAGAGAGAGAATCCCAAGCAGGTTCTGTACTGTCTGTCAGTACAGAGCCTGATATGGGGCTTGAACTCACGTACCATGAGATCATGACTTGAGCCGCAGTGGGAGGCTACCAACCAAGCCACCCAGGCGCCCCTCATGATGTATTTCAATAACTAGTAGGCCTAGTGCTACTTCATTCTTTTTGGCCTTTCCCCAGATAGTTCCCATGCTTATTTTTCCAGATAAATTTTGATACCATTTTATCACACACACATCCCAATCCTCTCGGTATGCTTCGAGCATATACATTAATTGAGGGAGAATGGCATCCAGAAGAAGGGCATGTCTTCTTGTTTACTCCAGTTTTCTTTTATGAATCTCGCTAAAACTTTAAAGTTTTTTTCCTATGGATCCTACAGACGCGTGGTTAAATTCATCCCCTTGAATTGCATCATTTCCAGCCACCATAACAAGTGAAATACGTGCTGTTCCTGTTTTCTGACTGGCTGTGTGACCTCAGGCAAGCTGCTCCCCGTCTCCAGGCCTCAGTTTTCTCCTGTCTCTCAGATCCCTTTGTCTGAGGCTCGTTGAATTAGTGAGGTGTTCCTTCACTCTGTGTAAGATGCTGGTATTTTCAGGGGCAGCTCTGCCTCTCATTGCATTTTCATGAGAAAGACCCCGGGTCAGCTCAGTTTCTGTGGTCCCAGCTGTGCAAACAAATACCTGGGTCAACCCTAATTGGAGCCCCTGTGAGTCCCCTGCCCCCTCCAGTCATCCACCAAGACTAAACTGTGCCCCAACTCCACTCTTCCTGCAGCCCCGGGACCCCAGCAGGGGGCAAGAGCTGTATTCCTTACCCAGCCTCCCTTTATGGGATGGTACCAGGAGCCAGGCACAGCGCTAGCTTCTGGAGCAGGCCACTGCCTGTTTATCTGACCACAGTGGACGACCACTGTGGATAATTCACACCTCCCAACGCAGTTTGCATTTCGGGCTTGATTCAGAGTTTGTTTTGGCCTCTGTGTTCCCTGAGTGGATGAACTAGTCAAGGCCTTTTCTCCAGGGTGCCAGAAGACACAGCCAGGGCGTGCAGCGGGCATGCTTGGCGTATTTGGTGGTGCCCCAGAGAGAGGAAGCTCAGAGAGGGCACTTCCTAGGGTGTTGAGAGAACATCAGGGCTGGCCCGGCTGGGGAAAGCTCCCCCCACACCCCAGGGGCAGAATGTCTTCCACGTTCCCTGCACCCTGCTGTGCTGATGACTGGGTGACAGGCTCACACTCCCGCCTAATTCCAGGAGGGACACATTGAAGCCACTTAACCTCATTGTTTCTTTAATTGAAAGTCTGCAGATAAGCACAGGTTTCTTTCCCATGCAAAAGAGGCTTGAACTGGAAGAAATGAGCCAGGGGCATAAGAAAACAGATGCTAGCTTTAGCCTGGCTTTGAGGGAGGAGGGCTTTGTGCCTCTGTGTTCTGGCATCATAATATATTTGAGTTAATTTGACTGGTAGGGGTTCTTAGTTAGCCAAACACTTTAATAGGATTGAAGGAGGCTACTTTCAAGCCTTTGCATGGATAAGAATGGACTAGCTAAGCCTTCTTTTCTTTAAGGAAATAGCCCCCACACTTTTCAGGCCAAAATAATTAAGTAATTAGCAAAGGCATTTGTCAAAATGCCCAGTGGGGCTGACGAAAATGACAGCTTTGAGAAGGATGAAGAGCTTGCAAATAGCATTTTTCTCCAAGCTCTGGGCTGGGGTCAGGCCTGGAGCCTGTGAGGAAAAAATGCCTGCCTGGGACTCCAGGGTCCCAGTTCAACCTTTGGGGTTCAAGTTCACTTCCCTGTGGCAAAAACCAAGGTCCTATTTCTAAAGAGGCTTTCTTGAAAGGCCTTTGGAACATCAAAGGGCTCTAACACCAGAAAGTAAGTGGAAAATAAGGGAGTCATTTTCCTTTTCAAAGGATTGAAACCGTTAAACAGCCAAGTCGGTGGTGGAAAAAGCATTCGTGGTTTACTGAAGTTAAAAGACTGGGGAAGTAGCTCGAGGTTATAAGGCAGCCATCACTGTCAACAGTGAACCGTGCCTACTGTGTGCAAGGCAGATTGCTGGCTTTTCTTAGGGACAGAAGGATCTCTACCCTTAAGGGGCTTGCAGTGTTTGCTGTTGTGGGGTGGAGTAAACATCGGTAAATCAAGAGAGATTCTCCTAACATAAGAGAAAAGCAACACCGGTAAGTCCTAATCAGTTAGGAGCCCTTCAACATGTCAGGCACATGGGTATCTCATTCAGGCCCCGCAACAACCCTGCAGGGTTGGTGTTCATTCTCCTCCTTTGGTGGATGGGAAACTGAGGCTCAGGGAGGTCAGGAAACTTAGACCCGAAAGGCAATGTGAAGGACGAAGTTGGGAGCAATGGAGTCATGAGGATCTGGACTGACAGCAAATTCTACTCCTCCAGGTCAAAAGGAGTAAGCACTGAGAAAAGATCATTAGATTTAGAAGCTGCAGTTGGCAGCGGTGTCTGAAGAGTGGTGTTTTAGGAGAGTGAAATGGGCACTCAGACATGGTGAGAACAGGGTGTGAAGAGTGGGTCTTCCAAAAATAACCAAGGGGAGAAACATCACCGTCTGTCCAGTTGGGGAGGTTTCCCAAGCTGTGGGTGGGGAGGAATGTGCTCCAAGAGAGGGAGAGTGTGAAGATGCCAGAAGGGAAGGAAATATTTGAGAAAGACAAGGTCCTTCCTGGAGGAGGTGTCCCAGAGAGTGACATGCAGCTTAGAGAGGAGATTGCCTTGCTGTGCGAGGGGGAGGGGGACNAGGGAGAGTGTGAAGATGCCAGAAGGGAAGGAAATATTTGAGAAAGACAAGGTCCTTCCTGGAGGAGGTGTCCCAGAGAGTGACATGCAGCTTAGAGGAGATTGCCTTGCTGTGCGAGGGGGAGGGGGAAGACACAGAAGGAGAGACCCTGTTAAGTTGTTGTGATGTGCCAAGTTGGAAAGGAAGGAGTCAATTCAGAGGAGCAGGGAGGAGGTCGGAGAGGGCTGAGGTGCAGGGAAGTGTAGGGAGGAGGTCAAGTGAGGCGGGGAACCGGTGGGGTGTGTGAGGGTGCTGATGGGGTGGTGGTCGATCATGGCTGGAGACAGCAGCCCGGAGATCAAGATCTTAGAGGCAGAGTGTATCCACGGGTATACGTGGTGTCTGGGCTGGGGCTGCCCAGGGTGGGGGTGCAGGATCCTAGAAGGCCAAAGGTCAGGCGCCCAGTTCATGAGCACGGAGTGAATGATGGCAGGCCAGGATGCGTCAGCTGCGGCGTCTCCCAGAAACAAGGCCAAGGAAGCTGGAAGACGATGGTGGGGAGGACTCGGTGAGGGCTGCGTAAGTGGGAGCAGTGGGCAGAGGTGGAGGCATAATGACCCGCAGGACACAGTTAACCTTTGCCTCTTCTCTTTACAGGCGGTGACAAATATTGGAGCTTTGGGGGTTGGGCCAACCTGGGTTCTAATCCTGATCCTCAACTTACTAGTTGTATGGCTTTGGAAAAGTCACGTGGTACATCTGTGAGTCTTAACTCTCATCTACAAAGTGGGAGAGTCACACTCACTGGTGGGGTGTGTGTGAGGATGAAACAAGGTGATGACTGTGAGAATCTGGAGCAGCACCTGGGGCATTTACTCAGTAAATGGCAGCTGTCAGAAATGTTTCAACCAGAAGAGACCTCAGGTCGTCTCCCCAACAAATGGGGAAAAGGAGGTCCAGAAAGATTAGGGAAGATGGAGTTCCCATGAGGTCATACAGTGAGGGAGCGGGTGCTGGATGGCAAAGATTCTGGAATCTTCAGGGTCCCCAGGCAGATGCTGGCTCTGGGTACAGAGGGGGGTGTGGGTGTGAGTGTTGGGGGTTGGGGACAGGTCCTAGCTCTTTCCAGGGTGACAAGTCCTCACAGGGACATAAAGCTTGCTTTCTAGGTGTGTGTGACACCATGTCACATCTGTAACTGAGGGGGCCTGTGTCTGTGTGCTCTTGATTGAAACCCCAGGCATCGGCCTCCCTCTTTGGTCTGTTTACCTCTGGTCTTCAAGCTTGTACCCATCATGGCAGCCATTTCTCTGGCTGGAGATTAATCTGCAGTTGACGGAATTTACTTTTGTATGCCTACTGTCTGCTATGAGTGAGCGCTCTATAAGTACTTACTGAATCAATGAATGAATAACCTCTTGTTTTTGGTGGCAACACATTTCTCTGTTCACATCTACGGTTGGCTGGCTGTGTGGGGGCGAAGTATCCAAGTTTAGGAGTTTCACAAAGGAGGGTTTAAATCCTACCTTTATCATTTAATACTGGTGACTTTCTCCAAACTGCTTAACTTCTCAGAGCCTCAAATTCCTCATCTATAAATGAGGATAATAATACTTCGCTGCCTTTGACAATTCAGTCATATGTTGGCTGGAATGTTTTTAGCATCATGGCTATGTGGCACTCTCAGTAATGATGGCCATTTTTATTGTCATCATAGCACAAGGGATGGCAGCACATACAAATTTACCTTTTCTTCATTTTTAAAAAATATTTATTTTTAAGAGAGCGTGAGCAGGGAAGGAGCAGAGAGAGAGACAGACACAGAATCCGAAGCAGGCTCCAGGCTCCAAGCTGTCAGCAGTGAGCCTCATGCAGGACTCGAACTCATAAACCGTGAGACCATGACCTGAGCCAAAGTCTGATGTTCCACCAACTGAGCCACCGAGGGGCCTCTTCATTTTTATTTTATTTTATTTTTTTGAAGCTGAGAGCCTCTCTTATCCTACATTCTAGAAAGTTCTATGAAGAACTGAATGCATAGCTATCCCTGTTTCCCACCTACATACTCCTGTGTAGTGCCCACTGGGTTTGGTGCTACAGTGAAAGAGGAGCCAAGCAAACCATTCCCTCATTATAACCCGGAGGCGCCTTCACCCTCAGGGGGGTTTGCCCAGTGGGCCGGCCAGGTAAAGGCTTGCTGCAAACAGCCCTGGTGTTTTGGGGTGCTCACCACCAGCAGGAGAAACTCTCTACATGGAAATTACTTTAATTTGTGGTTGACAAAAGGCAAATTGCAGGCATTTTTTTGCTTGGAGCCTGGAATGTAACCTTGTACAACTGCCCCAGACATTCCCGGTGACAGCTTCCATTAGCCTGGCCCAGATTTCTAGTTTAAAGGAGCAGGGAAAAGAACATAAGTAATTTTACAGGGGGCAAAACCCCCAATTGCGATTTAATTCTACCAACTTCTCGTACTTCGAATTCCCTCTCACCCTTGTGAGCATATACAAAGCAGAGTTAACAGGGGCTTCCTATCATGTGTGTGTTTTTCTGTGCTTGACCTTCAGTGGGGTATTATTACCACACTCCACAGGCTGGTAATTTTTAGTTTGATGGGAGACATCTTCCTCCGATCTACCACTGTTTGATTTGTGTGTGACTGGCCCTAAGGTCACGAGAGCAGGGCCTTCTCTGCCATATTCCTTTGCACAGTGCCTGGGATGTCATAGGCTCTCTACATATTTGTTGAAGGAATGAACGAATAAATGAATGGCAGGGCGGTTTCCAAGTTTTTCCCAAGGCCAGAGCGTCCTTGTCTGTCTACAGACTTATGTAGCATTCCAGAAGGAAGAGCATCCTTTAGTTTGTGGTGCTGGTCACCTTCCACTTAAAATATGTCCCAGAGATGCCTGTCTGGAGCGGGGTTAGGTGGAATGCAGGCTGAATGGAATGCCTTCTGGGCCAAGTGAGAACGTGAGGCTGCTGCTGCCATCTTGTGGACAGTATTTGAAATACGGGAGAAGTGACCCAGGCGGACCTTTGCACCCTTCCATTTCTCCCAAAGAAATCTTGGCTGATGCTCTGATGGAATATTCTCCTTTCCCATGCTTTAAGCCACATTTCCAGATGCATGCTTAATCTTTTTATATTCCTCTGTTGAAATCATCATAATAATTATAATAATAACAGCTCACATTTATTGAATTCTAGGCACTGTGCTAAGTGCTTTGTTATCAAAAAAACCTTTTCAATTCCTGTGCTGTGATTACCATCTCTATGGCAGAGAAAGGAAATTGAGACTCAGTATGGCTGCACGACTTGTACTTGGCTAGTAAGGGGGAAGAGGGAGCCAGGACTTGACCCCAGCCCGTCTGACTGTGGTCTGTGTATCTGTATGTGTAGTCACATCATGTTTTAAAGGTCTATGTGTTTGCTTCCCCAACAAGACAGTGAGCACCATGGGACTTGGTCAAAGCTATTGAGCGTGGAGATTTTATGTATCTCTGTGGACCAAGACTGTGCTAGACTAGGAGAATATAAAGATCTGTTAAACAGGGGGAAGGCATTCCATGTGCATATGCGTATGCAGTTGCAAAGCCACAGGAAACACATGGAGTATGTTCCTGGAGTATAATTTGTAGTAAAGATTGATGAAGGTGATAAGTAGGGGTGAGGGGATTAGCAGTTTAACTAGTTATTTACAACTTTATCTGTATTGCCCCACCCCCACCCCGCCCCGCCCAGCACTGCTCAGCTAAACCATAGTCATTATTAAACCCACCCGTACATGTGTTTCTTTGCTCTTTACCCTGGAGCACTGGACATAGAGCCCATGTGAGAAGCAGTTCACTGGTAGCTGGGGGTTAGAGAGAGGACAGTGGTAGCCTCTCTCTATGAGGTTCTCTGGGATGGAGGGGACCCGCAGAGAGGGTCACATGCTCCATAGAGCCTATATTTTGAGTTAGATTACCCAAGTAAGTCCTCCATGTTTGATGAAAATTTAGAAGCAGTTTGCATTTGATGTAACACTTGACAAAGCACCAAAATCCAATTAAAATAAAGACTGTGAAATGGAATGCGCAAATTAGAATAAATGTGTAAATTAAAGCAAGACTTTCACCAAGCTTCAAACTTGCAAGTGACCTCCAGGCTTTAAGTCCATTTTCCTGTGTATTTGGGGTAAAAGTTCACAACGTAGCCATGTATCATTCGTTTATACAGAGGCAGTGGCACATGGGGCGACTGAACTCAGCCCAGCTGTCCTTTCTGCTTTATTCAAGGACTCCATAAGGAGCATTCATTGCGGGCCAGGTGCAAGGCATGGCGTTTCAGGGACACAGAGATAGGAAGACAGGGCTCTGCTCCTGTTGGCTGGCAGATTTCTCAGCTCTAAGTACCAGCCTCTGTGAAGTAACACCTGCAAGGGCTAAAGACATACCTGGGGAGACAGGAGATGCAGAGAGGAAAGGAGAGGGTGAGCAAGAACTAGAAGGGGAGAGGAGAGAAGAGGATGTGCAAAGAGAAGTGAGAGGCCGTCGACACGGTGATGGAGATGGCCCCCAGAGGCCTTGGAGGCCCCTCTGAAATGTCCATCCTGGGGGCTTGGACTCAGTTCAAACAAGCAAGTGCCCTCTTCGGGCACTTCGAATGTGCCTAGCAGCAACCATCTTCCCATGGGTACTGCAGAGATGTCCTACAGCTTCCTTGTGTCCCCAGCACTGGTGTCTTCATTCTGAGGTCAAAACTACTGGGAAGGAAGTATTATCGCCATTTTAGTATTGGTATGCCGTCATGCGCTCTGAATGTACCAGCCTTCCTGGGCAGCAGGGGCTGGGTGTGCAATAAGGTCTGGAGCAGTAAGGTGGGCACTGTGGTGGCATCCTTGAGTAAGAGAAAATGTCTGAAACAAGTGAGACTGTGGGAGACTGACAGAGCACATGGCCATGGCATTGGCCTGGACCCATTCCTGTGCTGGGAAGATATGCTTCTGTCTAGCGTAAGGGACTCCTGGGTGCCTTCCATCTGCATGTGGGGCTCACAGGGATGGCACATCCCCTGTCCACGAGGCCAGCCTTTCTCAGAGAGCATCATCACCCAGCTGGTGATGAAACATTTGGAGGATGGGGAAAATATGTGGGAAAGAATTTACATGCTGTACTCTTCTTGATAGTTACATATGGCAGCCGTAACAACATAGTCCTTCAAAGGACTGTGCTTTCCTATGATGATCTGGCTTTTATTTTATTTTATTTTTTAATGTTTTATTTATTTCTAGGAGAGAGAGAGACAGCGTGAGCAGGGGAGGGTCAGAGAGAGAGGGAGTCACAGGCTGAAACAGGCTCCAGGCTCTGAGCTGTCAGTCAGCACAGAGCCCGACGCGGGGCTCGAACCCACGAACCGTGAGATCATGACCTAAGCGAAAGTCGGACGCTTAACCAACTAAGCCACCCAGGCACCCCGATGATCTGGCTTTTATTAAAAGCTGTTACAGAAGTGTGTGAGTGGCTCATTTGGTTAAGTATCCGACTTCACTTCAGGTCAGATCTCGCGGTTCATGAGTTTGAGCCCTGCGTCAGGCTCTGTGCTGATAGTTCAGAGCCTGGAGCCTATTTCAGATTCTGTGTTTCCTTCTCTCTGCCCCTCTCCCACTCACACTCTGTCTCTCTCAAAAATGAATATTAAAAAATTTTTTTTTTAAAAAAAAGCTGTTTCAGGAGCTCCTGGATGGCTCACTTGATTAAGCATCTGACTTTGGCTCGGGTCATGATCTCAGNTGGAGCCTATTTCAGATTCTGTGTTTCCTTCTCTCTGCCCCTCTCCCACTCACACTCTGTCTCTCTCAAAAATGAATATTAAAAATTTTTTTTTTTAAAAAAAAAGCTGTTTCAGGAGCTCCTGGATGGCTCAGTTGATTAAGCATCTGACTTTGGCTCGGGTCATGATCTCACAGTTTGTGAGTTCAAGTCCCACATCAGGCTGTCAGCATTGAGCCCACTGTCTCCCTCTCTCTCTGCCTCTCTTCAGCTTGTGCTCTCTCTCTGTCTCTTTCAAAATAAATTAACTAAATAAATAAAACTCTAAAAAAAGAGCTGTTATAGGTACTTCTGTACTTTACAAATAATAACAGCACTAGTTAAGATTTATTGTGGACTTAGCAAATGTTAGGAACTGTATGAGGATCCTGCTGAGATATTTCTGTCAGCTTTTGGTTTAAGAAATAACTTTGCTTTTTCTGAAGACCTGGTAGATTTTTACCAAGTAGGTAAAAGCAACCACATGATATTTTTCTCTTCACCTTAGCTTCCTGGACATTCCGAGGCACTTTTTAAACCTAAATAAGAGCAACTGTATTGACTCTTAGAATTGATATATTCTTTCTTCTCTTACCCTCTCTGAACCTTACACTTATGTAAAAAGAGAACAGTGTATCACCTACCCAATCGAGTGTTGCCGAGATTAAGCAAGAGAATCCAGGCACAGTAGCCAGGTGCTGTGGCTTGTCTGTGGCTCTCCCTGTCCTGCCTGTCCCCACTCAGCTCCATTCCCTGCCCTTCCTCCTCTCCGAGCCAGAGGCCCAACAAGGCCAACTCTGTCAGGTGACAGCTGGCCCATGGGAGGCCTTGCCGGGAGACTGAGGGCAGGAGGAATGAAGAGACCGGACATTTCTCCCTGTCTTGCCCTGCTTTGGGCAACGTGGCTGGCCAAGCCTGGANCCTGCCCCCCGCCCCCCCCGACCCAGGCCAGCCCACCACCTCCTCTGCCCCTCTCTTCCTAGAGGAGGTACCTCTCCTGAAATCCCTGATGTGTGCTCTGTTCCCTGACTAGACTCTGCCACCCTTCTGACCTTCGCTCTACCTGAGGTTTTGAATGACCACGAAAAACAACTTTGACAAGACTTACTCTCTTTGTTCACAGATCAACTTTACAAAAAGCCCTTCTTCATATTTAACCTCAGTGTACAATTATTTTGGGAGAAGAAGCAATTTTTTAAAAATTTTTTGAAAAATTACATATTGGTTCCAAAAGAATATCTCTATAGGATATATGCTACATAAAGAATAATGGTTCAAAAGGGGTGCCTGGGTGGCCCAGTTGGTTAAGTGTCCAACTTCAGCTCAGGTCACGATCTCATGGTCCTTGAGTTCAAGCCCCATGTTGGGCTCTGTGCTGACAGCTCGGAGCCTGGATCCTGCTTCAGATTCTGTCTCCTTCTCTTTCTGTCCCTTCCCCATTGAGGCACACGCTTTCTCTTTCTCTCTCTCAAAAAAAAAAAGCTTCAATGAACAGACATCCCTGTATCCACCTCCCAGTTAAAGGAAGCATTTACCATTCTCTTTGGACCCCTCAGTGGACCCCTCCCTGGTTCCGTCTCCCCCTCCCCTCCCCAAAGGTCTCCATCTCCCCAGGCTGGCAACCTTTTGCTTTGTCTTTACAGATTTACCATGTCACTATGCTTTTGTCTTTGAAGATCTACCGGGTAAACAGTATGGTTGGTGTTACATGTTTTTAAATTGTATATAAAAGAAAGAATGTTGCAAGTATTCTTCTCTGACTTGTTCTTCCACTCAACATTGTTGCTAGGCAGTTCGTGTGTGGCTATGATTCATTCCCAGTTCATTCACTCAGGGCTTTATAATATTTTGTTATAGAACTACACCTCACTGTGTTAGGCAACTACTGCTAATGGACATGGGGTCTCTCCAGGGCTCTGCTATTTCAAACGTTCTTCCTTCCATCTGTCCACAGGTGCCTGAGTGTCGACATTTCTCTAGGATACAAACTGAGGCATGGAGTCTCTGGGTCACGGAGCCGGGAATGTCACTGTTAGCACATAATGTCGCATTGTTTCCTACAGTGGTTTTGCCAGTTTATACTCCCACCAGCTGTGTTAAAATATACCTTGTTCAATCCCTCATGAATCTTTGATGTCAGACTTTTAAATTTGTGCCCATCTTGGGGTGGGGGTGGGTGGGAAAGGATACCTCATTGTGGCTTTACTTTGTATTTTCCTTCTTATTAATGAGAGTGAGCTTCTCTCCATATTGGCTATTCACATGTTCTTTCCTAGACGAGTGTGTTTGAAAAAGCAGCTAATTTGTACTTCCCTGGAACCTTGGTGTTGTGGCTGACTTGGGGCAGTTGGGGAGGGTGAGGGGGTCCTGGAGGGAGGGGAGTACTGCCTGAAAGTCCAGAGTGGAACAGGGCAGGGGCATGGCTGTGATGGGGGAGGCAGGCTGAGAGATGTACCCAGCCTGGGGAATTCTGGTTGATTTAAAAAAAATTTTTTTGCACTATGAAGTATTGACAGACCTTAAAATTTGTTAAGAAAAGCTCAAAACCTTATTTTTTAATATTAATTTTGCTAATTTTAAAATGTGGACACCCAATTCAAAAAAGGCAGTTTGGGCCAAACAAATCGTATGTAGGAGCACTGGATTTAGCAATCAGAAGGCTCTTCTGGGACCTGCGCTTTGGTCTGAGACAGGATTCTATGGATTTGCCCCATAAGAATTCATCCGCGAGGAGCACCTGCCTCTTGGATACCCTGGGAGCAGGAGAAAAGTAGTTCCCTGAGTTCACAGAAGGGTCCGTCTGAAGGGGCCTTTCCTTCTCTTACCATTGGTTTTATTGTGGTAAAATACACATAGCTAGACACTTAGCATGTATAGCTGTCCAGCTCAGTGGCACAGAGCACGTCCGGGTCGTGCTGGCACAATCACCCTTCTCACAGAATGCCTTTCCTCATGCAAAACTGACACTGTGCATATTAAACACAGACCCTGTACTCCCCAGCCCAGGCAACCACCTGTCTCCCTCTGTCTATCTAGAGTCTCATGCTCTGGGCACCTTGTGCAGGTGGAATCATGCAGTATCTGTTCTCTTGTGTCTGGCGTATTTCCTGTGACACAGTGTCCTCATGTGTCCCCAGCATTATGTGTTCATCATCCAGGCTGCAGCAGGTGCCAGAATGTCTTTCCTTTTGGAGGCTGAATAATACGTTGTTGCATGCATAGACCACACTTAGCTTGTCCATCTTTCGGTGGACACTTGGCTTGCTCTTACCTTTCAGCCATGATGCCTACTGTGTCTGCAGACTTAGATGCACATATGTTTGAGTCTCTGCTTTTGGTTCTTTGGGGCATATACCCAGAAGTGGAGTTGCTGGATCATATGGTAATTCCGTTTAATTTGGTGGAGGGAACGCTCCTATTCTCTTAGTAGTTTTACCTGTTTTCTGTACTTAAGACGTGCAGTTAGAACTTGGGGTGGAAATCAGCATCATTTGGGACAGCGGCAACCCACAGCCTTTCTCTATGGCTACATTTTTCAAAAGCAGACCGTGGATGAAGCGCTTGGGCCCATATCTGTGTGGCTCTTCTTGTCCTGTGGTGATGACGGAGATCATTAAGATACTAACTAAAATACGCGCTTTCTTTGTCCCTAGCACTGTTCTAAACGCTTCTGCATAGATTTTTAATAATTTTATCTTCATAATCGTTCTATGAGGATGATTGTCCCAATTTTCCAGGGGAGGAAAAGGAAACCAGGCCACAAAGAAGTAGAACCGTAGACAGTGCCTGGACAGACAAGCTCATTTCATCAGCATTGACTTTCACAGACGAGGGAAAGGAGGCTGACAAAGAGATGACCAAAGTCACAACGTTGTGCGTGACCAACCCAGGTGAGCTCACAGGCTTCCTGGGCCCCATGCTCTCTCCGCCTCGAAGACAGGATTCCATCCATTCATTTTGTGTATCCTGTTGACCCTAGCGAAACCTCTTCTGAGAGGCTGCCGTGCCGCGTCAGGATCCAGCTGGCCATTCCCGGTCCTCTTCCTGATCGTTATGGGGGCAGGACCTAGCTGAACTATGTCGGGGAGAGGATTACGGGTTTGGCTCTCGGATTTTGTGAACACACATGGAAGTAGCACATTAATATTAGTCAAGGGCTGAATGGGCCTTTTTCAGGAGTTGAGATAAACTCTGGCAAAATCAGATTGCTCTGAGAAGCGTTCAGTTTACTGTGGAGCCGCCCAGAAAATGACAATTTTTCTTTCCTGTTAAGTTTATTTCGATAGTAAGAATCTGGAGTCTGTGTCTCCCATGAAGCTGAACCCCTGAAGTTGGGAGTTGGACCACACATATGGCAGGCCTGTGTTTTTCATTACATTCCCTTACTCGTTAGGTCTTGCAGTTAGTCCGTGTTACACGTTTCTCTTGTGTTTTTTTCTTGAACTTCATGAACTCTGGCATTTCATTTTGGGGATGTATATCCAAGGGAAAAGCAGCCTTCCTTTGATCTTCCTTGGGACACCATTATGTTTAACCTAAGAAAGATTAGGGAGTTGCCATTCAATGCTGAACAAACACAAAACTCGGCTGCAAAGATGGCGGGTGCTTAATCTATTTACAACATCGACTCCATTATGAACTAATTCCACACCAAGCAGACTCTGAAAAGCATTCTTAGGAATGGAATTCCCATCTGCTTAAGGAGGCTATGCGCATGTGGTCCCGAGTCCTGAACGTATTGGCTGCACAAAGAAATCTTTAGCATGAAATATTTAAACTGTAGAGGGTTTTTAAACTTTGAAATCATTGTCACTGTTGGTTCCCCATCTGGCTGTCAAGTTGTACTTTCTCTGAACTGAACAGCAGTTTCTGGAAAGCACCCTTGCCTTCTCCTTGTATTTATAATAACATCTGCTCAACAGTGGTGAAACAAGTCAGCTCCAGTCTTTGGACAAACAATCCTCTGAGCTGGGGTGAACTCAGAAGGGCAAAGAGCTGCCACTTGGCCACAGGAGCTGGAAAACCAGACTGCACAGCTCCCCTCCGATCCCTTTCCAAAACGGGCTTCAGAACTCAGCCCACCTTTTAAATAGCTCTTTAAAGCAACATGCAGGTCTAATTGTGACATATATATATTTTTTCTCGCCCTAAAATGAGAAAGGAAGAACAAAACAAAATCAAGTGTTAGCCTGTCTGGACTTTCAGTTCCCTGTCAACCCTAAGACATTGATGGAGATTTATTTTCCTAATGAAGGTTCCAACGGTAATGGTGGCACTTGCTAGAATCAGTTAGGACTAAGTGGTATTTAATTCACGGTGAAGCGACAATCTGACTGGACTGTGATTAGTTCCAGCTCTTAGCTATCATTTATAGGTCACCAGGTGGCTAACAACCTCAAATGAGGGACCATTATCTTTTGACAAGATGAAGCATTTTAGGGGGGGGGGGATGAGAAGGGGGGGAGGGGTGTTACCCAGAAAGCCAGCTTAATACTCTCTCTGGGAATTATTTCATTCCAAATGGAGCTTCCCAGCCACTTACTCAAAGGAACTAGGCTAGTGCATTCCAGTTAGGTCTGCTCAAGGCAAAGGAGGAAAAGACTTTGCTTATAGCTGTTCATTTATCCACTCAGCAACTGCAGGCAAATCTTGTCTTACTCAGCTTCTCTTGATTGCCCTTCACAGGTATTGAGTTTTGTACAAATTGAAGGTTTGTTGCAGTCCTGCATGGAGCAAGTCTGTTGGCACTATTTTCCCAACTGCCTCTGCTCACTTTATGTCTCTGTACCACATTTTGGTAATTTAAAGCACTTTCAGTTTTATTATTGTATTTCCTATGGTGATCAGTGCTCTGTGATGTTACTATGGTAACTGTTTTGGGGGCGCCATGAACTGCGCCCATATAGGAGAGCGAACTTAATCAGTAAATGTGTATGTTCTGACTGCTCCACCGACCGGCTGTTGCCCTGTCTCTCACCCTCTCTCAGGCCTCTCTATTCCCTGAAACCCAACAATAATTTCAATTCCCTGAAATTAGGCCAACGAATAACCCTATAGTTGCCTCCAAGTGAAAGGAAGAATTGCACGTCTCTCTCTTTAAATCAGCAGCTAGCAATGGTGAAGCGTAGTGTGGAAGACATGTTGAAGGCTGAGGGGGCCACAGGCTAGGCATCTTGAGCCCATTAGCCAAGTTGCAAATGCAAAGGAAAAGTTCTTGAAGGAAATTAAAAGTGGCCCTCCAGTGAACACATGAATGATAAGCAGAGTGGCTTCATTGCTGATACGGAGAAAGGTCTAGTGGTCTGGATGGAAGATCCAACCAGCCACAGCATTCACTTAAGCTAAAGCCTAATCTAGAGCAAGGCCCTAACTTTCTTCAGTGTTTTGGAGGCTGAGAGAGGTGAGGAAGCTGCAGAAGAAATGTTGGAAGCCTGAGAGGTTGTTGGTTCATGACGTTTCAGGAAAGAAGCTGTCTCCATAACATAAAAGTGGAGCGGCACGTGCTGATGTGGAAGCTGCAGCAGGTTGTCCCGAAGATCGAGCTAAGGTCATTCATGAAGGTGGCCACACTACATGACATACTTTTCCATATAGAGGAGACAGTCTTGTATTAGAAGAAGATGCCACCTAGGACTTTCATAGCTAGAGAGAAGTCAGTCCCTGGCTTCAACGCTTCAAAGAAGAAGCTGACTCTCTTGTTAGGGGCTAATGCACCTGGTGACTTTAAGTTGAAGCCAATGCCCATTTGCTATACCCAAATTCCTAGAGCTCTTAAGAATTATGCTGAATTTGCTTGTGCTCTATAAATGGAACAACAAAATCTGTGAAGATGTTCTGTCAAGAACATCTGTTTATAACAGGGTTTACCGAATGGTTTAAGTCTACTATTGAGACCTACTACTCGGGAAAAAGATCCCTTCAAAAATATCATTGCTCATTGACAATACCCCTGATCACCCAAGAGCTCTGATGCAGATGCATGAGATTAATGCTGTTTTCATAGCTGCTAACACTACATCTATTCCGCAGCCCATAAATCATGGAGTCATTTTTGACTCTCCATTCTTCTTCTTTGAGTGATACATTAGCAAGGCTGTAGCTGCTGTCGATAGCAATTTCTTTGATGTATCTGGGCAAAATAGACTGAAAATTTCCAGAAATTTACCATTCTAGAAGTCATTAAAAACATTTGTGATTCATGGGAAGAGGTCAAGATAGCAACATTCACAGGCGTTTGGAAGAAGTTGACTCCAACACCCAGGGATGACTTTGAGAGGCTCAGGACTTCTCTGGAGGGAGCAACGTAAGGTGTGGTGGAAAGAGCAAGGGAATTGGAATCTGAAGTGGAGCCTGAAGATGGGACTGAGTGGCTGCAATCTCACGATAAAACCATCTTGGATGAGAAGCTGCTTCTTAGGAATGAATGAGTAAAGAGCAAAGGAAGTGATTTCTTGAGGTGCAACCTAATTGTGAAGATGCTTTGAAGATTGTTTATATGACAACAAGATATTTATAATATTACATAAACTTAGCTGGTAAGGCAGAGGCAGAATGTGCAAGGACTGACTTCAGTTTTCAAAGAAGTTGTACTGTGGGTAAAATGCTATCAAACAGCATCGTATGCTACAGAGAAATCATTCATGAAAGGAAGACTCTCCGCAGCAGATTTTGTTGTCTTAATTTAAGAAAGTGCCACAGCCACCCAGCCTTCAGCAACCACCACCCTGATCAGCCATCCACATGGAGGCAAGTGCCTCCACCAGCAAGAACTATTAGGATTCTGAAAGGTCAGATGATGGTTAGGATTTTTTTACTGAAGTATTTTTAAATTAAAGTACGTACATTGTTTATTAATGGTATTGCACATTTAGTGCGCTACAGTATGGTGGAAACTTCACTTTTACATGCACTGGGAAACCAACAAAAGTCAATTGACTCACTTTATTGCTACATTCACCAAACGTGCAACATCTCTGAGGTATGCCTGTGTTCCTTGAGTGAGGCATTATGGGAGAGTGTATTGGTGGGGTTCCCTGGAAGGAAAGCTAATATTCAACCTGCACATATTGATATGGTGGTTCTAGGCTTTTGCTGGCCTCCATTGTGATGGGGTAAGTCACCTTCTGATTGGCTGGTGTCAATGCCATACTGATTGTTAAATGTTCAAAATAACAACCTTGCCTGGAACAGTGCTCTTCTCTGGAACCTATTTTTTCCTCCAAGAAAATTCCACTTTAAATACATTTGTATCCTTTTTTTTTTTTTTTTAATATGTAAGGTTTAAAAATTTTTTTAATGTTTTTATTTCTGAGAGAGAGAGACAACATGAGCAGGAGAGAGTCAGAGAGGGAGACACAGAATCTGAAGCAGGCCCCAGGCTCTGAGCTAGCTGTCAGCACAGACCTCTATGCAGGGCTCGAACCCACGAACCATGAGATCATGACCTGAGCCAAAGTCCTACGCTTAACCGACTGAGCCACCTAGACGTCCCTCATTTGTATCCTTTACATCATTAGAGTATCCCCTAAATTACATGAAAGCTGTAGGCCTTCTTTCAGTTCATAAGCAAGACGAAGTGATGTTGTAAGAAAATAGCAGTTTGACTCGACTAGGTACAGTATAAATCAAGAGGATTAGAAGGCTAGCCCATGACTGCTCATGACCTGTCAATCTTATAACAGGGAGGGCCCATTGGTCGCCAAATGGGAGCAGTCGGAAACCCCTGGAAGAATGGAGGTGTCCCTGCCGTCATGCACACTTCCCACTTCCACAGAACCACCTGAAATGCTGAGAACTGACGTGTTTTCCTACCTCCCAACCTTAAGACTCGCACTTCCTTCTTTCTTGGCCTTGAGGAGGTCGAAGATGGTCTTAGATCTTGCTTTTCTTGTATTTTGTGAGTCTTAGAAGGAAAAAAATTGGCTTTTATCTGCTTTTGGAACTAGAACATCAGATTTTTATCTGTCCGATGTAATACCAAAAGCTTCTGTATATGGAGGCCTCAGATACTGTAAAGGTACTTGACATACATGATTCCATTTAGCCCTCACCTTAATCCAGAGAAGCGGGCATTATTGTTCCAAGGTTGCAGAGGAGTCAGGCATGACCAAGGATACAAATCCTGCTGCTTCATGGCACCCTGGAGGGCCCTTACAGGCACCACCTCTGTTCTAAAGGAGCTTGCAGCCGGTTGTGAACATGAGCCACACCTCTAGAGCTCTAAGGTGAAACAAAGTACAGCAGAATTTGTCAAGCTTGATCTCTTAGTTTTAGGTAAAAGAATTGTTATGAACCTCCAGTGTTGGTTTACTTTTATAAATGACTTAAATATGCCCAAATCTAAATCTTGCATGAACTCTGTATGCTGCTAATATTTTGGTGCCTCTCCTTACAGACACATGTGTATTTGAAGGCTTATTTTATATTTGTATTATGATTTTTTTGTTTCTCACATATCAGCATTTTCCTAGGTCAGTAACAAGATTTTAAAAATTGATATATTTTCATCCGTGCACTGATAGAGGGATCGCACCGTATATTCAACCCTTCCCCTATAGTTAGGCATTTAGGCTGTTTCTGATTTGTGCCATTAGAAAGCCCACTGTGACATGCCATTTTTGTACATGAACCTTGGGCTGCCTTTCTGATTATTTCCTTGGTGTTTAATACTCAGGAGTGAAATTACCTCAAAGGGCACATTTTTAAGGCTTTTAAACATGTATCTCCAGGAAGATTGTACTAATACTTTTGCATCTGATATTGAAGGATCACTTTGAGGCCTAGGAGGTGTAAGAAGTAAGTGGCATTTGAACCAGAAACCTCTAGGGTGGGCAGAGCCCCCACCAGTGCAGGTGGGGGATGCCATGCCTAGACTCGGGGGAGAATACAAGGCGCCTGGGGGAAGGGTGAACATTCGGATTTAGTTAGTGCTCTGTCGGCCATGTTATGTATGGAGCACATTGGAATGTTAAAATTTTGAGGCGAACATAAAATGCTCAAAATATGAAACAACTCGGCAGTAATAAGATAGTCACCACTGTGGTTTAATGTCTAAATGTGCAAAAGCATCACCGTTATGGTACCATTTCTTGCTCCCCTTGGCTCTGTGTTTTGAAAGAACTATCTGATGATCACACTGTGGTCTCAGATATTATCAGGACAATGTTCTAGAAGGCATGCTGTGTTTGGTGTTGGCATGGAGCCACACTGGGTCGCTACTGTCATTCATTGCCTGACTATTCAGTTCTCTGCTCCCCAGGATAGCCTTCCCATGATGGTGTAGTGTTGTGTTAAGAGAAGTGGAGAGGAAAGAACCCAGACTCCAGCTCTACCATTTATTGGTTGTATGGCCTTATGCAAGGTGCTTAACCTTTGTGTCTCATTTTCTTCAACTGTAAAATGGACTTGATGTTACCTACCTTTATAGGATTATCTTGAGGATTAAATGAGTTAATACACATAAAGTGTGTGAAACAATGCTGTATACAGTCTTATTTTTTTACCTAAAAATTTTTTTTAAATGTTTTATTTATTTTTGAGAGCAACAGAGACAGAGCCTGAGTGAGGGAGAGACAAAGAGAGAGGGAGACACAGAATCCGAAGCAGGCTCCGGGCTCTGTGCTGACAGCACAGAGCCAAACCTGGGGCTCAAACTCACAGACCGCGAGATCATGATCTGAGCTGAAGTTGGACACCTAACTGACGGAGCTATCCAGGCACCCCCACAGTGAGTACTTCTGATGAGTGTTAGCTTTTATTATTTATTATATTAGCCTCAGTTTGGCCCACTGGCTAGGATTTGGCAGCACACATATAAAAGGTTTATGGCCGAGCGGTATGCTGTGGCATTCCATCCACGGAGACCCAGAGGACTAGAAGCTGCCTCCTTTCCAACCCAGTCCACAGCTACAATAAACAGCTATGTGTCAAAGGTGAAATGTTTTTATTTGAGTTCATCACAGAGGTTGAATAGAGTCTCAGGACATTCATCCGTATAAAATATCATAATAATGGTTGCATAAATAAGAATTACTCTGACTATTCTAAATATTTTATAATGCACAGTCCTTTTTGTTGATTACAAATAAGAAATATATGAAGTTAAGATGCAGAAATTTTGCACTTTGATTTCACCAATTTCTAAAAATTGAATTATAAAATTAAGAACATTTAAAAAAGGTGCTTTCTTAAATGGAACCAGCCACCTTGAAAAATATCCTGAAAAACATGGTTAAAACTTTTTAATACTTCAAAAGATAAGAAAATAAAAACGTTGCTTCTTGGCCTGACTTTCCAGGACCTAGACCCTCCAGGAACTGATGGCCTTGGTGAGGTAACATGACAAATCACGGTGATGTCGTCTCAGACACAAAGTCACTCTTGGTTTTGGTCCATAAACAGAGACAGGATTCCCTCAATGCTGGACAACTTGAGAAGAAGCCTTTGCTTTCATTATGCATTTGGCCTCACAATCTTCATTGACAGATAGTTCTGAAAAGGAAGCAGAAAGAATGTTAAAAAATACATATATATTTTAAGTTAGTAGTGCCAATGTTGAAAAACGCTGACATTTAGGAGCGCATGATTCCTTATTGCTCGGGACTCTCCCATGCACCCCAGGATGTGCAGCTTTCCTGGCCTCTGCCTGCCTAATGCCAGGGGCACACTGGCACCCCCAGGAATGACATCCAAAATGCCTCCAGCCGGGGCGCCTGGGTGGCTCAGTCGGTGAAGCGTCCGACTTCGGCTCAGATCATGATTTCACGGTCCGTGGGTTGGAGCTCCGCGTCGGGCTCTGTGCTGACAGCTCAGAGCCTGGAGCCTGCTTTAGATTCTGTGTCTCCCTCTCTCTCTGACCCTCCCCTGCTCACACTGTCTCTCTCTCTCTCAGAAACACATAAAACATTAAAATTTAAAAAAAAATGCCTCCAGCCATTGCCAAACATCCTCCTGAGGGCAAAACTCCCAGTTGAGGACCACTTGGTTAAATCAGTATTAAGAAATAACTGTGACGATTTTTTTTTTAAATGGTCAAGACGGACTGGACTACTTACAACTAGAAAACAGGGTGCATGCGTATTAACAAACGGAAAAGTATTATACGGGGAAAAAACAGAGACTTAAAATCTCTGCTGTTGGGGTTGTGCCTCTGCTACCCTACACAAAAACAGCTATGTTATTATTATTACTTTTTTTAATAGTTTTTTTTAATGTTTTATTTATTCTTNAGTTGAGGACCACTTGGTTAAATCAGTATTAAGAAATAACTGTGACGATTTTTTTTTAAATGGTCAAGACGGACTGGACTACTTACAACTAGAAAACAGGGTGCATGCGTATTAACAAACGGAAAAGTATTATACGGGGAAAAAACAGAGACTTAAAATCTCTGCTGTTGGGGTTGTGCCTCTGCTACCCTACACAAAAACAGCTATGTTATTATTACTTTTTTTAATAGTTTTTTTTTAATGTTTTATTTATTCTTGAGAGAGAGAGAGAGACAGCGTGAGCAGGGGAGGTTCAGGGAGAGAGGGAGACACAGAATCTGAAACAGGCTCCAGGCTCTGAGCTGGCTGTCAGCACAGAGCCCATCATGGGGCTCGAACCCACGAACTATGAGATCATGACCTGAGCCGAAGTCAGACACTTAACCGACTGAGCCACCCAGGCACCCCACAGCTATGTTATTATTAATAGGAGTTGGGAGTAAGAGTCTTTAAATCCCTTCTCCATTTGANATCATGACCTGAGCCGAAGTCAGACACTTAACCGACTGAGCCACCCAGGCGCCCCACAGCTATGTTATTATTAATAGGAGTTGGAGTAAGAGTCTTTAAATCCCTTCTCCATTTGGCAAAATGGGCTTAAAAGTCCCTTCTTTGATGAAACCATCAGCAATGAGGTCCTGTGGTCACCTGTTCATATCTCCATAATAGTTTGCCTTTCATAGTGATTGACTTGTTCATATGATTGTTTGTCTCCCGGCCTTGAACTACTCGTGGGCAGAAATCATGCCTTGGTCATCTCGACATCCCAATTCCTGGCCTGTAGTAGATGTTCAATAAATCCCTTGATGAAAGAATGGAGGTACTACTTCTAGGCACACTGGCAAACCTCCCATTTGGACCCTCATTTATTACTGAGATGATTAAGGAAAACTTACGGGAGAGGTTATGTGATGCAGGCCTTAAAGAACAAACAAGAACGTTCTGATAGACACAACACAGGCAAGGGAATAGCATTGGCAAAGGCATCTGGTCAGGTAAGGGCAGTACCTGCTGGGGGTTGGGGAGCCTAGCTAGTTTGGGTGAAGTTCAAGGTTAGTGTAGACCTACACGGAACCCATATTTGGAGGGATCTGTAAATGCTAGGATAAGGGGTTAGCTTGCAGGATGGTTTGGACCAAGGAAGTGTGAAGGTGGGAAGATGAGTGGGAAATCCTGGCTATTGTGTTGGCACATGCTGCTAAAGGTCTGAGGGGTTTCTCCTAGAATTCCTGAAACCAAAAGTTTTTTCTTCCAACCAGGAAGTTCTGCTCGTGATAAGAATGGATAAGAATGTCATTCTTATCACGACACCCATTACTTCAAATTTTCCACAGGTTGAAGGGTTGCAACACCACAACCGCCAAGTAGGTCAGTCTACGGAAGAGCAACCAAGGCAGGGACCAAGTTAGATGGCGGACCACGATTCGCACACAAAAGGCCAAGACAGGAGGCCAAGGGCTCGCACCGGCAAGGAGTACAGGAGCACGGCCACGAAGAGCAGCAGGATCAGCAGGATCAGCAGCCCAATGATGACCCACTTGAACCGGCGCCACACGATGAACTTCATGGTCTTACACGGGTTGGTGAACCACAGGAAGGAGGTTTCTGGTCGGCTGCATTGCAAAGAAATGGTTTAACCTACCAAAGTCGGGTGGGACAGGCATTTTCCCTCAGAACCTAACACAGTTTAGAGAACAACTAATAACATTTATAAAGTCAAGAAAAGATATTATTCCCCTTAGTTGGCCGAGAAAGATTCTTTAACGTTTTCTAGCCTCCTAAGATGCTGAAGATACTCTGTACTTTGGTTTTTGTGGGAAAGGACAAAGGTTAAAATGAAGCCAGATCACGAAGCTCTTCCATCCCCCACCCCCATTAAGTACAAAATTAAGAGTGAATCCAGTCCATTAAGCGCATTGGAAGGGGGGCTTTTCAGACTGCAGGTGTTTGGGGATCAGACATCGTGGAGAACAAAGAGGGCCTCTCACTTTGGTGGGTCCAGCTTGGGGTTCATGTTGGGTTCATCCCGTCCCTTCCCGGCTGGCCTCTCATCTGCCTCCTTCTCATTAAGGATTTCCAACGTCATCTCCACTTTCCCCTTCAGTAAAGCAGAACAGGTTAAACACATGACATCACGTTTCACAAATATTTTCACTTCGACCCAAGGAGTATTCCCTGAGCAATGATTTTTATTCTTGTAAAACAATCCTTAGATTGCCTTCAATTTCCCTCAAGAGATTTCATCGCATTTCCTCTTCCATGTGTTTCTGAACCGACGTCCTTGTGGGAAACTGAGAGGAAAAATTGCTTTCCCTCCCCCTGCTCCCTGCTTTTCATTCTCCGTACCCCATCATCTAGCTCTCTCATAGCTGTCTCCTTCCTTCTCACACACTGCCCTTTGTAACTTTATTTGGACCCAGATGAACCTAAATACTGCTAATAACAATATCTAATACTTATTGAGCAATAACTATAGGCTCCCAGAGAGCCTGCGTGCTTCCTGCTTGGCCACGGTAGCCCCCCTGTATGGAGCAGGGTGACACTTCACGGTACTCGATGCACACTAGCTGAATAGGTGAATGAATGAGTGAATGAATGAATGCCGCCTTCATGTTCCTACAGGTTCCTGGAGCGAGCGCTGGACGCCGCTGAGCCTTCTGCATGGATCATCTGTAATGCTCCCGGCAGCCCTAGAGAGCAGGTACTGCTACTACCCTCAGGTGCACGTGAGGATGCTGGGGCCGAAAGAGGTCTAGGGAGTTGTCCACTTTTATGGCCAGGACTGTAATGGGCTTTGTAGGACCCCAGAACGCCGTGGGGTCACACCAGTTTGAGACCCCCCAGTCCTGACAGCTGGTTAGGGTGGAGCCAGATGACTCCTGTGCTGGCGATTCAGACAAAATGAGGCGTCGGACTGTAGCAAGTTGCTGCCTCTCTCCAAGCCCGTTCTGGGGGCTTTTGTTTTTGGTTTACTTAGTTCAGTATTATTTTTTTTACTCTTTTTTAATAGAAGAACGTTGTTAAAATTCTAACAGTAGTTGGCATATAATATTATATGCAAACCTGTTTTTTAAATCTACAGTTTGGAGTTAGTGTCTGGCACTAAATGAGATTATGTGGAAATTACTCTGTAGAAAACAGATTAAGTGGTTTCTTGGGCCAGGGGTGGAAGGGAGATTAGGCTGCAAAGGGCACAAGCAAACCTCTGGAACAATGGGAATGTTCTGGATTTTGATTCTGGTGGTGACTTCGTAAGTGTCTATATCAGTCAAAAGTCATGGAATTGTGCACCCTAAATGGGTGTGGTTGATTTTATGGTAAATTATGCCTCAACGTTTGTAAAAACAAGATTATGGGCATTAAGTACTCACTTCGCATGTTGTCTGGCTCATCATCAGTGATCTAAAATGTTAGTTGCTATGCATGACAGTAATACATGATGAACTAGGTAGTGTTTGGTGACATGGCATGGTAACCTGGACTTCTGCTTTCTACCACAATCTATCTTGAGTTCTCCAAATTCTAAGTTACGGCCTTCTCGTTCAGTGGATGTCAGGGCTCCCTGCTTCTTCCACCTTTTTAAAATTTATTTTATTTTAAACAAAAGGAGTTTGAATTTGAAGTTCCTTTTTCTGTACTGAATTGTGCTGGAAGCTCAGGATAAATAGCCTTCTCAGGGAAGGAGGGTCCTAAAGAAATATAGTGCAACCACCTCTGCTCTCAGCTTTCTACCATTCCAGTCCCTCCACCTTCCACACAACCCCAAACATATGCTTACGGCATCTACCACCTTTTCTTGTAATCCCAGTACAAACCATTCCTGTAGCTTAAAGTCCCATCAATTTAACACTTCTTTATCTGGAGTAAATTGACTGATAGAGGGCAAAGCCCAGATATGAAAGGAATAAATGACCCCGAATTGGGAAATACTCATACAGCCATCACTCGGGAGCCATCTTTATCCGCATAGCATGGCCACCATCCTTTCATGGACTTCTGCTCAAACAGCGAGGCGGTTTTTTCTTTAAGGGGGTTCATAGCTTTGAGGTCTGGAATCATGTCCAAATTGCATTTCTCTGATGATTTTGCTGGAATGATGGTGTGGTGCAAATCAAGTTCCAGGAAACCTAGCCAAGGAAACAATTAAACCCAAATAAGCTTCAATGGCTCAGCCGTTGTTCACAAGTGAACAGAATGTTCTTGTCCGGAGGAGAGGTAGACCGTGATTTTGAGCAGGTGATGGGTGAGTTAGTTAGAGAAAGGGATCCTGGTAGACATTTAAAATTCCTTCCAGATAGGATGGAAAGTGGTAGAAAAAATGTCTGCCCACTGCTCTGCATCTCACAGAGGATGCCATGGTTTATTTCTCAAAGACACAAACATAAATAGAGCTCCTCTACAAGCTCAGAATAATTAAACATCTATAGACTAGACTGGATTTGAAATTTGCTCATAGTGGTCTCAAGCTACCTGGAACAGAGGCACTGTGGGCGGTCAGGCTACTTGTGCTGGTTTAGGAGTCATATCTTGCTGATAGGTAAAGCTTTACCTTCAACCAAGGGTGTGTGTGTAAATTATTTGCGGAAGAGCCAGAGAACCCCGGGGAAGGCAGAGGCCTGTATTTAAAGAGTGGGAGGAAAAAGAAAGCAGGCCAATAAAGCAGACCCTGGGCCTGGGAGAGTAGAAATCAGAAAAGCATTATGTTGCGGGTGGGAGGGGCACAGGGTGGTGGTACATGTGTGCCAAGAAAGGGGGTGCTGAGAGGGGTGTTTATTAAGTGCCTTTAACCACAGAGGAGGATGGACCTGGCAAAAAGGACAATGGATGATGACATTAGGGGACCTCAGTCATCTTGGAGAGCCAGATTGGAGGAGGGAGCCAATTCTCAGGTGCTGAGGACATAGAGTGGGTAGTTTGGAAGTGGAGGCAGCGTGTGGGATCCCCTTGTGAAAATAAGGACAGGAGCTGGTGCAGGAGCCTCCTTGGGGGCCCTTGGGAGTAGATGGGGCCCACAGAAAAGGGTGACGTTCACCACATGAAATTCTCAGAAGACCCGAGACAGCAGACAGGCAGCCCACACCACCCAGAGGACATCCAGGGAGTGAGTGTGCCCCGATCCTTGATTTCCCACAGTATTGGACACTTAAATAATTGGTTCCAAATTTTAATTGATTTCACTAACTACAAGTAAAATTTCTTAGAGAAAAGTATCCAAATGTAAGTCCTACCCAAATAGTCATCCAGAGAAAACTTGTCATTATCCCATATCTGAATGATCAGCCTGGGTGGGACCCGAAATTCAGTTTGGTCAATACTCCAGAAATGCTCCTAAAATGACAAGAGAAACAGAAAAACCAAATGACACTGACCACTGGACTCTGAAACCCCCACCTTAGGCCCCTTGAGACCCCAGCATCAGGGCATGGGGCTTTTTCTCTCCTTTGCATCCCACCTCTAACACCCCCTCCCTCCCCTTGCCCTTACCCCTCTACCCCAGGGTATGGAGGGCAGCCCTGCTCTCCTGGAAATCTCAAGGCCACCAGCTGGGTGACAAAAAGGTTGCCCCAGGCAATTCCCTAACAGAAGGCTTCCTGCCTGCCATGTTCTTATCAGTGTGACTTCCCGCTGCCATTCCTGGGGTTTGGGGAGCGATTATTTCTGCCCCCCCCACCCCAAGACCACTATAGCCAGCTCCCACTCACCTCCCAAAGCCAGGCTGCTCGAGGCCAGCCCACAATAACACATTTGCTCAGTGACTTTCCGCCCATCCCACACGGATGTCTGAACACACTCATTTCACATGGGGGTGAGGAGACCGGGACCCCGCTTTCTCCCTTTTCTCAGTGCAGATTTAAAATGTCCTGACAGTTGTGGCTTTTGAAAATACTGCTGTTTGTTACATGCTGGGGTCAATCAAGACCCCAGCTTCCTTATTCTAAAGCTGGGTGGAGGGAGGACTGGGTAAGGGGCCCCTGGCCTCTGCCTCTGCCCAGGCAGTATTAGCCAACCGTAACACCACCTCCACAGCCTAGTCACACCTACGTAACGGGAATCCCCCAGGGTCTCATGAATTCCAAGAAAGATGGTTGGGTTGTTTCTTGTTTTTCAGATGACATTCCAGGAATGTTGCTCTTTGCAGGGCTCAGGAGGCCTGGCTCTGAGGGGCTAGGAAGCTCATTCTGCTGTTTGGCCCCACTGACTCTCCCGTGCGGGGTCAGGCTCCAAGTTGCACTCAGGGCACTGAGGGATCCAACAGTAGGTGTAGGTAAGTATGAAAGGCCTACCTGACCCTAAGTCGCTCCCCTTCTCACCAGTCTGCCTCACCCTCTGGAAGGGTGCAGGATCTGACATCCGGCTGAACCTCTGGATCTCTAGACAGTGGCCTTTGAAGGCCTATCTCTCACCAGGCACAGAAAAGCACTGAGTAGGTCCAGCAGAGGGAAGGGTCTGGCTAGATGGGACATGAGGCAGATGCATTTTGATCAGGTGTGGGGAGAGGAGGTGAGCAGGCAGAGCTAGGAAAAGTTTATAGAATGTGGGGGGCAGGAATGGGACAGGGGACCCATGAAAGACATCCGTTATTATTGCCTGCCCAGACTTCAGGCTTCCTTTTGGGGGTTAAAAAAGCATCCAGATTTTCCTTGGGGACTGTCCTGCAGTTTGGGAAGAACTGACTCTGTTCCTAACCCCAGAGCCAGTCAGAGCACTGCATCCCCAGGCCACACTGGTTGGTTCAGGGATGGAAACGTGGCCTCAAACAGGCAGAGACACTGAGGCCCAATTCCAGAACTCTGGTTGGCGCCATTGGGGATTAGTCCTTCTCTTTCTGCCAAGGTTGCTGGGAGGGCAGGAGGTGACTGGGCCTCCACCAGGGAAGGCGGTCCACAGGTGAGGACAGAGAGAGGGGTGTGGAGAAAGTGAGAACAGTTTCTGAAGACATCAGTTCAACTTGGGATCCGGGCGTTCCTAAGCCGGCCATCCCTGGACGTTTTAGTAATGTGAAGCAAGAAATCAGTTTTTTGGTATAAGCCAGTTTGAGTTCTGTAACTAGAGTCTTGCAATTAAGAGCACAGGGGCCCTGAACCCTCAGGGAAGTGCTCCTGAGGGAAGTAAAGCAGATGCTGAGTTTTACTAAAGAAGGTAAAAGGGACATTTCACCTACTTAGAAATTTCTTAATGTTTGAGAGAGAAAGAGAGAGTGAGCAGAGAGCAAGCGGGGGAGGGACAGAGAAAGAGGGAGAGAGACACAAAATCCAAAGCAGACTCCAGATTCTGAGCTGTCAGCACAGAGCCCAAACCCATGAACCGTGAGATCATGACCTGAGCTGAAGTCAGTCTCAACCGACTGGGCCTCCCAGGCGCCCCTAAATTTCACCTACTTATATATTTTGCCTGTTTGGTTAACGAGTCAAACAGTTCTGCTTATCGTGGGAAGGAATCAGTTTCCCTATAAGAACACACTTGGGTGGTTGCCTATATTAATACAAGACCCCCAAACCTACCCTTTACTAGATCTTTCACCCTGCTGCCAATATGTCAGGGAAGGTCAGTTATGTTCTGGATACTTCCTAACTGCACAAATAGCTGTCATAGCCTTGTGACCCTGGGCAAGTGTCTGCACCTCTGTGGGTCTCAGCTTCCGCATATGTATCACGAGAGAGCTGGACTCATGGCCCCTGAGGGGCCGAGCAGCTCCTACATCCCCTGTATCTGTTCCTGACACCCATTTCCCATGGGCATATTTCAGAACTCACTTTTTTAGCAACGATACAGAGTTGTTCAGCTGGGAGGTAGTCAAATGGGAAAACGAATCTCCAGTTAAAATTCCCCTCTCCATCCAAGGACCTGTAATGGACATCTGTTTTCTGTTTGTTTTCTTCACTGCCAGGAATCCAGCTGAAAAGCAGAAGCAAACAGACTCAGCTTCATCGGGCTGACAGGTAATCTAGCCGCAAAGCTGTGCAGTGATTAGGGAGGTGAAGGGCAGGAGAAATTCATGCACTTTTCTTGGGCGGGTTCCAGTTATCTCTGGAGCTGGGGGTGATTTATGAAGGGGAGGCACTCTGTTGCATCCAACACAGGTTGTAGCCAAATAAAATATAATTCCTCTAAAACCAAAGCAGGAAACCCTTTAGACTTCAGTTAACAGGGATAAGGTGAAATTTTCTGGAAAATATCAACAGCTTCTATTTTGGGAGTGCTGAGGCTTGCTGGCTCTGCTGCTGGTCTTTATAACTATAACTCATCAGTGTCTGTCATCACTGCTGATAGGCTTAATGAATATGAGTTAGTTCAAAATTTTAGCATTTCCTCTTCCATATTTTATTTAAGCAAACAAAACAGGCATGACTCAAGTAATCTTACAGCTTCCTTTTTTTATTATTCTTAAAATGCACTATGATCACATTAACGAGACTAGCGAGGGAGATGTAAGCCCTTATTTCCATCTGCATGTCTACGAAAATCCACTTCCATAAACCATTTAACATCTTAACTTTTGACACTGGAACAGTTTTCCTTTGGCTTGTGCCCGGCATGTAGTAGGCCCAGTGACGGAAGGAATGAATGAACACATGGGGGAGGAAACTTGTCACATCTGCCTGCTGTTGGGAAGGTTCTTGTGTTAGGAACCAGGGGAACACTGGAGGTTAGCCTGCCAAAGTTGTAGAATGCGTGGTTCTCCACGCCGACGGCACCTAGAATCACAGTGGCATTGACTGTGGAGTTAAAAAAAAATGGTTTTTTAACGTTTATTTTTGTTTTGAGAGACGGGGAGGGGCAGAGAGAGAAGGAGACACAGAATCCAAAGCAGGCTCCAGGCTCGGAGCTGTCTGTACAGAGCCCGACACGGGGCTTGAACCCACAAACCACGAGATCATGACCTGAGCCCAAGTTGGGCGCTTAACCGACTGAGCCACCCAGGTGGCCCACAACTGTGGAGTTTCTTAAAAAAATTCTCAGTAGAGGGAAGGCCTGGCTATGATATCTGCCACTTATTCTGGGCTTCATCTCCCATCCGTAAAATGAAGGTAACAATATGTAGCCCCTTCATGTGGTTGACATGAGGACAGAAGGAAAGATCGTGACTTAGAAGCACCAGAATGTGAAGGGGGAATCCTTAACTTTGTTACCGATCATCTGCTGTGAACCAGTCTTATTAGCATGCCTTGTTTTATTCTTGCCAACAACTATATAACTATCTCCATGTTTACAGATGAGGAGACCAAGGTTCAGAGAGAACAGATAACTTCCACAAGGTGACACGGCCAGCAACAGACAGAATTAAGTCTTAATTAAGAATTATGAAGCTGTTGTAGGTCTGACTCCAAAGTCTGGGCCTGTACTCTGCCTCAAAGGACCATGGAGACTAGAAAGTCACGTGCTAACATTAGATCCTATTATTAGTAGTGGAATTATTAATATCAATCAACTATAATAGATGTAGTTTTTGCTAGTTCATTAATTGACTAGCTAGATTAGATGAGAGATTCCCCTTTTTCACTTTTAAGGTTTTAAATTAACTCACTGAAGAGAGTCTACACTCTTTGGCTGGGACATCGATGGCCTCCCTTCCTGATCATATCCCGAAAGTGCTACCATCTGCTACCATCTTCCTTCCCCAGACTGCTCACCCCCTGAAGCTCTAACTGCTTTTTCCTGAATCTTTTCACATTTAATTTTCAATAGGAATCTTTTCACATTTTTATTTTAAAACAAGTTGAACTACTCTTTGTTTTTGTGTGCACATGCATATAACTTTGCTTGTAATACCCATATGTGCACAGTGCTAGACATGCTATTTACACATAATTCATCTTTTCACATATAGTATTTAGATTTTAACTGCAAATAGGACGTGGTACTTTACAGGAGTTTTCTTTCAGTCCAGTATTACCTGAGTTTGTTTCCGTGATTTGAAAAAAACAATGCTTATGATAGTCAGATAAATTTGCATATATATAATTAGCTAGGATTAGTTTTCCTTGGGGAATGGTAATAAGTTTCTGAAATGAGAAAGAATAATGAACTTGATGAAACATTACTTGTTTACTGTGAGCCCAAATGATAGTAATTATGTCTTCAACGAAATCTGACTGAAGGCCATTTGGGATCAAAAGGGAAACTTTCTTAATGCTTTATGAATGTATTACATTTCAACAAATCTTTTACATATCAAAGAGCCAAACCTGGTCTATGTGGAATAGTAATAATACTTACTTAACACAACGTGATAGTTCATATTCTGTGTCAGTGTGACTGGTCACAGGGTGCCCAGATTAAACATTATCCTGGGTATGTCTGTGAGGGTGTTTCTACATGAGGGTAGAATCTGAATTGGTGGACTAGGTGAAGTAGATTGGACAAGGCCACCCACACTGGGGAGGACAATCTGTTGAGGGCCTGAACAGAGCAAAAGGCAGAGGTGGGACTCATCCTAAACTATACCAAGGGCTTTGCTGGGTCTCCAGCTTACAGATGGTGGAATCACTTCTCAGCCTTCATTATCATGTGCATCAATTCCTCATCGTAAATCTCCCTCTGTTCCTCTCTCCCTCTCCTTGTTCTGTTTCTCTGGAGAACCCTAATACACACAGTGTTTACTCTCTGCCAGGCATTGTCCTAAATGCTTTGAATAACTCAGTGTTCTGAATATCCCAGAGCAGTGGGTTCTTGCATTATCTGCCTTTTCCAGATGGGAAACAGTGAGTTTGCTAACTTGCCCTGCTGGTAGGGAAAGTACCAGGATTTCAATCTAGGTAGTGTGGCTCCAGTGTCTGGCATTCTGTACTCAACATCTTTGATCCAGGGCATAACATGAAACTAACATCAACATGGACTATCTGGAACTGAATGCTATGAGTAACAGAATAATGAGCAGCTATGGCACTTCACATATTTCATCCAGGCATCCCATAAAAGCTGTTGGAATCAATGATTTTTTTGGAAATCTGCTAATGTTTCCTCTTTCCCATGGACTTTGGCTGCTGGTAGTAAAATACATACAAAATGAAATTTAATAAGCCTTACTTATATTTCTAGGGCTACTCAAGGTATCAAAAAGGAATAAAAATGGACTGCATGACTAAAAAGAACTAATCTGCTTAATAAACTGAACCCATTTTCTTAAACGAGAAATGTAGAACTTTTCATGAGTCCTTACAGTTATTAGATCGCTCCTAAACATGATCCACACAGATACCTCTTCTCCTTCTGTTCAATCTCCCTTTGTCCTGCTGGAGCTTCCTGAGCAGATTGCATTAATGGAAGGAAATAACTTCAAATAACCAAGGATCCTAGAACGAACACCTTCCATAATGATGACTCATGAAGAGAGAGTTTTGTTCCTTGAATCTGTCAAAGGCAAGCTAGCCTACCAAACTTACCCTTTGACATAGATGTCACTCATTTCCTCTCCTGTGATGCTTTTTTCATCCAAGAGAACATCCTTGGTATTCCAGATGATCACACGCAGGTAGTACCTGAAATGAGCACATTTTGAAGGTGATTTGTTTTTCCTCTGGCCCTCCACCAACACCCCAGTCCAACAGAGCAGGGTCCCAAGGGTACTTACTTTTTGGCCCTCCGGGGGGTGATGTTGAAAGGAGGGCCTGGTGGGCCCAAACTCTTGGGAAAAACATCCACCCACATCTGAAGTTTCCCCTAAATCATTTAAAAATGAAAAGAGAAATCAAGTTATATGATGAGCAGTGAAGCCTAGAGCTTTCTTTCATGTTTTCTAGGTGAAACTGTTTCTTTGGGCTTGCTAACTTATTAGTCCATATCGAAGGCAAAAAGAGTAGAGTAGGAGCGTGAACCAAGATGAATCATCCATCTTCAGTGTCATTCAGGCCCCCACTTCCCACTCTCACCAGAAGCCTCTGATGACTGCGTGTGCCCACTCTATCATCGCCTGAGTGTTCTCTGGTTAATGAAGAGGACTTCACATCACTAACAACCCCCATCCCCCCAAACATGCTCACATACCCTCTTTCAATGACTTAAAGTTAGGTCCCTCACTGAGAACTCTATACGTCACATTGTCTACTTGCGATCAATCCCAGCTTTGTAACACACAGGGGTTTCTCCATTTACCTCCCGATAGAAAATCAAACTAACGTAAAATGGTATTTCATTCGTAAAAGAAAGACTTACAACGTGGCACTTTCAAAGGAAAGACCCAAACAACATTACTGTTCCCCAAAGTTGAGGACTCCCTGCTATCGGCTGGCTAGTGCCCACCACCTGGGAGGAGACGTGCAAGAAGGGGGAAGCTGAAAGCCCAGCTGACACTTGTGGCACCATCTTGGTGAGGTCCAGAAAGGTCTTCCACTGCCACAGACCAAGTCAAGTCTATCTGTCTGACTAGAATGTTCTTCCAGATGGGCTAGGAGTGCCATTAACAAACTAGATCAACCCCATGAAGCAATTTAAATTTCACAAACTGATTTTGGATGTTTTGTCAACTCTGCCTTCAGACTGGTCTTTAAGAAGTTCACCAAGGAAACCAGTTTGGCTTCCTAATGCACTGTGATCAAACTGAGTTAACAGGGACTCTTGAAAAGGAATATATTTCCCTACGATCCTGACTCTCTTCTAACTAATCTCTAGGGTTCAAGGTTCTATGATACATCAAGCACGATGCAGAACATGAGGCATCTGGGTGTCTCCTAAGACCCAGCTACAGTCTGTCCAGTTTGGTAGGTAGAAGGGATTGAGGGAGGGGTATAGAGGAGGTGTGGATTTGCCCAGTGAAATCTTCCTCACTTTGTAATTTCTTAAGATTTTATTTGATTAAGGACTTAGTAAGAAAAGGAAGAAACTAAAATGTGGAACAGAATAAAAACAGTAAGTGAGTGACAAAATAAACTAGTAAGCCCAGGGCACTTGCAGCCACTTTTTAGAGATCAGCTTGTCCACCATTGTGTGGTCAGTGTCAACATGATTTGCATCCATTAGATTAATATTTCTTAAACTGTGATTTCCTAGCCACCTGCATTCGAACCCCTCCAGGTACTTGTTAAAACTCAGATTCCAGCCACCCCCAGACCCTGCTGAATCCTAATCTTTCTGGCACAGCCCAGGAGTCTTCCTCATGACAAGCTTCCGCTGGGGCTCTTTTGTCATTTGCCATGTCTCTCCTGCTTCTCTGGAAAATGCTCTACAGCTGCTGGGAACTAACCCTCCCCCACACTATGCACATGGTCTCCGTGATGTGCCATCTTGTGCCCCAGCCCAGCTTCCTCGCTGGCTCTTTGGTGTCAGAGAGTACCTCCTGACCCAAGTAGGGCCAAGCACAGTGTCTCCCCAGACCCCCCCACCAGGCTGCACCCGTGGACAGCTGGGCCAAGTTGGGGCAACGAATCCTTTCCACGTTTGGAAGTAGACTGGGGCTACATTATAACATGAAACCCTTAGAAACTCTCTACAACATTCCGATTCATAGGAAGGGGATCACAGGAAGTACAGAGACCAACAGAGACTCAGAGAGAGAAACAGACAAGAGACAGGGAGAGATCCTGAGCCAAAGTCACCCTCCTGTCTGGATTTAGTGAGCTATCTGGAAATTCTGACAATTTATTTCCCCTTTGAGATAAAGCTATTCTGAGTTGCCTATTTCTTGTGTATCTAAAAGCATCCAAAAGAGATAAAAGAGGCAAATCTGTGTCAGCTCTTGCCACTGCATCTGGGATGTGGAGAATGGGTCTTCAAACGGAGAGCTCTTTTACCTGGGAAATGTTGGGTTGGAAGGTGCTGTGCAAAGTCCTCGTTTCCACGTGCTCAGGGACCAGCCCCTGAGTCCTGAGGATGTGAAGGGCAAGACGCTCGTCGGGGGCCCCCAGGTGCTGGTGCAGAATTTTGTTGGCTTCTGGAATGCAAAGTGGCATTGAGACGGGGATCGGTGTCTGCAGACAGTTCAGCCAGATTTCCCTGAGGGGCATGTAGCCCTCCCTCCCAGACTCTGCAAACCGGACAGGCAGGGCCGGTATGTGAACTTTGATTTGTGAAGGAGTCATTGATAGAGATAGCTCTTGACCCTGGGCCCCTACCCCAGCCAGGCTCACAGCTGACCTGTGGGCTGCCAGCAGCAAAGGGCCAGAACACACCAGAATGTATAAATAATAGCAGCCTGAATTTACTTTTCTGGCAGAGGCCCACAGCCAGATTCTGTTTCCCAGCCTCCCTTGCAGTTAGGTGTGGCCACACAACCTAGTTTGGCTAGAATGTCACAGAGGTAGAAGTGACATGTGTGTCACTTCCAGACGGGGCACAGTAAAGCCCTCGCATGCAAGATACCCTCGCATGCATCCCTTGTGGATGCAGAAGAAACAACCACCTTAGGTGCCTGCGTTGAAGAACGGCAGAGCTGTGAGACGCAAAGGCTTGCTGCCTGTCAGAATACCTAGTGTCAATTTCTGAGAAATAAACTTCTGTTGTGTGAAGCCACTGACATGGGGAAGCTTAACTGTTACAGAAGCTAGCATTACTGGCATTTTATAAACAGCCCTCAAATTCTCGGACCCCGCTCCCACTGAGAGGTAGGGTCTGTGGGTCTATGTCCTTTTCCTTTTGAGTCTGGAGAGAGATCTGACCACTCAAGTGTGGAGAAAGAATGCTGTGCGACTTCTCAGGCTGGGCATATGAGGCCACGTGGCTTGTGGTTGGTCCTCTTTGGACGCTTGCTCTGAGGGAAGCCGTCTGCCCTGGAAGGAGCATAAGTATCTGGAGATTGCCCTTCTGGAAAGGCCTGAGTAGGTGCTCTGATCATTAGTCTCAGTCAAGAGCCAGCCTCAACCGCCAGCCATGTGTGCGAGCCGTCCTGGTCATCGAGCTCGATGGAGCCTGGTGGACTAGAATCTGGCCCCACCCCTGACATGTGACAGCAGCCGAGCACAGGAGGGACTCGGGTGAGAACTGCCCAGTGCATGAGCCCATCCTGACCTGCAACACCGGGAGCCAAACAAAGTGGGCATTTTTCAGCTGCTAAGTCTTGGTGTGATTTGTTAGGTAACAATAGTAATTGGAATGATCGTTGTGACGGAGACAGTTTTGGGGGGAGTTGATTATCTGGGGGTCCTCTTAATTCCTTATCCTTCTTGTAAGTCATTGTGTTGGCCGCGGCATCAATATCGCCTAAGCATTTAATCTCCCCTGACATTGACGGAGTCCTCTTCAGATGGGGAAACAAAGCATAGTTTCTTGCAATGTCAGGAAAGACAGTGGAGGATCAGGAAGGCGCCCTCACTCCCGTGTGTCTTTATTCAGCCTTCTCTGGGTATCCTGTGTGCCCTTCAAGGCAAGCTCCTCTGCCACCCCCTCTAGGAAGCCCTCCCTCCCTGCGAAACCCTGAATACCACCACAGCTCTTATGCTCTATTAAGCTTATTTCAGGCTTTGTCATAGCACAGCTAGCTGGCTATGTGTCAGGACCAATTGTATTATAAATTACTGCTGGAGAAAGAGCAAGACCCCAAGCTCAGACGTGAGCCAGATGTGAACTCAGAAGAGTCCTCAAACCAACTCCATGCATCCCCGAGCCTTCTCAGAGAAGGGCTGGAAGAATGATGGAATAAGCTGCAAGAGAAATTCTTGCACCACCATCTGAGCACTTTTGAGCTAAAGTATGAGCTAATTATGCATTACATAGAAATTAGTTAATGACTAGAACTTTGTGTTCAAAGCTCTAGCAGCTATGACCTAAAAAGGTCAAGTGAAACCCAAGACAGACAAGAAAATGTGTACACTTTGACACTTGACAAGACAGCAAAACTCTGCTATAATGGGGCTTTTGTTAGTCATGTGTGCAGAGTCTCCTGTGGTATAATTAGGGCACTGCTCTGTCCATCCCCCACCCAAAGCGGACCCAGCAAAGTTGCTATACTTTGTAACCAGCTTGCAGCCTATGGTTTTGCACTTACCAAAATCATCCAAACTGTAGTCTCGACCTCCATATCTGATTCTGCTTCCATCTTCGGAAAGGATGGGTGGTGGGAAGCCTTTGAATCTGGCTACATTTTGAAGCAGCTGGGTTGGTCTCAGCTGATCTCGCCAGGTATTGACTCCAGAACTGTGAGTAACAGCCCACGCTCAGAGTTACCAGGGGGCACAGAGCTGCTTCTTGGATTCATACACATACACTCCTATTCTCACAGGCGTCCCCATGTAATGCGGGAGCAGGGAATGGGCTCTACCCTTTGGTTTTTGCCTATAAATCTGTAAATTATTTCAGAGACCTAAAATCCACAATTACTTTGACCTCAGCCAGTTGATATTTGCCCCACCTCCCAATTTGCTCCTCCATGAAAATGAGGGGTTTGGCTGCAAATCACGGTCATCATAATAAGCAAGCTCATAAACCAGAAATCTCAAGCTGTATCTCACCAGATACACTTAGGGATACAAAAAGTATCCCTAAGATACAAAAGCACTTAGGGAAAGAGGGACATGACAAAATTGATCAGAGTTGGGGGGTGGCGGGCATTGCCCTGGAGTTGGGCAATGCTATGGCCCTATTCTCCCAAAGATAGTCCAGTTATTAAAAACAGTATATATCTGAGTCCAAGTGGTTCAGTGAAGACAGGCAGGCGCTGAAGTAGAGACCCAAGGCTTCCCCAAGTGTAAATGTTAGATGGAGCAAATGGTCTACATTTATGGCCAAGCCAACTTACACACAGTACTGCTCAGGTATGCCACAGTGGGACCCGAACCGGGAAAGGAACCGGTTTTCCAGATCAATAATTGTTTCTCCCACCTTTTCATCACGAGTAAACGTGTCATAATCATAGACAGAAATTTTCAGGTCTTTCTCTTGAGGTAAGTAGCAGCTCAGCTCATACATTCTAAATAAACAAACACAACATTAGAATCTCTATGATTCTATCCAGATCTCTCAAAAACAAAAAACAAATGAAAAACAACAATAAAAAAAACAGGTCTCTGGGGCACCCAGCTGGCTCAGTCTGTTAAGCGACCTACTGTTGATTCTGGCTCAGATCATGATCTCAAGCCCCATGTCAGGCTCTGTACTGACAGTATGGAGCCTGCCTGGGATTCTCTTCTCTGTCTCTGCCCCTCTCCCACTGTGCTCACACGTGCACACACTCTCTCAAACTGAAAAAAAAAAAACAAAAAACAAAAAACAACCCCTGCCCCAACCAGGGATTTGTTCAGAGAGTCCCCAGGCAGTGACTATGGCTGCTGGAGGACATGGTAACTGGCACAGCCACCTGGGTGGCAGTGAGTGGGGACACTTGATAAGCAGTACTTGTTAATAATAACAATACAAAGTTATGTGCTTGCTCAGGGGGAGAGCACAGGCTTTAAAGACCTATGTTTGAATCCCAACCCTGCTGCTTACTAGCTGTGGGACCCCAGGCCAGTTACTTTACCTGTCTGTGCTGTTTTCTCATCTGTAAAACGGTGACAGCAGTACCTACCATATTATGTTGTTATAAGGGTCAGGCAAAGAAATGTTTAGAAAGCATTTGGCATGATTGGTTTGCTGAATGCCTGGTAGTGGTGATATTAAAAAAAAAAAAAAGAAAACCACTTCTTTTGCACTTCCTCTGGCCAAACTAAAGGCTCTGAGAAGTCCTGCAGTTAGTATCTGTTTTTACCCAGGTGTCTTGGTTTGATGAAGGAATACTTTTTTCTTGGAACAGCAATTAACATTCTATAGAAGACACACATTCTGTTGAACATGATCTGGATGTTGCTATGATGTGACAGGAATATACTGAACGATAGCTGAGCACATAGGAAAGATTGCCCCTTCCTGAATTCCTGTCCCAGAATCCCTGAGGGTCTCCACTGAGAAGAAAGTCACCCCCTAAGACTGAGGCCAGGGACCAAGAGCCATCCAAGGGGCCACAGAGCCAGCATCTCCTTGGGGGGAGGGGGGGGCTGTACACACACCAGGCACAGATTGGCTGAGCAGAGCCTGACAGCATCACTTCCTCCCCGGGTGGCTCCAAGCAAGACTTTTCCTGCCACTTAATTAAGCCTGCGTTTGGCTCCTCAGAGACGCACGATTCAGACAGGGCCGCCTTTCTCCCGTGAAAGCTGGCTTTCCCCTGCCTCCCCGTCTCCCTCACATGGAGCCCTCCTTCCTGCCCTGCGTGCCTTTTCCTGTCTAGACCTCAGGGCTGGATCAGCGGAAGAAAAGGAAAATGATCATATTGCTGTGCCAGAGGATTATTTCCATTCCCTGGCCCTGGCAGGCAGCTTTGGGGTGTGTGGCAGTGTGTGTGTGTGCGTGCTCACGCGCAGGTGTGTGCATGTGTGCACCCAGAAGCCGAGTGAGCATGAGGTCCCGTGTGTGTGTGTCACAGGTTTGTGAGCATGTGTGAGGGAGAATAGTGTGTGTGAACCTGAGAGACTGTGAGTGACAAAGACTTTGGTGTGTGGGGTTGGGGGGGAGGTACACACCTAAGGACACAAACCAACAAACGAGTAGAAAAGAAAATGATGGGCACCATAATAAAGCCAGAAGTTACAATATAGGTCACACAGCAAACAAGAACAAAGTATTCTCCCGTTTGGCAAGGTTCTGGGAAAATAACACTGTTTTCACAAACGTTTTGCCCAAAGAACATTTATTCTACGGGTAGTGGCTTTGCCGTGAAGATGAAGCATTACCAAGCATGTTGGAAAAAAGCCTGGGGCTTGGTCAAGAATTTCTACCTACATCTTGGCTCTACCATGTACTAGCTCTGTGGACAGAGCTCGGGCTCGATGTTCCCTCACTTGTAATGTGGGGCTGCTGACCTCCGCCCTGCCCTGCTGATCGGCTGGCCTAGGAATGAGATGGTGGCAGCCACAGAGAGCCTTGCATGGATACCACACAGATGCTACGGTCAGGTGGCCTGGGTTTGAATCCTGACTCTGCCTCTTACCAGCTGGGCACATTAGGCACTGTTCCTCTCTGTGCCTCAGTTTCTTCTGTTGTCAAATGGGGATGAACAGTGGCACCTCAGAGTTGCGAAGGTGTTGAGATGTTTCATATAAATGACTCCAGAGGGTGCGTGCACCCAGTAAAAGCTCAGCATATTAAATGTGGATGCAGTCTGTAGCTGCAAAATCTGGGTCCTATTTAGAGGTGACTTGGATGTGCCTTCCCCGTGAGAAGAACCTCATCCCCTTGATGAGATCAGTGTAACAGCCCAGAAACAAGTCTAAAGTGGTAATGGTGAAGAAACCAATGCTTTTTCAAGAGTCTTTCAGGAGCAGAAGACAGAGGGGCATTTTGACCCCATCCCTTTTTGCCCCACCCCCCTCGGTTTTGAACAGGCTCATTAATACATTCACTGGACCCGAATGGTGGAGTCAGAATGTCCCAGAGAATAAGCACAAACTGGATTCAGGAAGTGTGAACCAGCACGTGGCTACAGGGAAGTCACTCTGCCCGCCCTCCTGGTCTGCAACTCACAAACCTATTGGACTTCTGGGCCTTGTCTCACCCCCTCCCTGGGGCCGGGGCCCCCTTGACCTCCCAGGCTCAGAGCAGATCTCTCTCAGAGAAGCCCATCTCATGACTTGGCTTTATTTTCTTCATGGCGCTTTCCCTTGCATTTGTGACCCTACGTGTTTACTGCCTGCTCTGCTGACCAGAAGATGTATCTAGTTCATAGTCACAGTCTCGGGACCTAGAACAGAGCCTGGCGCATGTCACGTCCTTCATACATAAGCCCTAGAGAAACGAAGGACAAAAAAAGTTTAGGAATGTTCGTTACCTGCCGAACACCGGGTTGAGGGTGTTGGGGATGTAGTGGTCTCGATCTTCAATTACTTTTTTGCCCAGTGTTATTTTTATGTACGGGTCACACTGTGGGGACAAAACAGATGGCATGCCGTGTCACCGCAGGGTGCAAGCTCAAGGCAGTTTCTGGGGCAGACTCGGTAGCCTCCTCGCCCGCTCCCACACTGCCGAAAAGGTGGCGTTTCTGGTGCCCGCGCCTCAGATGAGGTGTGAGCAATGTGTCCCTTCGTGCGGCACACTGCCAGCCGCCTTCGGAGAGTGGTGCGGGGTGAAGAGGCGGCCGCAGGGAGGAGGCACCGTGCAAATCTCCTCGAGGTCACATTTGTAAAATGAGAAGCATGAACCAGAGGATCCAAAGCCCCTTCAAGCTTTCAGATAAATCCCCGTTGGGACAATCCTCCTGAATTCATTGTTTGGATAGAGTATCTTTCCCTTAGTGAGATAACAGACGCCCCAAAAGAAAGAACATGACAATTACTGTGGCTGATGACTGTAATTATCTTGCTACAGGAGAAGGCCCCACACCCAAACTCTTACCAGGCCATTGTTGTCTTGGGGCTGGAGCTCTAAGCCTCGAACAATGTAAATCCTAACCGTGCATTCCTGTGGGACGCTGTCAGGTAATTCCCGAAACTGCCTGGGAGGGGCCGGCACGCTGGGGTCATCCGGCAGGGAGTAGATTCTAAAGGAGCCCTAAGAGAGAGACACAGATGTCCTCACAGGGCCCTTGGTGACCTGGGCAGAGGGCTCCCGGTCTCCCTGGCCACGTACACTCTGGGGCGGCCACAGGGGCTGCCTTTTGTGAAAGGAACAACATCTGTTACGCTGTGTACATTTCCAGTAGGGAAGGTAAAACGATGATAAAATAAGTATTTAACTGATTACACGGGAGAAGAAAGGGCAGGGCGGAAGCAGGAAGACCGGGCACAAATCGAGGCAAGAGCTCGTATGGACCAGTATTGTGGCAAAAGAGGTGATGAAAAGTGAAGCCCTGCACATATTTTGAAGATAGGAATAAAAGTGCTTATTTTTTAAACCCAGTAGAGTGCTAAGGGTGATCTCCCTTTTCTGGTGTCACCCCTGAAAGCCCCCTCCCACTCCTCCGGCCACTCTTCTTCATCCCTCAGGTCTCAACTAAAAAGTATCACTTCTTCCAGGAAACCTCCCTGATTGCCTCTGGGTTAGATGTGTCTTCTGCACTCACCCCTGCTGCAGCACTGACCTCCGCACTGCACTTGTCTACCTGTTGTCTACATTCTTGACGAGACTGGGAGCTTCCTGAGGGTGGGGACTGGGTCTTGTTCATCACCATCTCCAAGACCTGCCACAGGGCTGGGCATGTCTAGGGGCGCCGTAAATGCTTTTTGACTGAGCAAGCCATTGGGCCAGCTTGACAGGCTGTACGCCTCATCCTGAAATGAGCTTGATTAAGTACAAGAGAAAGCACTCAAGTTGGATTCAGAACATGTGGGTCTTAGTTCCAACTACACTCATCCAGCAAAGCAGTGTGAAGTAATAAGCGCCTCCTACTGTGTGCCAGGCATTAGGGACCCAAAAATGAACTCAAGGAACCCAGTCTGGCACAGGGATGTTAGACAGGGCTTCTCTAATTGCTTGCCGGGAAGCCGCAGTGAGAAGGATGCTGAGAACAGGGGTAGGTTAGGTAGCCCTGATCTATTAGCAATGTCTGCCGTTGGAAAGGGTTGGGAAGTAGTAGCACAGGTGCCTGGGGTTTGGGGCTGTGGTTGAGGGAGGGGCCGTCAGAAAAGCTGATACTTTCAGTGTGAAAGGTGCTTTAATGGTGGCCGGAGCCAGACCTGTGGGAGCCCAGAGCAGGAGTGAGTCACTCTGCCAGAAGCCACCAGGGAACACTTCACAGAGAATGTGACACTCGAGCTGGCCTTGAAAAGGATGAGTAGGAGTTTGTCAGACCACAAAGAGGGAAGGCAGAAGAGCCTGTCCCGGAGGCTCCGAGTTGTGAGCGGACCAGGTGTGTCTGGGGCGTGGGAGAAGTCCTCGAGCAGCAGGGCGCCACGGCCAGGACGCTGAAGCACTTGTGGAAGGCCAGCTCTGCCTTAGGAAGGAGTTAGGACTTGAGCCGCCATGCAAACCCGACATCTTTCAGGAGTCAAGGCACATGATCAGATCGGGCTGCGTGGGGAATGGACTGGAGTAGGGCAGAAAGGTCAGGAAGTCGCCCGGTGGTCCTGCTGGAAGGCTGGGAGGAGGCAGTGGGGACAGGGAGCGGAAATGAGGTCTTGGAGACGCTGAATCGGCAGGACTCAAGCTTGGATGGCATGGGCAGGACAAAAGAAACGCACTGAGAACAGCTTTGAGGCTTCTGCCCCCGGCCCGTGTCCCGTTTCCTGGTCATCACCTTGTAGCATCCTTCAGATGTCAGAGGACAAGTCCCTGCCCCAGAGTCTGGCTGTCCTGTATCCTAGGTCTCTGAAGAAATTAAAGGTGGATTTGAAACAGAACAAAAACACACATGGTGCTCACCTTAAACTCTCCTACGACAGAAGGATCTTCATTTTCATCTGATTTGCCTCGATACAGCTTGAAAGTATCCGAAAAGTCTGTCAGGCCCCCAAATTCTGTTACATTCTCCAGTTCACAATCATATACCTGAAAACCACCAACAGATTCTTCATTTCTCAATAAAATACAGGTGGGGTCTAAAATCAGGAAGACTGGCACTACCAAGCAGGCGTGAGGATGTGGACGGAGCAACTGGAACCCTCACAGCGCCAGCAGGAGTGCAGAATGGTACAACCCCTTGGGGAAAACATCTGGCAGTTTCTCCTCGAGTTAAATATCCAGTGACTCTATGATGCAGAGAGTGCATTCCTAAGTGTTCATTAAGAAAAATGAAAACATGTCCCCATGATACGAGAAGGTCTGAAGCAGCTTCATCCTCAGGAGAACGGATACACAAATTGCAGTATATCTGTTCAATGACCTACCACTCAGCACTAAGAAGGCACAGCGTGCTGATACACAGGATAGCGTGATGGACCTCACAACTGTGTTGGGCTAAAAACGCACAACATACATACGGTATGAGCCCATTTATATGGAGTGTAAAAACAGGCACAAGCAATCTACGGTGATAAACCAGATCGGCTGTCGCCAGGAGAAATGGGACATGGTGGATAATTGACTGGAAGGGGCGACGGGAGTTCTCTGTGGTGATGGAAATGTTCTCTGCCTTGTTGGGCGGGGTGGTTTACACAGATGTACAAATATCACAACCCACTGAATGGATTCCTTTATTGTATGTAAATTATACCTCCATAACAAAAACAGGAGAAAAGGAGGAACAAGAATGAGAGGAGGGAAGGAAGGAGGGACGGAGGAAGGGAGGGAGGTTTTGGGACTGATCTACTGGACCAGTTTGATCATTTTTCTAAATTAGTGGTTCTTTACATGCTGGTGTTTCTTGAGCTGCACGGAGATGTTGTGATAATAAGGTGAAAATACATGGAGTTTTTCTACTTCGATGGGTAAAATCATTTTAATAGCTAGATAGTTCTCATTTTAACGTTTTTCCCCCCTCCTACCTATGCAGTGTTCTGAAAACTTTACCATTAGCTTCTACTTAAGCACATTAGTTATAGCCTGAAACTCAGAATGAAGAATTGGAAACTCAAAACATTAAACCAAGAGATCACAGATAGCCAGATCTGCCTAGCTCAACAGTTCACCTTCCTCCTGGACACATGTCCATAGTTGTGATGGTATGTTACACCCATGTAACAGAATCAACTTTTCAGCTAGTGAAATGAATGCCAGTTTGGAGAACAGGCATGTTGACATTTCATGCTGTTCTCTAAGTGCATGACTTTTAGGGTTCCTCAGGTTGAACTGGGTAATTGTTGGCATAACTAGTGTGGTGCCAACCCATTCTCAACCCTCTATCAGATGCCCCCAAGCCCCAAGGTGGCAGTGACATAACCATAAATCAACAGCTGTCCTTAAGCTCCTGGAATCTTGGCAAAGCCAAAGCCCATTGCAAGAGGACTCTCTAGGAAGCCTGACGTGCCTCTGGCCCCTCCCCATCACCCCTTTGGGTCTTCTACCTAGCTCTGCCCATGGTCAGTTGCAATGGATGCCAGTCCCTCACTCACAGCAGCACAGGCCCAGGTACCTTGAGTTTGGAATAGCCTTTCTGAACATATTGTCCACATTTTTCATGTTCCCCCGTGGAAGCATAAAATTTGCTCCACCAGTCAACGATTTCTTCCTCCTAATGAAAGACATCAAAATGGAAAAATCCTTAGTATTGACATGGGTTTCCAATCAGTGCAAGAAAACCCATATGTAACAGGTAAGAGAAAAAGGTACTTCTGAACCTGAAACAGGGGAGATTACAGGATTTTTGTTTACATGTACAATGGATTCAGCATTCCCGATTCTTCTCCCCAGAAGCTACAGGTAAAATGACCATCCTTGGTTTGGCTCTAATGACCAGAGCTATAATAGATTCTTTCTTTTTAAAAAAATATTTTATTTTATTTTATTTTATTTTATTTTATTTTATTTTATTTTAAGAGAGTGAGGGAGCATGTGCATGAGTGGGGGACAGGGGCAGAGGGAGAGAGAGAATCTCAAGCAGGCTTCATGCTCAGCACGGAGCCCAACACTGGGCTGGATCCCACAACCTTGGGATTATGAATGACTGAATGACCCAGCCAAAATCAGGAGTCGGATGCTCAACCAACTGAGCCACCCAGGAGCTCCAGATGATTTCTTACGGCCTATAGACACTGTGTGTGTTTTGTGTGTGTGTGTGTGTGTGTGTGTGTGTGTGTACACATAAAAATTAGATAAAACTTCCCTTATGTGTTTTCTACTATTCATTTCTTTAGTCCTTAAAGCCAGCAATGCATTATAAAACAAAGCTAAGCTGAGAGGTGGAAAAACTGGTTTTAATTCAAGTCCCACCCTTTACATTATAAGCCATACTCTCATGTTACAAGCCACATCGGCTTGGGCAAGTTGTCTAACATCTCTGAGGATCAATTTCTTCATCCACTGAGTGGGATAAGAACATTACCTGTTTCCATCTACTTCAGAGAGTTGTTTTGAAAATCAAATAGGATCATTAGGAGAAAGAGCTTTAAAAATGACAAAATGTGAAACACAGTAAGGAGGCATTATGGGTCATTTAGACTAGTGGCTCCCAACCTATCCTTGTGGTTTCTAATTCAACCAGCCTGGGGGAGTCCTGGGCCTTCAGGAATGCTTTGTTAAATTCCACAGATGATCCCATTGTGTGGTCAGTGTTCAGAACTTCTGGTTTAGACAGGTGGCTCTTGGTTGGACAGAGTAGACAGCGTATCAGAGTCACTTATAAAACACTTTAAAACTGCAGAAGCCTATAGTTTATAAAAGACTGCTATAAGTTCCACTCAAAGTTTTAATAAGAATAGAGCCTCATCAGACCCACTCATTGCCTATTTCAATATACCTGGGAAAGAATGATCTTGCTCTGGGAGGAAAAAAACCAGTGTCACCTGTAACATAGACTCTTCGTCAGTCTGGGGAGAGGGCAGGGAAGGAACGCTCAAGAAAAGCTGTTTCCTTTCTGTGTGTGATATTAATGCAAACACACACACACACACACACACACACACTCACACAATACAGAATTATTTCCCCTTTATAGTCAGTAAACTAAGCCTGGATTTTTAAAAAAAGTTTCCTTACATATCAGGTCTAGGCAGAAAATCTAAAATGAATCTTAAATCTGGCAAAGCATGTGTAATAGTTACCTTTTCTGTCAGCTGTTTATCACATATATGCACAGGAAGCGGGCAAACCATGTCAGGTCACGCAGATATGGAGACCCAGTGAGCATCAGGTTTAAAGAGAAAGAGAGAAGGAGAAATTAATTTTTATGCATCCTTTAGATGATCAACATTTTGATGGATCATTTAAAGTATTCACGATGATCTCATAATTAAACAAACCTTACTGGTCTCCTCTCTGAAAACGTGCACATGAGTTACAAACAGTATTAAAATGGAAGGGTTGGAGGTAGCCACTCACCCCATGTTCTCCAGAGTTAGATAATCTCATTGTCCGCCAGCACAGTGGTCACATGATGGGAGGGATGGGGGTGCATGGTACTGCGGCCATTTATCTGTCTGCCCCAAACTTTCCATTTCATTTATCTCCTACAGTATCCCCCAACTTGGCCTAACTCCTATCCCTTCAAAAACTCCAGTCATTGGAAAATCATGTCTAGCAGAGACATACTGCAACATCATCATGTAGCTGCCTTTCCTTGCTTTTCCCCCGATGTCTCTATTACAGCACCAATACAGATCCATCAACACTGTTCTAGGATGTCAAGTTTCTCATGGTCAAATGCGTTCATCTGAGCTTCTGCATGGAGAATCCACCCCTGATCTCAGGGTGCATCCAAGAGATGAGAGAATGGTGAGCTAGGATGCTGGGCTTGAGTTTGCTCTCAGTGCCAGCTGGTCGTCACCCAAGTTCACCTTCAGGGGCAGTCTGAGGAACTGCTATCTGGAGCCCTTTTCTGAAATCCTGTCTTCAAGTTCATTTCTCCTGTGAGAAGACAGCACCTCCTCATTACAGGCCCTCCCTGCAGCTGTTGCCTGAGGCGGCCACAAGGCTTCCTCTGTTAACTGCCCCTTGGTGTTTTCTGATGGGCATTCATTCAGTACACAGCATTGCCAAGAGAGGCGGAGAGACAGACAGATGTAACAGTTCCTTATATTAGTTTCATACCAAAGCAGGATTAAAGGTTAAATCGCAGCCAGATTGAGATTTTGGAGAGAGGATCTTTATGCCAAAAGTATGTTCACATTCTGAATGGTTCCTGAATTTTTTTAAAAGATTTTTAAAGTCTGTTTATTCACATCTATTTTTAGCTATGTGAAATCATTTCCAAGAAGAGAATAGTTCATGGTTTAAAGAGCGTGACTCAAAACAAATTTCTGATTTTAAAAGGATAAACATGGGAGAATTTATTCACGCCTGTCTGCTCAGGAGTTCAGGTGGAAAAGGAACGGGAGCATCTCAAGGAGCTTGCTGTATGGTACCCGCATGCGAAGAGTCTCCCCTGGCTGACAATATCACATTTGTTTAAAGATCACCTTTCACTCCAAAATCTAGTATTAGAAGGAATCTGAAAGGAGAATTCAAGTTTTTAGACCGAGGTCCCCATGGTCCCAAGCAGCTTCATGCATTTTTTTATCATACATACATGCACTGTCGTTGGAGAAGCCATTTTGCTGAGTGCTGCTGACATACTGCTTAAGCACTGGAATTGGAAGGTAATTGTTGAAATGGCCATGTAGGAATGCCCATGTTTTCTGGCTAGCACTTACCAATATGCCCCAGGTACCACCTTTCTTGTGGAACTGCCTTTCTTGTGGTAATGCTGAGCCCATTTAAGAACTCCCAGAGATGTGGGGCACCTGGATGGCTCAGTCGGGTAAGCATCTCGGCTCAGGTCATGATCTCGTGGTCCATGAGTTCAAGCCCCATGTTGGGCTCTGTGCTGACAGCTCAGAGCATGGCGCCTGCTTCAGATTCTGTGTCTCCCTCTTTCTCTGTGCCCCGCCCCCATCTCTCTCTCAAAACTAAACAAACATTAAAATAAAATTTTAAAAAAAGGAACTCCCAGAGATCTCACAGGGTAACAGTGTGAGTTTCTGTGAGCACAGAATGGTCACCCAAAGCCCTGGCCTCCAGCTCGCATCAACAGCAGTTACTTCTAACTCTCAATTTACCCAGATTAGTGGTAACAGACGTATATTACACACATATCTCATGTACATGGAATGCACGCACATCATGTACATGTAATACAGGACATCAGCAAGCAAGTTAATATTTGCTCTTCCAAAGCTCAACTTCATTCATTTGACTTTGCATAGATGTGTACTGTCTTCCCTGATGAATGGGTGGAATCCATTTTTTTAGGGGTGATTCCAACCAGCCTTTCTTATCAACACAGTGTGCTTCGGCTAAGTGTTAGCAGAGCAAGCTGATTAAAGTCATGTACAGTATAGTTGGGGCGCCTGGGTGGCTCAGTTGGTTAAGCGTCCAACTTCGGCTCAGGTCATGATCTTACAGTTCGTAGGTTTGAGCCCTACGTCGGGCTCTGTGCTGACAGCTCAGAGCCTGGAGCCTGCTTCAGGTTCTGTGTCTCCCCCTCTCTCTGACCCTCCCCTGCTCACACAGTCTCTCCCCCTCCCCTCAGAAATAAATTTTAAAAACATTAAAAAAAAATAAAGTCATGTACAGTATAGTAGTCCCCACTTATCCGCGGCCATACATCCCAAGACCTTTAGTGGATGCCTGAAAGTGCACGTACTGTTGAACCTTATACATACTGTGCTTTTTCCTATACACACATACCTATGATAAAGTTTAATGTATAAATCAGGCACAGTAAGAGATGAACAATAACTAATAATAAAATAGAACTATAACAATATACTGTAATAAGTTATGCAGCTGTGGTCTTTCAAAATATCTTATTGTACTGAACTCACCCTTCTTCTGATGATGTGAGATGATAAAATGCCTAAGTGATGAGATGAGTGAGGTGAATGACGTAGGCGCCGTGACACAGGGTCAGGCTACTATTGCCCTTCTGACGATTTGTCAGGAGGATCGTGTATTTCAGGGCTGCAGTTGACTGCAGGGAAAGCGAAATCACAGATCAAGGGGGACTACTGAACAATGGCAGTTCCGAGTACTACCGCCTCAATTCTTTTCGGCTGCAACTCAGATTCTATGATGTAAACTAACCTTCCACTATGTGCTGCACCAGTAGCCCAGTCATCTGTCAACTACTGTTATGAAATGAGTGACAAAGCAGCATAGATTGGCCTTATTCTTCTTGATCCCCCATATGTAGGGCTACTGAGGCCACAGCAGGCCCGAATAAGAACTGTTTGGCGATGAGAAGTAAGAAAACAGGTTACAGAACAGGATCTGAAACTGCCTTTTTCCAAGGCAGTTGTGAAAACGTTTATCAAGGTTCTTAAGTATACAATACTTCATTTCTCCCTAGGCCACCACTGTTTGGTTGGGAATATGTGAGGTCGTTTGCAAAGTGAATGTGGTAGTTTCCCTGATTTGATATTGTCACTTGTGGCTGTGGAGGATTCCCAGGGAACAGAATCAAATGCACTGCTACGCAGAACTGACTGTGGAGACCACATTTCATATGGTCCAATTGTTAGTGAGCTTAATGAAGTGGGAAGGAAGTGAATTTTTTAAAAGGCACTGTTTATGGACATAACATATTAAAGTGCAATCATGTGCATTTTTTGGCCAGTTTGCACATTAAAACATGCTGTGAAAGTCCATCCTAAATGCCAACACAAACAGGGAGATATTTGATGTTTTCTTTTTTCTGGACTGAGGCCTTTCTCCCCCAACCCAACCCTCTTTCCTTCTTGTAGAATTGGCTGGAATGGTTCTAAAATAGGGTCCTGAGTGAGCATTTCCACCAATTTCTTCACCTCAAAACCTCAGTGAATATAAAAACCGAAGCTACCCCACACACGGGCAAATAGGGTCATTAAAAATCCATGACACTTCTGCTTCATGTGGGGGGAACAGCTTCTGTGCTACATGCACCCCTTCTTCTGAATGTTCAGGGCCACAAACCGTTTCCTGAAATTTCTCTTTCTAGCAAATGGTATCTATCACTCAGACTGTTCACACCAATGGTTCTCAGACCTGCCTGCATGTCAGAATCACTTGGAGAGATTTTTTAATATACTGATGTTTACTAGGTCCCTCTTCCTCTTGGAGGGTGGGGCCTAGTCCTGGGTATTATTTTAAGTATCCTGGGTGACCCAGGATAAAGGACACTAATCTACAAAACACCATTTAGCAACTGATGAGTGTGAGACACAGATTCTTTGTTCTACCTCCATAAATTGGTTTGGTTATTATTATTTTAATTGCATTGAATAGTTGTTTGACTGAATTCACCCAATGCCTAGGTTCCTGGAAAATAAAACTGACATTATCCAATGATCAGTTCCGAAACCTACCTTTGAAGCCAGTAATGGTTTGGTGTCTTCTATTTCGATAACGACGTCCCGGCAGGGTGGGGTAGACAGAAGGGAGGCTGCAAGACAAACAACTTCACACCTAAGATACTTAGACTTAACAGTACTGAACATTCTAGTTCAAGTTCAAGTTCAGCATCCACACTGGAAAGTAGATTTTACTCATGGGTAGGGACTCACTGAGTAGAGAGGACCATCCCCGAATGGAGAAGGAGACCCAGTAACTCATCACATTTCCCAAAACGTGATGTAGGTTTAGACATTTTCTCGTCTTGGACAGTTAGCCCGGTGCCTGTACACAGGAAGTGCTCAAAAAAGAATGGCTCAATTGTGTCGATACCTGTCTTTAGAGGATGTGAGCGGAAAAGGAAACCTATATCTAAAAGAGTTCGAGTTTCTTGGAATCTGTTCCAAGACACAGCAAAGCAAAGCAGGGCAAACAGTTGCACATTTCAGGCCTGAAGCTGCAGCTGGCTCATTCAGCTCCAGTTCCTATAGTGTGAGCACAGGGAAGAGGCATCACCCTGGCTTTATGCAGTCCCCAGAATACGGCTGACCCTGAACAACACAGGTTTGAACTGTGTAGGTCCACGTATATGTGGATTTTTTTCAATACAGTATGGTACTGTAAATATATTTTTTTCCTTATGGTTTTCCTAGTGTCTTCTTTTCTCTAGCTTTCTTTATTGTAAGAGTCCAGTATATAAAATATACAACATACAAAAAACGTGTTAATGAACTGTTTATGTTATTGGCATTGAAGGCTTCTGGTTAATAGGAGACTATTAGTAGTTAAGCTTTAGGAGAGTCAAAGTTGTACACGGCTCTCTGACTGCATGAAGGTCAGTGCCCCTGACCCCTGCGTTGTTCAAGGATCAACTGTATTTGTGGCTCCAAATTTTGGGATTAGTGCAGAGCTCAGGGGTTCGGGGGTTGGAACCAGGTTTGGTTCCACTGAGGCCTCAGCCTGGGGCATGGGTGTGGGTGAGGAGTGTGTCTACCCTTTATGGAAGGGTAGTCAGACATTCAGTGGGAGACCAGCACCCAGACAGGACGAGCTACCAAGCCAAAAGAACTTTCTGCTTAACCCACCTGTGTAGGACCAAAAGCAAGGGAGGGAAGACATATTTAGGTATTACGTGCCTGGGAGTGGGCTAAGCCTTTTATGTACTTTATCTCACTTAATCCCTCAATAATCCTGTAGAATGCACCATTATCCCCATTTTAATATTAAAAAACAAATTGATGCTAAGAGAATGCAAGTTACTCACTTCCGGTTAAACAGATAGTAGGAAGTGGAAGTAGATGACCTATGGCAGTCTGACCCCAGAGCTTGTGTTTAAACATGCCAGAGCCCAGGGCAGAATAAATGCTGAATGAAGTGGGAAAGGAGGAAGGGGGACACCAGGGAGACAGGGAGAGGGACATTTACTGAACATTTGAGATACTCCACTTGCTATGCTAGCTCATTCTATATCCCTGTAGCACGCTCACCCCCACCAGCAGTCTCTGCGTTTCCAAGAGAGGCTCCCCCCACAACTCCTGCCTACAACACAGCACGTGACAGCCAGGGGGGTAGGTGTGTGGGAACACAGCTGTATGCCAGCTCCGTCACCCCAGTTCTCTGCTTTACCAGCCTCATGTAAACGAAGCGTCAAGGACAGGAGGAAAAGCTAATCTGTATGCTTCCAACACTAGGCCAGCCAATTACATTCCTCAACTCTTACTCTATTATTGGTTTTAAGAAACTACCAGATTGATACAAAATAATAGATTCTGGTCTTGGGAACACTATGCTCTGCCCACCCTATCCTCCTTTTGNNNNCCTACAAGTCCACACTCAGAAGCCAGCGAAAAGTTGCAGATTTTGTGATTTCCTGTATTAGGATCAAAGAACTTTGTCTCATGGAAGCAGCAAGGAAAATGCCAGGACAATGGTTTCTTTCCACTGAGTGACCCCAAATTAAACAATGCTGCAGTTACAACAATCTTTGTTGCTATAAAAAAGTGTTGCTATTTTAGGTACTATCGGTTCAACACAAAATGCTTTGCATGGAAAATTTCTAGATAAACCCATGTTAAGTTTGTTTTTTTGCCCACGTGTGATTGTGGATTTTATTTTTTCCTCTCCTCTGAATCAGGGCTATAGGATGCTCAGACCCATAGAACAGATGAGTTTCAGATGCTCTGTCAAATCAGTACCAAACCTTCTGGAAGATTAAATAGAACTGGTTAGCAGGACAGCTGCTTAAACAGAAGACATCTGTTACAGTCTTGAGGCACCGGCGATCAGCTGAATCAATGTGTGCCAGCTCCCATGGCATCTAATCTCATGAAGCCAGCAGCCCCGGGACTTTGTTCACTATGGTGACCCGCTCTCCAGCCCTCAACATAGACCCTGGCACATGGCAAGCTAAAAACAAGTCATTACTGAATGGTCAACAGCAAAATGCTATTCACTAGTTATTATTTATTTGGAGCCCTAAGGTAAGCATTATGCCCCTCTGTCATTTACCTACGAATCATGTGACCTACGGCAGGCAAGTCACCAGTTTCTCCTCCATTAATAACAATGAAATGATACCTTTCAAATTACATCACAGTTAGGGGATGTGTTCATGAGCACAACAGATGGAAGGCAACTGGAAATAAAAATCCTCCCCCTGCTTCACTGCTCAGGAGGGGACAGCTGTGTTCCTTATTCAAAGCACTGATCACACTGGACTGCAACCACTCGTTTCCTGGTTTGTCTTCTCTGCTGGACTACATGAAAACTCTACGAAGCACTTAACATTTCCTGAAGGGACAGCTTATGTTCAGCCAGGGACAGGTTATTCAGAAGGTAACAGTTTGGGCGCTGGATGCCCTCCCCCCGCCCCAACACAAAGTGGGAATTCAAATCTAGCTTTACCACCTACTGACTATATACCACTTACAAAGTTACATGGCCCACTGTAAATCAAACGAGTTCCTCATCTGCTTGAATATTTTTTTTTATCTTNGACAGCTTATGTTCAGCCAGGGACAGGTTATTCAGAAGGTAACAGTTTGGGCGCTGGATGCCCTCCCCCCGCCCCAACACAAAGTGGGAATTCAAATCTAGCTTTACCACCTACTGACTATACCACTTACAAAGTTACATGGCCCACTGTAAATCAAACGAGTTCCTCATCTGCTTGAATATTTTTTTTATCTTGAGGAGGTTTGTAAGTCTGATTAAATCAGATCTCACGTGAAAAACCCATAATGATATTTAAAGACGTGCATTTTACCTTTTAGCTGTGGCACAAGATCTTCCTTTCCTGCATAAGGGTCGCAGCGAAAACGGTCCAGGCGGTCGATGGTGCACTGCCCAACAACAGGCTTCCGCCCGAACTGCCTGTGGTCGATGACCTTGATCACCAGCGGAGGCATGTACAATTCCTCCTTGGGCAAGAACTGGGGATCACAGAGGCGGACATCACTTTTCTGTGCGTGACAGTAAACTCCCGCAAAGGGACCAACACAGACTCTTTTGACCCATTTGGTGTAGCCCCAAGGACTCACAGTATGTAGTTCAGGAATTTGGGTGCTAGGCAAGCAGCACAGTGCTTCAGGGCAGGAGCTTTGAGAGCCAGATTGCCCGGGGTCAAATCCTGGCTACCAGGAGCCGCTTGGCCTCAGGCAACTTTCCAAAGCCCTAGTCTCCTCAGTTATAGGAGAGTTGGTAACTGATTGGAGGTGAACTGCTTAGAACAGGGTCTTAGTGCCCTATAACAGGATGCAGACTCAGCATCTAGTTAGCATTTAGAAGTCACTGAGATAAAACTGAATCTTCAAGAGAAATTACTGTGGCTTGGGAATCTTTTACTCTTGGAAGTTCAGTGTCCAAATGGAATGCTCATTTTTCCTCGATTCCTCCTGTTCTTCCATGTGGAATTTGGTGGCGTTGGTGACACTGCCTGATTAGGGAATCATGGGCTGGTCTGGGGGTCTGCTTGGTACATGGTGCAGATACATTTCCATCTCTGGCCTTGCAAAGGAATCAAAGTTGGGGTTGAGGAGTGGCTATTCTTACTCCTGCTGACTGAGATTCAGACTAGAGCTTGGGGGGTGGGGGAGGGGCTGGGGAGTGGGCAAGGGTGGGCAGGGATTCTGGCTTGGAGCATCCAGGTGGCACTCCCTCAGCACACTGCAGGGGGAGGAGCACGGGCTTTGGAGCTGGAGGAACCTAAGTCCAAACACTGGCTGCCTACTTGCCAGCTGGGTCCCTGGTGTCAATTACTTACCTTCTGGGTTTCTGCTACGGTGGGTGTTTAATGAGTGCAAAATGCCTGCCCTGCAGGATGTAGGACCAGCTCTAGCACCCAGCTCTGGGGCTGTCCCCTCTCGACATAACCACTGCAGCACAGGTGTGGCCTGACACTTGCAGGTCCTGGATAAGGTGTCCCCCTCTCTAGGCCTCAGTTTCTTCATCTGTAAAAGCCTAAGTTAAATCACAGGACCCTAGAGTTTGAGAATGGTGTGTTAGCGACACCAAATGAGTAGGGAGAGAGAAGGAATGCGAAGGTCCTGGGCTTTCTACTCCATAAAAGCTAAGGAAATGAACTGATTTTATCTCTTTGATACAGTACAGTAAGAGAGAGACTTTTCTTCTTAAAAAACTAAGGATTTAACTGCTTTAAAAGTGGGAGGACTGGGTTTCCTCTTCTTGCTCCGAAGTCCTACGGGGTCTACAATGGAGGACGGTGAACCGGATCTGACACTGTCCCATTCCTAACAACCAGTGGAGCAAGGTGGGTCCCCTCCAGAGGCACCCGGAGGAGGGGCGCAGTCAAGGGCTGTTGGGCACAGCCCCACCCCCCCAAATGGGCTCCGCACCTGCCCTTCCTCAGCCAGCCAGTCCCTAACTGCAGGCTTCTGGTCCATGCACACCTGCAAGGGCAGGACTGAGGGTTAGTATTCTGCACTCAGGGGACTGACCAAAAGCCTGAACCTGGCAGCTGAAGAGATGAAAAGTTTATTCGAGAAATATGCAAGTATTTCTCATAAATATTTCTGTATCACGGGGGATGCCTAAAGCTTCAAGAAACCATCACTACAGTATGAGAGTCGAAGGGACAAAAGTCACTGGCAAGCTGAATCCAAGGTGAGGTTTTTCTATTTGCTGTCAGGATCTGGAAATATATAAACTGTGTGGGGTGGTGGGGTGTGTGATTACATACATATCCATATTTCACATAAAACTCAGGTACTCCGCACACATGGACTATAACAGTCTTGATACTGTACCACTTTCATGAAGAGAATAGAACTTGGGAAGTTGGGTGTCTTCTTAAGGTTTTTGATCACCACTGACTCTACCCTTTCCCCTCCACACTCCACAATGAGGCTGGGGGATGTGATAGAAGCCATCTGGTAGTTCTTCATATTTCTTAAGCCCCAAGCTAGAATCTAAGAAAACAATAAAAAAGAGAGAGAAAGAGAGGGAAACCCCTGTATATTAAAAATAATACTCAAAGGAAAAATTCTTCCTTAATAACTGATAAAATCCTTAAGATTGACTTGTATAGATTTGCCTAAAACCTTTGAGATTTTTATTCTGAAAACCTGTAGCTCATGCAGAGAAAACGGGTTTGCCCCTTTTCTTCTTCCTGAGCTGCTAACGAGCAAAGCAATGAGGAGTGCATGAATCAAATCCTGGCTGTGAACCCAGGCAGGTTAGTAACCTCTCCATGTCTCATGTGCAAATGGGACTGACAGCATTATCTATCACAGGGTCATTCTGAGGATCAAGTGTAAACTTCTTAACACAGTGTCTGACATGTAAGCATTCAAAAATGATAGCTGTTGTTTAAAGCCATCTGTTTGGTCTCTGGGAACTCTTACCAAGATAGCTTGAGAATGGAAATCTCAAGGTAACAGCAAGGAAGAGACCTTGAGAGTAGACCAGACACTGTCCATCAAGCTACCAGTTAGCTCCATCAGCCTGTATCTGCCCTGATTATCTGGCATGTCAGCATTTCTTGTTACTCCCATGCCTCTCTCCACCTCAGGTCCCTTCTTGGGTTTCCTGCTCTCTCTCTGCGCACATGCACAATGCTCTTTGCCTTCCCTCTCCCAGCTCTCCAGTTGAGATGGGAAAGCCAGTAATCTCCTGGATCTTAGTAAATGAGAACCTTAGATTCCCTCAAATGCTGGAATTGACCTGTTCTTATTTCAACAAGTCTTTTATGTCCGTGAGTATTTTAGATTTTTAGACAAATGCCTTAGGAAGTTGAACACGGCAAGAGAATAGGTAACAAGATTTCATTTCCCGGGTGAAAGATGCCAGTTCTGTCGCTATGTCATTTGGCTTGATTGATAAAACTTAGGGAGCTGCATACCTCAATAGCAGTGAGCTGGACCACAGGTCTGATCCCCTGGGGGACCATGTATAGATTTGGAGCCCTTTGTGAGGGAAGGATGGGAAGGTTGGAGCCATCCTGCAAAAAAACATGGAAAGGTCAATGCCTCTCTTTAGTTCAAGTAAAGGGTGTCTCGGGTTATTAACAAGTGTTTTAAGCAGCTGCTATGAAAGAATATGTCAGTGAGAACCCAGTAAGTACCTTGTGCCTCAGAATCAGCTCAGCAGTTACAAGGACATCCCCACAGGCTTTGTCTCCATTCATCACAGGGTGCCAGAGAAGTTTGGGCGTGATATCTGTTTCTGAGTTTAGTTTTACCAGAGGAGAGCAAAAGCTTCGTCCCAAAAATTCATCTTTGCCCTAGAGAAACAAACAATCCTTAAATTCCCCAACAAGTATCCCGGTAAACCTCCAGTATTCCTCAAGCCATCTTGGAAATTCTAAACTACCTACCACTTGGTCATTGTCAAAAAGTTCGATGACAACTTTGGGTGGGTTCTGTAGAAGTGTCTGGGGTTCTCCATAGATTTCAATTTCATCAAATATAATCGTTTGGTCCCATGTGGGATTCAGAGTTGAGTGGATAATCTCAGTGGTTTTGCTTCGATGGAGGAAGGAGACATGAGCATATGGATCTAAAACAGAAGAAGAGAGGGGCACCTGGTGGCTCAGTTGGCTAAGCGTTGACTCTTGATTGCGGCTCAGGTCATGATCTCATGGTTCATGAGACGGAGCCTTGTGTTGGGCTCTGTGCTAGGTGTGGAGCCTGTGTAAGAGTCTCTCTCTCCCTCTCCATTGGCCCCTCTCCCACTCACATTCTCTCTCAAGAAATGAAATAATAAAATAAAATAAAATAAAATAAAAATAAGAAATAAAACAGAAGAAGAGAGTAACAGTGAGGCCATAGCTAAGGTCCAGTTTCCCAGGAACACTCATTTCAGTTGCACACTCTTCCTCCAGGTGCACTGATCCCAGGCCCTCACCACCACTTGGGAGACAGACTGCCAAAGTAATCTTGAAAAAGAACAAAGTTGGATGCATCACAGTTGCTGGTTTTAAATTATAGTACAGAATTACAGACATCAAAACGGTATGGGAGTAGAACAGAAATAGACACAGGAATAAATAGAACAGAATAGAGAACTCAGAAATAAATGCATGCATGTGATCAATTAATTTTCAATATAGGTGCCAAGAATACACAGTGGAGAAAGGATAGAATTTTTGATTAAGGCACCAAGAATGCACAATGAAGAAAAGATAGTCTCTTTGACAAATGACGCTGGGAAAACTGGACAGCCACATGCAGAAGGAGAAAACAGGAGCCTGTTTTACACCATATGCAGAAATCAACTCAAAAGAGACTAAATACTTGAACAGAGGACCTGAAATCATAAAACTCCTTAAAGAATGTATAAGGGGTAAGCTCCTTGACACTTGGCAGTGATCTTTTTGGGGGTCTCTGACACCAAACACAAAGGCAGCAGAAGCAAAAATAAATAGTAGAACTACATCAAACTAAAAACCTTCTGTGCAGCAAAGGAAACAATCAACAAAATGAAAACCCATGGAATGGGAAAAAACCATATGTGAACCACATATCTGATAAGGCGTTAATATCCAACATTTGCAAGGAACTCATACAAAATAGCAGAAAGTCCAAATGACCCAATTAAAAAATGGGCAAAGGACATGAATAGACATTTCTCTGAAGAAGACATACAAACGGCCAACAGACACATGAAAAGGTGTTCAACATGATTCATCATCAGGGAAATACAAATCAAAACCATAATGAGATATTAAGTAACCTCTCTATCCTGTTAGGATGTCTTATTATCAAAAAGATGGAGATAACAAGTGTTGGCGAGGATGTGGAGAAAAGGGAGCCTTGGGCACTGCTGGTGAAAATGCAGACTGGTAGAGCCACTGTGGGAAGCAGTATGGAAGTTCCCCAAGAAATGTAAATGGAGTTATCACATGATCCAGCAATCCCGCTTCTGGGCATATATTCAAAGCAAATGAAATAATTACCTCCAAGAGATCTCTGCACTCTCATGTTCACTGCCGTGTTACTCATAATAGCCATGGTATGGAAACAACCTATGTGTCCACTGATGGAAGAACGAATAAAGCAAATGTGGGGTGTGTGTATCTACCTACCTACCTACCTACCTACCTACCAGTTACCTACAATTCAGCCTTTAAAAAGAAGGAAATCCCATCATTTGTGACAATAGGGGTGAACCTGGAGGGCATTATGCTAAGTGAAATAAGCCAGACACAGAGTGACAAACATACATGGTATCATTTATATGTGGAAGTCCCCCTACAACCCTTCAAAAAACAAATTAACAGAAACTGTGAGTGGAATGGTGCTTGCCAGGGGCTGGGGATGTGTGTGTGGGTGGGTGAAATGGGGAGAGGCTAGAGGAAGGGTACACATTTCAGTTATAAGGTGAATAAGTCCTGAGGACCTAATGTGTAACATGAGGACTAGTTGACAACAGTGTATTGTACAATTGAAACATACTAAGAGAAGCGAACTTAAGTGTTCTGTCACAACACAAGTGTAACCATGTGAGGTGACAGATGTGGTAATTAACCCAGTTGTGGGAACACTTCCATCACATACTTGCATATCAAATCATCATGTGTACTTTAAATATGCAACTTTGTCAGTTATACCTCAACAAAGCTGGAAAAAGATAAGGAAAAAAAGAAGCAATCTGTTTCTCCTCCATCCTAATTAACTTCACCAAAACTTCTGCAATTGCCTGGGAGCTGATCTATTTGAGCAATAGCATAGTATCTAACCTGAAAGTCTTGCGTCATTGAAAATGCTGCTTCATTTTTAGCACTGTGGTATCACATCAATGGGGCTCTTTGTTTCTGCTCTGATCATCTATCTTACATCTCAGACTGCAAAGAATGTGCTTGAGTTTTAGAAAACTTTAGTCAAGAATTTGGAGAAGATTCTAACTTCGGCTTTCAGGGACTGAGTGCCCTCTGGTGGTGAATATTCAAAAATGTCTTCAGACCCCATTTGGAGATGCATATTATAGGGATAGCTTTGAATCTGCTCTAATTTGTCAGAAAAGGAAACCACTCACAAATGTTGGTTCTATTAGTGCTTGGAACACACCTCACAACTGATGTGAGCATGCTGGCGTGTCAGGCAACTGCTTTAAGACTTGTTTCCATAGAAGCTCTGCTCCCTTTAAGTCCTGAAGGAGAAATCTTCCCCAAGTAGTCCAGATGGCCCCTGAACTATTCACGATCCCACCAGCAACAGCAAAAATTCCCAGCAACCTTTTCCTCGGCACTGCCCACAGCCTTCCCCTTAAATCCAGTCCAAAGGCCACAAAACCAGTGAGTCTCATGGCTTTATGGTGCTGCTGGGAACTGGGGAAACAGGCCGCAGAGAGGTCCAAATGGATTCCAAACGACCTCAAGCCTGGTGTTGTAGGTAAATGGGTGAACTTGTGATCTGTCAACTTGAGAGAACTACAGAAATAAATATATATACAGGATCTTAACTTACCACTCAGCCCAAGAACCCAGGGTATATGTATATATAGCTGTGTCTGTAAGCAGAGAGCAGAAGCTGCTTTTCTTCTTGGGGCTTTTTATGACCTCATCAATTAATGATTATTAGTACTAAAAGACCACGTATCTTCTGTGTATCTCCAGCACCTAGCAGTAGTGCTTGACATATTCTGATTATTTATTTAATGACTGAGCTATTTACTTCACACATATCGAACTAATCTCTAAAGTCCTTTAGCTGTTCTCTGAGAAATTACTAAAGGCATCCACTTGATGAAAAGGAGAATGAAGCTAGCCTGCTTTGTAACAAAATGTGTGATGGAGATTTTTGTGTCTTTACCTGAAAAACTATCCTTGTCTAGAGCCATGAGGTTTCTTGCTTGATAGATATAGCAGCGCAGATGGTAAATGTAGACTCCTGAAAAGAACAGGATGGAGGTTACTTTAAAGAAACATAACGATGTACACCATTTTTTTCTGGAATATTTCAAAATAATACATATTTCAGATCTACTTCTCCAGAGTAAAGAACACATATACTGGTGATGACATGTGCTCCCAAAGTAGTTCTGTTTCCTATAAAATAAAACCAACTTTAAAAATACTATAGTAAGCCTGGGGTGCCTGGGTGGCTCAGTCGGTTAAGCATCTGACTTTGGCTTAGGTCATGATCTTGAGGTTTGTGAGTTCAAGCCTCCCAAGCCTGCAGCCTTCTTCAGAGATAGAGAGAGAGAGAGAGAGAGTCTGCCTCTCCCCTGCTTGCACTCTGTTTCTCTCTCTCAAAAATAAATAAACATTAAAAAAAGACTATAGTAAGCTCAATGCAAGTGTAGCACTCAGGAGAACATCACTCCTGCTGTAAAATACCTGGATTTATGCTACTGCTTATCATTACAGACCTTTAAAATGAAACTTGGTTTCCAGAAGATATAGAAATAGGGCTTTCTATACTATTTCAGCCCCAGATCTAGGAGACAGTTATCTGCTAAAAGTTGCTTTGATAGTTCAAAATCATTATACTTCTTATCCTTTTATGTTAATGTGTATATGCTCCCCCCCCCACCATGATCCAAGATAGAGTAGGGCGCTGTGACTTGGTGCACAGATCTGGGAGTCAGACTATCTTGTCTATAGTGCTTCCAAGCTGTAAGGCCTGGGGCAAGTTATTTAATCCTTCTATACCTCTACAATGAGGACAAGAATAACACTTACCTCCTCAGAATGTTACAAGGATTAAACAAGTTAATATATGCACAGTGCCTGGCACATGCTAAGCCCCAGATAAGCATCTGCTATTATTATCATCATCACACAGTAGGTCTGCCTCATTCCAGGATGCCTAAAGATTATCATTGGAACCAACCTCTTTTTCTAATTAAAATAATCTGTTGGGGGAGCTTAACAGATTGAATGAGTATAAGCTATGTTAAAGTCAATGATGTGATGACCCTCCACCCCAAATATGATTTTTAAAACTGTATTTTAAAAAATCCTCTCATCAGGTGATGACAATGGAAGTTACATTTGCATAAAGACATTTTAATCATGTTTGGTGATTCAAAGAGTTTTCTAGAGGTAAATTGTAGCAGTGGAAGGCACAAATTCATGTTTAAAATTTACTGTCAAATATCATACAACTTCACTCATATGAGGAATTTAAGATACAATACAGATGAACGTTAAGGGAAGGGAAGCAAAAATAATATAGAAACAGGGAGGAGGACAAAACAGATTCTTAAATATGGAGAACAAACAGAGGATTGCTGGAGGGGTTGTGTGTGTGTGTGGGGGTTCTAAATGGGTAAGAGGCATTAAGGAATCTACTTCTGAAATCATTGTTGCACCATATGCTAACTAACTTGGATATAAATTACACAAATAAAACAAACAAAAAAACTTACTGTCAAAGTTACAGGAAACAATGGGAGTGTTTGCCCCAAACACGGTGGTGGCAGTGTACTTCTGCTTTTCTGCGCTCTTTTCATCTCCTTCCTCTGTAGTGTCTGCACCCTAAAGAGGCAGAAAAGTCCATGAATGGGGCCTCAAGACAGACAAGGAGACAAGAATTACAAAGATCTGGAATGGTGGCATTTAAAATAGACTCTTTTCATCCAATCCCTCCATTTTTAAAGACGAATGAAGCCCAGCACAGCGAGTGACTTGCCCAAGGTCACTTAGCTGGAAAGCAACAGAGCATGAAGGTGCAGCCAGTCTTTTCTGCCTCAAGTTCAGGCTTCTTAAACCCTGATGCTGAAAATGTTAAAAAGGAAAGGCATAAAGTATAAATAAAGGGATTTAAAGGGTGGGAGGAGGATGAGACTAAGCAATGGAAGCACAGAGCAAGGTCAGTGTGCAGAAATACAGTAACAGGCTGTGTTTGGCAATGGTTCCCAACCACCATGTTGTTTTAGATGGACTGCTGCCATTTTCTTATTCACTCCTTCTACTGTTCTGCTTTTTCCCTTCGTTATTGTGATTCCATATAAATTATTCTCTAATTCTGGGAGCCATCCTTCTGTTTTCCTCCCCTCACATCTGTATATATAACACTTTTGGTTGATTGAACATTTGTAGTTTCCAAGGTATGATCCAAGGAACCTGTGCCTGGGATATTAACAGATGTCACCTGCAACAAGGGTTTTGGAACAGATATATTTGGAAAATGTTCAATTAAACAACATTAAACAGGTGTATCTGCAGTATAACTTCTTAGAAACTTTCCTATATTAATGATCTATTCATTTAACAAGAGTTTCTGAGCATCCAGGATGTGTAGCTTTCTCTCAAATTATCTGCAGCCCTGCAGTACTGGAGAGATCTCCATAGAGTCAGTGGTGTATCCAACACTCATCTATTTTCCCTATGCTTATAGTATTTGAGCTTTGAGTATTTAGTACTTACAAGGGCACCTTCAAGTTTAAAGATGGCAGCTGCACCATGTGTTTCTGAAGGAGCCATTTTTCTTCTCCAGCGTCTACGGCGGAAGGTATCTGAACTACGCTGTTTCCAGTGAAATTTCCAGCCAATTAAAGAAGCATATTCCCAGCCCTCCCGGTCTTCATATTCTTCCATGGCCTAGAACAGAAGTAAAACCTTTAATGCTAATGCCAATCATAATGATAACAATAATAATATCCCTTAATTAATAAAGCAGATTATTTGGTCAATCAACAAATATGCATTTGAAAATCTACTCTGTTGTAAGCACCATGCTATGAGCCAGTGATACAACAAAGAACAAAGTAGATAGGCTCTCTGTCCTTGCAGAGCTGATGAACTATGGGGACACAGAGAGATAACCAAACAGTTGACATGGACTGAGACATTGCCAAGGTGGTGCCTATCCCAGCAGGAGACGCACCTTATTCAGACTTGGAGAGGGTTAAGGAAAATGGATTCTTTCTTAACTTGCTTTCTATTTTTTCACTTTCATTAGCCCATAAGACACTGCAATTGTGATATGGTTTAGAAAACATTATTAACTCTACTTTATGTAGGAAAAAATGACACCACCATCCCTAGGATTTAAATGTCTCATCTAAGCTAATAGCTGGCATAACGAGGTGATAGATCAGATATGTTACTTCTGCAATAACTTAGGAGTATAGTACTTTTTATCCTAAAAACTTTATATATAAATGGCCTCAGTTTTCAATGTTGTATGTATGCAATTCAAATATGTCTACTGTGTGACAGCGATCATGTGAAGAGCCAAGGAGGCAGTGAAGAATAAGACAAGACAGGGTCCTTGCCTTCATGTAGCTGACATTTACAGGTGGACATTTTCTGTAAATATCTTAAAAGTGTGACTAGATTTAATAAATGCAAAATAATACTGAATGATATTTATGATCTCAGAAATAAGAGCACCACGGAGGCTATTACTGTTGTAGGGATTAACAATCTTGTAATCGATAAACATAATTGCAGGTCAAGCACAATCTTGTAATCGACCCTCCAATAGTGTTAACAGTGGCATTGAAGTATTGCAGGCAGCCAAGAGTAAGGAAGTTAGGGAACAGGATCAAAGTCTCAACAATACTTTTTGGTAGGAGTGGGCCACCTTTCTAGTCTTCTTCTTCCCACCCCCTCTTGGTGCTCTCATGTGGCAGGAGAGAGCCAAGTGCCTCTAGGAACTTCTCGCCCCATCACAATAGGGGTAGCTGAGTAAGAGATATTCACTTATCAGTTCATTCATTCCCCTCCATTATTTATTAGGAACTAGTTTCTGAGCAGCAAGAAGGAAACAAAGTAGACAGCTTCCAACTTTGTGCCCAAGGAGCTCGCTGACTAATATAAAGTAACTTCACTGCACTTTCTATGAGTCAGGAACTTTGTGGAATAGCTTTGCCTGGGTTCAAACACTGGCTCGATCATTTTCTAGACATGTGGCCTAGGGTCCATTTAACCTTTGTGAGCATTATGTAAAAAATGAGGATAAGTGCACATCTTGTGGATTACAGATAATGTGTATTCAGTACCTACCATTAGAGAAGACAAACAACATATTCTGCTTAATATTATGAGCATTATTATTCTATTTCACTTACTATTATTCCATGTAAGTCTTATAATACCCAAATTAAAAGCATGGCTTTATACCCATTTTGCAGATGAAAAAGGAAATAAAGCCAAGATTTGAGGCCTTGTGTATCTTATTCCAAGTACTGAACTATTGCCACTACTTCCTATGCTACCAAAATAATTTCTATTGTTACCTCTGGAGTGGTTCTCATTATTCAGCCTACTTCAGGGTCACCTGAAAGACATGTTGAAGCACAGACTGCTGGGCTGCACCTGGGCAATTCTTAAATCAGTAGGTTTAGAGTGAGGCATTTCTAACAAGCTTCCAGGTAATGTGTTGTTGCTGGTTGAGGTGTGGGGCACATTCTGCGAACTCTTGAGCAGGCATTAGGCCCTTGATTGGCAAATGGTTCTGTAGATAAAGCCGAGTCACTGGAATTCTGTGTGGCCCCTCGGGCCTAGCTTCCTCCACAGTAACTCTTACCCTCGCAGTACTTGAAGTGCTTTGTGTTAAATCTTTCTTGCGTTTTCGCACCAGCCTTCGCCGTCTATGAGTATGGTACATTTTCTCTGCAGCAACCCAGGATTTGGGCTTATTATCGGGAGGAATGGTAATTCCATACTCCCAGCCTGGAATAGAGTTTGCAAACAGTTATCCCAAAGAGATGCACTTGCCAGATTGCCAGATAAACTTCCAGAAAACATCCACTCTTCCCACTCCCACAATGTCATTCTCTGTGGTGACAATGAATGCCACTGTCCCTTTCACTTTGCTGCAATTCAGCCAAACTGAATACAGCTGTCTCCCCTCTTCAAACTGCTTGCTTTGCACCCGCAGGGTTCTCCTTTCCTTTTCTCCTTCCAGCCACTCATGGTAATTCAGTGCATCTAAGAATAAAGCACAGTGCAAGAGGCAGATGGGGACAGTGCTAAAGGGTGGTCTGTATAGCTGCACAGCCTGGGTTTAAATCCCAGCAACGCCACCGCTGGCTGTTCACTAAAAAAGTTTCTTGCAGGTTAGTAAACCTGCCTAGGGCCAAATTTCTCCAGCAATAATGGTTAAGTATATCTTTTTTTTTTTTTTTTTTNTTTTTTATTTCTAGGAGAGAGAGAGAGACAGCGTGAGCAGGGGAGGGTCAGAGAGAGGGAGACACAGACTCCGAAATAGGCTCCAGGTTCTGAGCTGGCAGTCAGCACAGAGCCCGACGTGGGGCTCGAACCCACGAACCGCGAGATCACGACCCAAGCAAAAGTCAGACGCTCAACCGACTAAGCCACCCAGGTGCCCCAAGTATATCTTTTTAAAAAGAGTTCATGAAAATAATATATGCAAATAACTAGGACTATGCTTAGCACACAGTTTGTGCTCAAACGATGCTATTATTGGTGGTGGCTGCATCAAGATCAACAAGAAATTTATAATCAAGTTGAACCCTTCTTTATTTATGCTTGTTTTTTCTTTCATAAGGAAAAAAATCAGATTTTCTCTTTTGAGATTTCCAAATTTATAATCATTTAACTCTAGATTACTATTCATCGAAAAGGATAAACACCATTAACAGAACCAATATCAATAATCTACATTACTGTATGTCAACCTTACTTCCAAAAAAACTCCCACAACAATTCGCATTATTGCTGAATAGGATGGCTTTTAAGGCATTTTAGTCTTTCTTCCTGAGCTATGAGGTCTTGCGTGTGATGTTCCCAGGGAGGCTGTGGGTGTGATTAGAATAGACAAAGTCCAAATTCCACTTCCCTCCCAAATTCTCGTCATGGGTCCCCAGCATCTCAACAGGCAGCCACCTGGCCCCCTGATCTTGTATTTTTCACTCTTGACACCCTCTCCCTCACCTATCCAGCACTTGCTTGTCCTTCAGATTTTGCATCTGAATAGTCACAGGTAATATCCAAGACCTGATTGTCACAGACCAACAGAAGTTAAGACTCCTCCCTGCCAAGGAAACTTTACTCTAGTTAAGCAGGGCCTTGCTGCAGAGAGCCCATCACGAAACAGATCTAAAACAAATGTTACCTTTCTCATCCACTGCACGATTTATGTCATATACCCATGCATCATCTTCCCATTCCCAACCTGGAGGGCATGTCAGTTCGCTGGGTGAGGCGGCTTTATCACCATTCTTTAAAACAAAAACCAAAAAAATGAAGACAAGTAAGTCATAGCGTCTAATAAGAAAGAAAAGTGAGAGGACGCCTCACATTTAACGATGGTATTCACGTGCTAACTTAGATGCTACACTCAAGAAGAATCGTTAATCTCTATGCACAACTGCTACACAAAATTAGTTTTCTAGAATACCTTCTGTTTCCACTGTTAGGGGGTATGTTGGGTTGAACCACAGGAATTGCTGTTATAGATCAAAAATGGTCAAATATCAGCAATTTCATATGTTCAATTTAAAATTATGAAATGGTACAACTCTCTTTATGAGGAGCTCTATTGGAAAGAAGCCATCAGACATGGATAAAGTGTGAAAAATACATGTTCTCAAGTACAAGGTAATTTCACTAGAGGTTCTACATGCTAATCACGTAAGATTGAGCAAGCTTTAGGTTAAAATACTGACTTAAGTATTGACTGCATTAAAACTGACCGTTATGAAAAAAAAAGTTCCTAAGAAATAAGTAAAGGTGGTCCATAAACATATGGAAGATTACTCAGCCTCACTTTAAATTAATAGTGGGAAAATGGAGATGACATCAGGGTACCACTGATCATGCGCATGACAAGGATGTCGCAGTGCAGTAGTGAGTGTTTAGGAAAGCGTCCCTCTAAGAAGCTGTTGCCGGAAATACAAACTTTTACAACCTATTTAAAAGCAGTTTGGCAACACTTATCAATTACCAATGTGTATGCACTGAAATCTGACCAAACCAATCCAGGGGTCTCTCCCAGAGATAAACTTTCACAGGTGAATAAAAATGTACATATAAGAACATTTACTGCTGCACTGCTTCAAAAAAGCAAAGACTAGGGAAAAAATGCCCACAAGGAGAGGATTATTTAAATTAGAGAGGGTGCATATAATAAAACACTCTGCAGGCATTTTTTTTATAAAGCTCATAGATCTGTATTTACTGATATCAAAAGATGTCCACGATATACTGTTATATGAAAAATACATGTTGTTGAACTGTGCACACAACACAATTCTGTTTAGGTGTGTGTGTGTGGGGTGGGGGAAGAAGTTATACAGTTGAGCAAGAACAGAAATGTGCTTTCAATAGTTAGTTATCCTGGGGCCTGGTGGAGGCAAATATAAATCTGGGAAAATTACTTTTCATTTCCTTTTATGCTATTTGAATATTTTTAGAGACGTACACATTCCATTTGTTGTGCTTCTTAAAATGAGTTAAATGGTAAATAAATATTCACAATAAGAAAATTGCACAAACTCAAATTTTACCATGTACCAACATCTGGTTAAACAGACCCCATGACCTCTCCAGCATGAGCAGGGGAGGGTCAGAGAGAGAGGGAGACACAGAATCTGAAACAGGCTCCAGGCTCCGAGCTAGCTGTCAGCACAGAGCCCGACACGGGGCTCGAACCCACAAACTGCGAGATCATGACCTGAGCCGAAGTTGGACACTTAACCAACTGAGCCACCCAGACGCCCCCAGAGAAAATAATTATTGGTGCACTCATGTGGCTTAAAGTTAAGGTAAGGCTATTCAGAATACGAGAAAGAGCAGAGAGAGGGGAGGCCACGCCTCGTGGTCGGTGGGTTCATGGATCATGGCTCCAAAGAGCTGGGGTGTGAGGCTGTCTCTGGGGAGCAGCCCGCTCACCGCATCAGTGTAGGTGTCCTCAGCTGCCTTCCACTCGCCCCCGGGGTAGCGACTCTCATTCTGGTACACTTCATCCGTGAACTCCGTGTGACCCGCGTCCGCCTCAGTCAACAAGCTGTGGGTAAGGGTCGGGTTACCAAAGGAGCGGTGGTAGCCAACACCCCCGGCTCTGCCCAGTGGTCAGGAAACATCTACACCGGTTCCCTCCTCACTCTACCCCTTGGGTTCTCCACTCCGAACTCCTCTTCCTGCTAATAGCTTCTGACATTCCTTTGAAGAAGGGGTCTGCGGGGACAAGGAGACCTGAATTACAGAGCACCCCTCCAGTCAGCAGGCCTGCGCCTTCTCAGGAATTAGGGTGAGGACTGGGAAAACAGTCCTGTGGGCGGCTCCTGACAGAGACCTCAGATGCCATATTTTTGTTTCAGTTCAAGACCATTCAGCTTTGTTTTGTTGTTTGTTTTTTTTTTCAGTAAAACTCCTGGCTAACAGTTCAAAAGAATAGGAAGTTGTCTACCCTCATTCCCCCTATTTTAAAAAATGGAGAAAAGACAGTCTCATGAGGCCAAGTGTGGAAATTTTTACTCATGGCTTGCATGGTCTACGTAACACAAACTGAAGGGAGGAGTTTACATTTTCTGGATAGTTCCTAGGTCGACAGCCAAACCAGGTCATTTAAGACTCCAGACTCCTTTTAGGTACTTAAGAAATCCAAACTGACTCTCTGCCATGCCAATTTTCCTCTTGGAATTGGAACTACTTTGACAACTCATAATGGAAAGTACAGAGGCTCCAACTTTGACTTGAGTCTTCTGCCAGGTACTCACTCTTCTTCTCTTACCATGGCTCTACATCTTTTCCCTACCGTATCCTCCCCTAGAATCAAGCACTGGAAAGAAATCAGAAAATAACTAGTCCCAACTATTTGTATATATTGAGCTCATCCTGTCATTCCTCTGGGCCCCCGAGAAGGAGAACAGAAGACCTGGCTGCTGCCTCTGGGGTCCCGTTGATCCCTGCATGCTCTGACCCTTCTACTTTTCCATACACAATGCCTCTGCCTTTCCGTGTCCTCACTAACCTCCCTTCCTTCTGTCCGATTCAAATCCCATTTCCCTTCTCTTTACCAGCAACCCCAACCCCATCCAAAGCAAGCTGTCATGGGTTAAAAGCAATCATGTGGAATCATCACGTCTTAACAGACCAGACCAGACCCAACACTCATTGGCTTCCTTCCCCAATGCCTGTGATCACAGGAAACAAATGTAGACAGAGAGGAAGAACTCCAGCTTGAGGCCTTAAGATCCAACTTCACAAGCTTGTTTCCTCCAAAGTCAAGTGTGCTGTGATGAGGTGGGGAAGGTGAGCTCTGGCTCCAGGGGTGTTGGCAACATTCAGAAACCCAAACTCCCAAGGACACCTGCTTGCTTCCCCTCTACTGTTTCTTTCATTTTAATAGCAAGCTTTTGAGATACAATTCATGCATTTAAAGTGTATCCTCTACTGTTTCTTACAGACATTCCAGCATAATAGTTGAGTGCTGGTTTTGGTGCCCAGGCTGGACTGGTAACCACTTACAACCTATGTGTCTTTGGATAAGTTACTTAATCTCTGTAGTTCTCAGTTTCTTCACCTGTAAAGTGGAGATAATGCTATTATTTGTTGGGAGATAATTCTCTATGAGTTCTTATGTTTCTTCAGAGTTAAGAATGTTCATATGAGGAATAATCTTGGAAGACAGAGTCTCTCTCTCTCTCTCTCTCTCTGGAGCCAAGGGCCAGCAGGCTTGCTAGCCATTAAAAATGATTTAGGTTCCCTAAACTCAGTTTCCTCTCCTGTTATACACACCATTTCATGTTTAAGTACCATCTGACCATCTTCTTGTCACTCTGTGGGAAGGGAGTCCCTACTCCCACAGAGTGACTACAGCACATGTGAATTCTGGCACTGCTATTGCTATTGGCCGTGAAGTCCTGTGTCTCTGACCCAGGGATCCTAGGTCTCCTTCCAGCATCCATGGAAGTAGAGCAGACGACCCTGTTAGCTTGTTAAAAATCCCAAATCCTTCATAATTTCTGACACTACCTACTCTGTAGAGCTGTAGTTCAGATTCAACAAAACGATTCGCACACTGGTGCTTAGTACTCTGCTTGACACATTCACACATAGTAAGTTCCTAATAAATGTTAGTGCTAGGCGCTTTTTGTATTTCCTCGTTTTACTATGGGGCACCAATGACATATTTCAAGTTTCTATAGATTTATTCTCAGTGAGTGTTACATAAATATTACCAAGGCTGATGATGGAGAAGATTCATTTAGTACTTTCTAGGGAAAGGCTTCATTGTCACCCTTTTTTTTCTCAGAAAATGGAAAACTTACCTTCTTTCAGGATCAACTATCCAGTCTCCTTCCCATTCCCAGCCTTTTGGAGGCAAAAAGAATTCCCTCTTGAGTTTTATTTTTCCTGTGACATCAGAAAATTTATGACGACCCACTAATCCAGAAGTGCCCCATTTTCCAAACATAAGAGCTTGATTTTCATACTGTTAAAAACAAATTACAGAAACACCATCAGAGAGCAAGAAATAAAGCCTGCTCCTACATGGTTAAGCCCATTTAAACTAAACAATGATAGAAAGTGTAAAAACTTTATTCTCAGAAGGTAGGGACCTAAATCGGGCTGCTACAGATTATGTAATTTTGGGCAAATCACTCATCTTTCTATGACTCAGTATTCCCGTCTGTTAATTGGAGATAATACTACTAATTCTCATAGAATTGTTCAAATGTGCAAATAATTGTGAACAGTAGCATATCACACTAGTTGTTTCCATTATTATACTGAGTGGCTCCAAAGGTTCTCTGAACCTAATTTTTAAAATACCCATAAAAGTCATGAATTTATGAATGTGCAGGCTTCTAAGGGTTTACTTGTAAACAGTCTACTACCTAGAACTTGGGGCCCATTTCCCCACAGAATCGGCATTATAATTGATGGTACATTTCCCAGGGAGTCTATAAGGAACGTCTGACATATAAAGGTCCTTTAAGGGCCCAGCCTTTATGGAGCCTAAAGGTTCTGTGCTTTCGTCGCCTCTGGAATACAGTGGGGTTGAAGACCAAGATCTGGAAGGAGGTTCAGTGGCAATAACAGATTCTGGTTTACAGGGCATTTCTTTCTAAGTTGAAGTTATAAATCTACAAAGGTCTGCTCTTCACTCTGTCAACCATCAAAAGGGTTGTGATTTGCCAGTGGTGAGTGTCCCTGTTTGAGTGCAAGCTGAAATTTCCATTTTTCTGCTGATGAGCCCACTGAGAAGAGGATTTGCAAGTGACAGGGAAGTTTGACTGAGGCTGAAAAAGGAAGGAAGAAGTTTGAGTAGAGGCTTGATGGGGAAATTGGGTTCAAGCAGCCACAGTAGTACCTGTCTCAGACATGGGCTCTGAGCCTTGAAAGGAGATAAACTCCAGGAAGTAGCTGAAGAAGCTATTGTTACAAGGGGCTGTGAGACTTGGGGGCATGTACACACTTCTCTGGTTTCTAAGTGAGAAGGACACGGAATGGAAGAGCAAGGTGTTCTCACTACTTCTGCTTGGAAGCCAGCATGGCTATAATAAAATGTAGGCAAGGAATTTGGCAAGACTGGTGACACATGTGAAGCACCTCAGAAACCTCCAGAAATCTGGTAGGGGGTGTAGGGTGGTGGTGGGTTCTGCAGAGAACAGAACCTCCTGTGGTATTAGCACAGGAGGGCAAGAATCCGTGAAATGTCCATTATTGATATTAATGTGCTTCTACCGGCACTCATAGGTTCTGAGAATCTAAAGAAACTAGTCACGCAACTAAGATGTGTGAGTCATCTCTTTAATGTGAGTTGAAACTAGAGTCTGAGCTATGCAGGGAAAGATCTAGAAAAGGTGAAAGGGAGACCTGGACTGGTTGATCTTTGTTCAGTGCTAGCTAGCTTCTCCCGGCTGAGCTCCAGTCTCACAGCTGGAGGCCAGGCTGATGCCAAGAAACCCTACATGAATGTTGGAGCAAGCATCTCCTACACGTGCCCTGATGCCCTGACTCCACGTGGTCCAGTTGACTGTGCATAAATATCAGCCATTCAGGGCCTTGCGTGTGGCTTCCAGCACACCCTCTATTTATCCCCAATGGCACTTCCAAGCCTGTGCTATAAGGGCTTTGTGTGTTTCCCATGTATTTCATTGTTTCTCAAAGTGGTCCACTGAGGCCCTATAGCCACCCACATTGGAATCATTGCTGGTGCTAATCCCTAACTCAGTTACATAATCAGAATCTCTGGGGTGGCCCTGGCAGTCGGATATCCAGTTTTACAGTCACTTAGAGAGGCTTTCCCTATGTGAGGAATGAGTCTTCTGTGGTGCAAAGACCCCCACCACCCCAAGCACACCTCGCAAGGTCTGCACCTGCCCAGCATCCTCATTCCGGGGTTGTCTGTGTGTGAATCACTCTGGTGGGTCCCAGTGTGGTCAGTCTTTCCCTCTCCCCCCAGAGGAAGGTCACTGGGATGGGATTCTAAGTAGTGCTGATGGTTGTGGCTGTTTTTGATCTGTGAATGTTTTCTCTAAGAANGAAAGAAAAGAGAATCATGCCATGAAATGTACCATTTCAGCAAAGACGGTGAATGTTCCTTCTGCGAAGCTGTTGAACTTCTTCTCAACAGCACTTAGGCCCAGCCAGATGTTCACTCGCAGCTGCACAGGCACCTTGGGTCCATGGTTGTTTTCCTGCGGATACTGTGAGATGTACAATAACGCTGGGTGCAGCCCAGGCTGTGACGTTAAAGTCAAGCCACAAACCGACTGAATATCCAATAGCTGTTCTTCCCAGTCTACTTTTATGTTTGCTTAGTTAAAATATTTCCAAATGACCCTACAGCAGAGATTATGATAACAACGAAAGCGGTAGTTCCCAAAATGTGATCCGTAGACCTGCTGTGTGTCCCTGAGACCTTTTCAGGAGGCTCACAGAGTAAAACTATTTTTTACCTAATATTACTAAGACGTTACTTGGGTTTTTTTTTTTTTTTTCGCTGTTATTGACATAGGCACGGAGAGTGCAAAAGCAGTCGTGGATAAGACTCTGGGCACCGCAGTAGGAATCAGGGCAGGAACACCAAACTGAACCCGTGGTGATAGTTTTCTTCATCACTCTCAGTAAAGAAAAGAAATACTAGTTTTAAATAAAACAGTAAAAGCTACTAATCTTATCAAATCACGATCCTTGATCACACCTTTTTCTTTTAGCTTTTCTTTTAAGTAGACTCCATGCCCAAGCTCGGGCTCGAACTCATGACCCTGAGATCAAGTCACATGCTCTACTGACTGAGCCAACCAGGAGCCTCCTTGAGTCCATTTTTTAAAAAATATTTTGTGCGCTAATGGAAAGTACACACAGATCACTTCTGCTGCATGTTATTGTATAGGTTGTGAAAAATCTCTTATGCAATTGTTTGAAATGTGAACTGTATTAGCCTTTTTAAATTTATTTTTTAATTTTTTTAGTGTTTATTTATTTTTGAGAGAGAGAGAGAGAGAGAGAGAGACCATGAGCGGGAGAGGGGCAGAGACAGAGGGAGACACAGAATACGAAGCAGGCTCCAGGCTCTGATTTGTCAGTACAGAGCCCAACTTGGGGCTTGAACTTACAGACCGTGAGATCCTGACCTGAGCCGAAGTCAGATGCTTAACTGACTGAGCTACCCAGGCATCCCCGAATTAGCCTTTTTAAAAAACGTTTATTTTTGAGACAGAGAGAGAGAGCGGGAAGGAGAGAGAGAGAGAGAGCGCGTGTGCGAGCCAGTGCACAAGAGAGTGAGAGAGCACAAATAGGGGAGAGGCTGAGAGAGAGGGAGGCAGAGCATCCAAAGTGGACTCTGTGCTGAGAGCAGAGAGCCCGACAGAGGGCTTGAACCCATGCACCATGAGATCATGACCTGAGCCGAAGTCGGACACCCAAATGACTGAGCTACCCAGACAACTGCTTTTTTATAATAGAAACCTTTTTTTTTTTTTTTTAACTTGAAACAGTGATTGACAGACAAATATGGTCACTCAGACTTAGGTATGGGGCAGATGTTTCTTGAACATAAGCCAAGTGAGCCTGTCACTTCAAGGACGGTAATTGACTGTATTCTGTTGCCAATGATAGAATTCAGGCTTTCAGGTAAAAACAAATAAGAAATCTGGAAAACCTGCAACTTGTCATGGTGAGCTTCATGGCATCCTGATACATAAGGACTTTTCTGATGAGTAATATTAATAAATGTGATTTTTTTCAATGTTGTAAGATAAAATGTGTCAACATTAGGAAGCTCTGCATAACTCAATGAACAAATATTTTCTAAATGATCAATGCTAAATGTTACAAATTCAGGCATGGATAAAAGAACCATTCAAAGTGCAAGATAAACCAATAGGCTTTAACGTAGCAGAGAATGAAAAGTTCATTGATACGGTTTCAAATTCCGTACTGCAAATCGCTGTTTAGAAACTACTACTTAAGTTTGGTATTGTATCAAAGATGTGTTTCCACAATTATCTGAGAAAGATATTAAAATAGTCTTCCCTTTGCAGTTACGTATCTATGTGAGGCCTGATTCTCTTCCTGTACTTAAGCCAAACAATTTATTCCATCAGATTAAATGTACAAGCAGATAAGAGAATCCAGTTACATTTCTGTGAAGCCAGGCATTAAAGAGGTTTGCAAAAATGTAAAACAGTGTCCCTCTTCTAATTTTTAAAAGAGAATACAGTTATATTTTATTAAAAAATGTAATTTCTGTTAACATGTAATGGGCTTAATTATTGTTATTTTAAAATGAATAAATATTTTTTCAATTTCTCATTTTCATTTCTATTACAGTAAATATTGATAGATAAATCCACATAAACAAAAGCTCTCTGAGCTCTCCAATAATTTTTTAAGAGCATAAACGGGTCCCAAGACCAAGAAGCCCCAACGAAGTAAACTGGATAATGAGTATTAATAGTCAGTAAATATATACAACATTCTCTTGAAAGCATTTTGGTATTTATCCACTGAGTTCTAAAACCTAACACAGAATAACACTTTGTCCCCTCTCCTATCCACTGTGAAATTTTATTTATTAATCAGTTTGCTTCCACTGACTGCTGACAGACATAATTATAACTGTGGTTCTATCTTAAGTAAAATTTATTCCACCAAGAGAGACTTGAAGGACAATAACCACTCTGGTTCTATTTTCCACTCTCCCGGTTAAAGAACAAGGAGTACATTTATTAAAAGTTAGCAGTGGGGTATCTGGCTGGCTCAGTTGGTTAAATATCCGACTCTGACTTTTGATTTTGGCACAGGTCATGATCTCATGTTTTCAGGAGTTTGAGCCCCAGGTCAGCCTTCATGCTGACAGCACAGAGTCTGCCTCGGATTCTCTCTCCCTCTCTCTTTGCCCGCCCCTTGCTCACGCTCACACACACACACACACACACACACACACACACACACACACACACACTCTCACTCTCTCTCAAATAAATAAAAAAATAAAAATAAAAGTTAGCAGCTATCTCCTTGTTTTAAGAGAACACTCTCCCCTAACTGCTTTTTCTTTTCTCAATTTTTATTCTTCTCCCTCAAATCCAAAGTACTTGGTTGGAGTTGGGAAGGGAGAGGGATGTCAAATCACGCAGTTGAGGACTATTTTGATTTCTTGGTTTTCAGCCACAGGCCCTCCCTTGGTTCTCCATCAGCACACACAGAGCAGTTCTTAATGCAAGGTCCTGGGATGGGCTTGTAGGGTTCTAGGAAGCTCCCGAATCACATGCAAAATATTGGATGCATATGAGATGTGCATTCTTCTGGGAAAGGGCCAGTAGCTTTTGTTAGGTTCTTAAAGGAGTTCATGACTCTAAAAATGTTCAGAACCATTGTCCTAAAACAGTAAATTCTCAGAATTTCTTAATTTGAGGACCCATTTGGTTAGGGCATAGATTCCAAGGACTATGTTTATTACTTTCTCCTTTCTTCTACTTCCCAAACACTCACTAAAACGGAACGGAAGGAAGGCATTGCTTAGCATGAGACATAAGAAGAGGAAAATTCATGCCAGAAAGCACAGAATTCACAATGTCACATTAATATTAGTGTCACAGAGACCTCTGCGGAAGTGTCCTTGATCGAATACAAGCAGATGCCAGACTACTCTCTTGGAATTTTCACCCTAAGGGAAGGTGTCAGAATGAGTAGGAATTGATCATGATCACGTAGTAGTCACTCAATGGTCAGAAAATAAAGCAGCCCCTTCTTGGGAATGTGGGTTTCGCGTTTAAGTATTTCACATGACACAGTGATAAAGCTGTACCTTCAGCAAGATGGTCTGGGTTTTCCCACAGTATTTCCCAGATGCGTTCTCACCACTGGTGGAGTATAAAACCTGATGTGCGGGAATGCGTGCATAGGCCAGTCTTTTCTCTCCCCGGATCATCCAGATGATAATGTCAGGCATACTGTTCTGTGGCTGGTCACGTGGGTGGACGGAAAAGGAAGCAAAGGTGGAATTAGTCTAAACACAGAGGGACTGGAGCCCTTGCAGGCTGGCTTCTCAGGGCTCCCCTTAGAAACTCTGTGATTAGGGCTCCATCTGAATTCCTGTCGCACGTCTTCTGGGACCGCACTGAGTCTGCAGGACGGGGAGGCAGGCTGTGGCTGGCTCAAAGGGAATAGGCGAAGCAGGGTCAGGAGGTGGCTTCACCTGCTAAAAGCCCGACCTACACAGCTCTGAGAGGCAGTTTAGGAAGTGCACCCCCTCTTATCTCGTCCATCGGTAGTCAAGGGTTCTTGGTTTCATGTATGTAACTGGACACAGACCAAGTATCTCCACTCACAATCCAGTATTGGCCAAATTTGAAATATTAATTCAGTTTTTTAAAACCTCTTCTTTTTCTGATTATAAAGGCGATATAAGTTGTCACCACAGGAAACTTTGAAAGTACCAAAGCATAAAAAGTAGAAAATAAAAATTACCTATAATCGCCTGTTTTTTCAAATGTATTCTGTCTACAAATCTGTGACGATCCCCCTCCACCCGCATCTCTGAAGTTTTTCCAGTCCACAGAGGTTAATGGCAGCCAGTATCTGTCCAGCACCACGATGTCCCCACACTGTGCTAAGCCCTTCATATTCATCATCATCTTGAATCTTCACAATACAATGCTAGGAAGTGAGTACTACAATGATCCCATTTTATATATGGGGAAACTGAGGCCTAGAGAGGTTGCCCAAGGTTACATATAGTAGATCCAGGATGCAAAACCAGGTCTTCCCAATCCCAACAAAAGGTGGCACTTCAACCCTCTGTGCTACACAGATTTGCTACTTTGTCCCTCTACTTGGCATATTCTTTCATTATATCATGATAATGATAATGATTTATCCACTTTGAAGACTTTTCCAGGACCACCAACTCAAAATTCTTCTGTCCTCACTTCGGTGATATTCACCCCATTACCCTTCAGTATCCCAGCCCAGTAACTTCATGGTCTTACCATCTGTCAGATTTGCTCAATATTCAAGATAGAATTCTAGATGCTCCTACCACCTTCTCTATCCTTGGTGCCACTCCACAGAATCCCTCTTCCATATCAAGTGACCTTTGTGTAGTTTAAAAGTCCTACCTCTTCAGTCAGTTGCAGTAATTTATCAAGCCAGTCCTCAATTTCTGTCAGCGTGGACTTCACCTCTGTGGCCTCAGACCTCATCCTCACAGCTGCCTCGTGTATCTGGGAGAGAGATCGGGACCGCAACTTTCGGATCTGAGTGTCAAGAACTGTGACGTTAGCTTTTCCTTCCATGAGAGGTAACGTGTACCTAAAAAAGAAAAGAAACAGATAATCTGCAGAATTGCTTTTTAGGCTTCAGAACCATCAACGTCATTTATGTTTGATTTCCATCTTGCAAGCCACACTGGTTTCCTGACTCCACAGGCATGACCAGGTTTAAGCTGAAGTTGAGTGTATGTGGCACTGACAGAGGGAACCTGTCACACAAACTCTCCTTACTCTCAGGAGAAATGCAGGGGGATTAAAATTCCAAAGCAATTTTGTAGGTTTGACTGAAGGTCCCTCGAGTCACTGGGGAGAAGATGGCAACAGCTGCAGTATTTGGGAGGAACAAATGCTTCTTTTGCTTCTTACAACTACTGTGCAGACCCACAAAATGAAGGAGGGGAAGGCAGATCACAGAGCATTTAGCACAAGGGTTCGTAAGGACCATGCACCCCTACGCAGTCTGTGGAGGGGGGTGGGGTGGTCAGGAGGTCTGCAAATCCCTGGAACTTATTTAAAAAGTCTATGTCAGGCAATGTAACACATGGGGAGGACCACAGGCTTTGGAGCTGACTATCTGGGCACATGTCCTGGCTCTACCATTTACTAGTTTTGTGATGTGATCTTCAGTGGTTACTTAATTTCTTCTTTCCCTATCTTCAAATGTGGGAAAATATTGGGCTGTTTTGAGAACTAGATTAATTAATATATGGAGAGCATTTGGAACAATGCCTACTGCACAGGAAAGTCTGAATGATGTTGCCGTCATCATCAAGCACCGTCTTCTTCATAGTCATAGTTTCACTAGATATTCAAAGGGGCCCATTAGCTCCCAAAAGGTTAAGAATGACTTGGGTAGGCAAAATGAGAAGTCTAGAACAGCTGAGCTAAGTCTAGAACAGAATTAGCCTTCTTCTGCAGGGTCTTCCTCTCACCATGGCAGCTGGTGAGGGCCACAGGGTGAAGTTATCAATTCCAGGAAGTTCTACTCACACTGTCTCTACTTAGAATTTCCATTGGTTTGAATTTCCCCTCACTTCTTAAATGGAGGAAATCCTAGCATGACTTCTTTTAAACACAAATTTCCTGATACATGAAGTTAAAAAGATTCCATTTGATTTTTCGAAACACAGTGCACATCAGTTTGGTTCTTCAAAAACTGTGTAAATAGATCTTTCTGTGTTTTGCTCAGCAAACCCTAAAATTCATAAAATTTTCTACCCAAAGGTATTACCAAATATTTTTGTTTGGTCACATTAGTAGTTATGGCAATGCACTGGAAAGGTTAAATCCCTGGAATGATTTCTTGAGGCAAAAGTGCATATGGAAGCAGCTAGCTCAAAAGTCACACTTGAGACATTCAATAAATAGATGTTGAGGGTGTGAAGCGTGTAGCAGGAAACACTGTGTGGATAAATCCAACCCTGGACATCAGATGCATCATTTCGCCTCCTGTTTTCTCATCCGTAAAATAAAGGGAACTGGGAGAGATGACGGGTTAGGACCCAGATTTAAATTCTCTGAATTTAAGCTAGAGCCCGGCAGTGCTCAGATTTCAGCTACGTTTCAATGACCCAACTAAACCACTAGGAGGCACAAGAAGACAGGGAGACTGAGGGCATTAGCCCAGAGGTGGAAAAAGAATCTGTCCTGTTTCTTGCTGCTTGTGAGAAGTTTTCAATACACTTTTCTTTTGGAATTTCCCTGTACACTGCTCTCTTAGCCAATAGTTAAACTGAATTTGGAATGAATCACTTCCTCTTTTGATTTCCAAATGCCCAGAGATCTAAGCTGTTTCCCTAAGTCACAGTTCTAAAAGGTTCTCTGGTTCAAGTCAAATCTTATTGGCTTGGTGACGGGAGCCTTAGATAGAGGCAAAAAAGGAAGTAAAAGGGCTATTTCTAAAAATGTGTTTGTGAATTAGGAATGTTATTGTGAATGGCAAAATCAGTGCTCCACCCCTGGACCCCATTCTCTTCGGGAACCAGGAGCCACCTCTCTCCAGGAGGTGGGCACACAAGCACAGGCCTGCACCCTCCCCTTCCTTCTTGCCACCCCTTGCCTGGGGCAGCCCTGGGAAGTTTCCTGCACGGCCCTCAGCCTCCCTAGGCTGCTTTAGAATTGGCCCCAAATCAGAAAGTAGAACTTTTCCTGGTGTGATTCAGAGACGCCTCCCAGTGACTAGGGCCTTTTGAGAAGCTTGACTAACTCAATTCATTTTTCAGGCCAACGCTGGGAACAATTGTAGAGGCTCTCCTAATCTTACAGTTCCAGGGAGCAGAGCATGATTGGGAATTCTGCCATAGGAACAGGATCACTGTACCTTGTATCTTCTATAACTTCGTCGATCAGCTTCAACCATATTTCGGCCAACTGGTTTGCAGGAATTTTACCTTGTATCCCTGATTTTAGAGCCTCTATGTTTGATTGCTGGAGAGTTTAGAAAGAGGGGAAATAATCAGCTATTGTGTATCATGCCATTAAACCCAGGAAAGGTTTAATGTTATTTTCAAGAAAAAAAAACACAAAAGACTTAACAGAAAAACCAGAGCACTTAATTTTTTACATTTAATAATGCTCACCGTAGCTTACCACTATTTACTTTTCTTCAAAAGGCAATCAACATGGACATCTATAAGTAACAGGACAATCTTTCATATATCTTTAACCTTTGAAACCATGTTAAATATTTTATGTATTTAAAAAGTACATGAAATAAAACCAAGATGGAGGAAGGAACCCTACCATGGAATATAAAACAGAAACAAATGAACTATGTAACTACACCAAACTAACCTAAATAAGTTTTCAACACAATATTTTGATTATATACTCTCAATTTAAAGAAAAAACCATTGGGGCACCTGGGTGGCTCAGTCGGTTAAGCGGCTGACTTTGGCTCAAGTCATGATCTCACAGTTCGTGAGTCCAAGCCCCACGTCAGGCTCTGTGCCGACAGCTCAAAGTCTGGAGCCTTCTTCAGATTCTGTGTCGCCCTCTCTCTCTGCCCCTCCCCACCCCTCTAAAAAATGAATAAACATTAAAAAATTTTAAAGAAAAGTACCATGAACATATTAAACTCTAATTGGTTTGTTTTTTGCAGAGGTTTATCTATGGATTTTAGGATTGAACAAATGAGCAAATGAGGTTTCTCACTGTTGGAGAAAGGAGTTATAAATATAGAAATAGGGAAGACTAGAACAAACCTGTGACATTAGAATGGGTTTGGAGTTACCCTTATAAATTCACTGCTTTTCATATATGGATAGACCTAGACGTAAATCACGTGTGACTATGTGTGTGCATGTGCCTGTGGCTAAGTCTGTCCACTGAGAAGGCCTAGGAGCAATGGCATCTAAACAGTAGTGAGCATCTAGTACCCAGACCTTGGTTTTCACGTGATATCCCACTATGAGGAAACAGAACTCTTTGGAAAATTGGCGATTTCAGGGCTGGGGCAGAGCAGTACAAGAGAAGTCCAGAACATACTATTGTGTCACTTTGAGCATTTGCTGACATTCAAAGAGTGCCCACCATGATTATCAAAAGTCCAGATCATGGAAAGCCACCATGCTGTCCAGATTAGCATGGAGTAAAGACAGTCTGATCAGTGCTGATGAGAAGAACAAGGAAGAAAAAGGCTGAAGAATACCCAAATATAATCAGATTAGAGGGTGACCAGTGCTTTAGTAATTCCCTCGAGATGGAGGACTGGAAGTTAATACCACAACCAGACTGCATATCAGAACAATTATGCTTAAGTTACAGAACAATTATGCTTAAGTTACAGAACAATTATGCTTAAGTTAACTTAAACCTACAATTCTCCTTCAATATCATTTTTATAATACAAAACAATATTTTATTTTTTATTTTTTAAATGTTTATTCATTTATTTTGAGAGAGAAAAAGAGTGAGCATGAGTGGGGGAGGGGCAGAGAGAAGGAGAGAAAGAATCCCAAGCAGGCTCCTTGCTGTCAGTGCAGAGCGAGACGCGGGGCTCAATCTCATGAACTGTGAGATCATGACCTGAGCCAAAATCAAGAGTCTGCCGCTTCAAACCATAAGAGACTCTTAAATACAGAGAACAATCTGAGGGTTGATAGGGGGTGGGAGAGAGGGGAAAACAGGTAATGGGCATTGAGCAGGGCACTTGTTGGGATGAGCACTGGGTGTTGTATGTGAGCGATGAACCATGGGAATCTTCCCCCAAAACTAAGAGCACGCTTTATATGCTGTATGTTAGTCAATTTGACGATAAACTGTATTAAAAAAAAAAGTCAGCCCCTTAACCAACTGAGCCACCCAGATACCACCATAAAACAATATGTTTAGATTTTGCTATAGAATCTTAGATCAGGTATATTCCAGGACCCCCACATATATTGGTCCTACCCTGACAGAGGTTAGACATTAGAAAAAATAAATACTAATGTAATCTGGAAATTAAAACACTAATCACAGATGGACTTTATCAGCACCTGATAGAAGTAATTTAGTATCTTTGACTTGCTTAGAAATATCTCAACCATCTACCCCTTCTCATCAATGTCAACTAGATATAAAATTACAGATACCACATCTATGCAGTTTTACCAGAGGGAACCCCCAACCTCCAAACAAAGAAAGTTCCTTCTAGTTTACAAAAAGAGCATAAAATGTCAGGCTCTGGTTCCTCTGAGCCCACCTCTTCCCACAGTGGAGATTTTTGCTCCTTTAATGATAGAGCTCTAAGGGCTACATATTCCTATCGGCATCAACCATTCTCCACACCACTCCCAACTGTGGCAGAACCTGTGGGTTGTCCCCCCACTTCGATATTCACCCCCCTTTTCCTCAGTAAGAGAACTTTCATCAGGCCTATGCCAACCCAAGCATAAGATGGCACTTCCCAGTCCCCTTACAGTAAGATGTGGTTGTATATGACTGGATTCTGGCCAATGGAAAATGAGTAGAAATCAAGTGTGTGACTTCTGGGTCTTTCCCTCCAAGGGGAAGGCCTGTGCCATCTACTTCCCCATTCCCCTTCCCTCAGGCTGGAGGGCAGGCTTAGTGGTGAGCAGCCTCAACCATGCAAATGATGACAACTCCTTAGCGATGGCAGAGCAACAAAGGGGAAGGAGTGCGGGTCCCCAACATCCCTGAACCTCCATACCAGCCTTGGATCACTGGCCCCAACTGTTACTAAAGAAATAGCTCTTATCTTGCTTATCACTATATTCTGAGGTCTTGTGTTAGAGGGGCCTCGCTTGTAGCTAATACATAATTCGCTCTGTCCAGTGAAAGGAAATATAGAAAAGATAAACTTACCAGCCTTTCTGCCATGGCTAGAAGAGTGTTCACCGCATCCAGCCGATGACTAATGTCCTCCCAGTATGAAGTCAGGGTAACAACTGGCTTTGTGTGGGCCCAAGGCAAGTAATAATAGTAGTTCCCTGGTATAGAACATTGAGGGGCAGTGAACATTGGACACTTAAACAACATGTCTATTAAAAGATGTGCAAACTGGGCCACAGGTTAATCCTATGCTTGGGGAATGGTTTGGGGTGATCTGGTTTTTAAATTATATTCAATGGAGCCACCGAGGGATAGAAAGTTTTTTATTCATTCAACCTGTTTTGAAAATCTCTCTAAAATATCCTAGTAAGCCGAACACAACAATTTTAGGGTCTTACAGTGGTTCAGGATCATGTGTCTGAACATCACCGATGATTACATAACACTGCAGCAGCAAAAAGAGAGAGCGTGGGAGTTTATATTATATACACTTGTACCTGTAAAGTGCTATTGTAAGTATTTTTGTTGGAATTGGGGCCAAGAAAAAAAAAGATTTTGTTTTCTAAAGCATGGATTCATGGGGTTTGGTATTACTTAGAACTTTACAGGGTTTAAGAATTATCAGCAAACCTTTTCTAGTACATTTTATATTTTCACACTGCTTATTCAAAAATTAGGTAAAAATCATGACAATACTGTTGGAACATTTGATCAGACTGTCTCTCTCCTTTCTGTATACTGTAAACCATATGTTGATGCCTTTACTTGGGCATTCTCATACTCCGCTTTCTTATTTTATATACTAGACTTATTTTAGACACTAGAATGTATACTCCTTAAAAGTAGGGACTGCTTCTCATCCACATTTGTTCAAACACAGCTATTTAATCCTCACAGCAACTCTGGAGAAGATGAAACTGAAGGTTAAAATTGAGTGATGTGGCTACGGTCATAGTGCTGGAGAGGAACTGAATGAAACCAGAAGCTTCATTTTTGAGGGCCTGAGTAGAGTCCCATCCATTTCAACTACTCAGTCAGGAGCAGTTTGGGGCTTGGCAGGGTTGAGTTGGGCAGTGGGGGAGCTCAGAGTTCAGCAAGTCACCATCTTGTGATTTTATAAAACAGAGCCAGTGTTAAAGTTGAGCATGGGAAGGGGGTCTGGGGTTCAGACCCTGGCAAAGGGCTTGCAACTTCTTGGGTTTGAGCTGTCTTGAAGGTGCTTGAACTCCAGCCACCTCTCTTCCCCATTTAATCTTTTCTTTCCACTAAACACATGCTGAAGAGAATGGCTGCCAAATGGAGAATACATTGGGTGCTTCTTGTCCTGTGGTGCCCCCACTGTAAACATACAATGCGAGGATGGTTAGAGGGAGTCTTACCATCAAATATGGCGCGGCTGTATTGAGTAGTTGATGCCAAAGGCTTACAAGTCGTGTCAAACTTGTTGCCGTAGTTCCCAATGCTGACTTCAAACTGAATGGCCTCGCCAACATCTTGCAACATGGTGGCCGAATGGAACACGGCAGACAGGCTATACTTCCGCCTTCGTTGGTATTTCTATAAAGTATGGGCAGACATAAGGCTCAGTGAAACTCCTTTTGCTCTTATTTACATGTGGGTGTCTAGCAGATGTAATTCTAAAGCTAATAATTAGTGTTGAATTAAATATCAGTAGAGAATGTTCTTAAATCTAGCAGTTTCTCTTGTACTCATACAAGTGGGCAAAGATAGAAGTACCAGGATGTTCACTAAAGTGTTGACTGAAATAGAGGGAAAAAATGAAAACAATACAAATGTCCATCAATAGGTCACTGGCTAAACAAACTAGGTTATATCCGTATAATGGAATAAAGTTAATAAAAAGGTAGATTCAGATGTTTAAGTGTATTTTTAAGTGAATCCATTAGTTATATATTTTAATATTGGCATATGCATGGAGAATGCGTAGAAGAATAGAAATAAAATTGTTAACAGTTATACTGGGAAGGTAGAGAGATTATGGATAACCATACATTCTAATTTATATGTTTTTCATTGTTTGAATTGTTTGTATATTAATTTTCTTTTTTTCCACTTAAAAAATGTTTATTTTATTTTATTTTAATGTTTTATTTATTTCTAGGAGAGAGAGAGAGAGAGAGAGAGAGCGTGAGCAGGGGAGGGTCAGAGAGAGAGGAAGTCACAGACTCTGACTGAGCTGTCAGTCAGCACAGAGCCCGACGCGGGGCTCGAACCCACGAACCGCAAGATCATGACCTAAGTGAAAGTCGGACGCTTAACCGACTAAGCCACCCAGGCGCCCCTGTTTGTTTATTTTTGAAAGAGTGAGGGAGGGGCAGAGAAAGAGAGGTATAGAGGATCTGAAGCAGGTTCTGCACTGACAGCAGGGAGCTTGATGCGGGGCTCAAACTCACTAGCCGTGAGACCACGACCTGAGCAGACCTCAGACACTTAACTAAGGCACTCCTTAAGTATTAATTTTCTAATCAAAAACACCAATAAAGATTTTTAATGTAAGATGTTAAAATTAACTGAATTTAGGTGAACTTATTTTCTTATTTTCTGAAATAGAAATCAAACACTGTATTTTCCTTTCTCCCTTTTTAAAAAAATTATTGGAGGGTGCCTGGGGGACTTAGTCATTTAAGCAATCGACGTCAGTTCACGTCATCTCACTGTTCATGGGTTCAAGCCCCGCAGTGGGCTCCCACATCAGGCTCTGTGCTGGAGCCTGCTTCAGATTCTGTGTCTCCCTCTCTCTGCCCCTCCCCTACTTGCACTCCTTGTCTCTCTCTCTCGCACACAAAAATACACACACATTAAAAAAAATTACTAGTTTATCGAGTGTGTGTGTGTGTGTGTGTGTGTGTGTGAGAGAGAGAGAGACAGAGTTGAACATAGGGCCAAAAATGATCACACTGAGGATATTTCAGCCTAGCAGAAATGACCATGAGCCCTTCACACCTTCCTTAATCTGAGCACATAAAGTCTCTGCATCCACATTCTGCCCCAAACCCTTGCTCAGATAGCATCTCTCCTTCTTTGTGGATCATATCCTCACTGATCTTTGTGTACTCTGCCTTCTTCAGTCAAACAGAGCCAAGCAATTGTTTAAACTGCTGTACTTCATTATGTCCTAGGCATTCTGCCACTTAACTTTGTCTACACAGAGAGTCTTTTCCAGATATCTGTCAGTATCCAATTTCTGTAGACACTTGACAAGCTTAGGGGTGAGAATACCAGGGATTACACTGGCTACATGTTTCACTAGAGAGCTCATGGAGACCCATGAGTTATAATACTCAAATTGTTTGACAAATTTCTCACCATGGCAAGCTTACTTTGAAAGCCCTTAGACAAGGAACTCCCAGAATCTGTAGTCCTTCAATTTGAGATTTGGAGGCCACATTGCTATCAAACTTTGGCAGATGCAGACTCTTGTTGTTGTCGGATTTGCTCTTTTGCATTCCCACATGGCTACCAATTTGTGCTCCATAATCTAAGTAGCAAAGTAATGACCGATTTCACTTCTAAGAAGCCAACAAAAATTACTTGATCCCTGTAGGATATTTATTAACTGATTTTCTTTTCTTCTGTTATTCATCCATACCATGGCCTTTATTCTATTAAATGTATCACAATCCTGGGTAGTCCTTCTGCCTTGTATGATGTAATAACATGTTCTTTCATTCACAAAAGTACTTAGACAACAGTATCAAAAATTTCTTTTTTAAAATTGTGTGAAGCAATAGCACTGCTAGGAATTTACCCAAGGGATATAGGAGTGCTGATGCATAGGAGCACATGTACCCCAATGTTCATAGCAGCACTCTCAACAATAGCCAAAACATGGAAAGAGCCTAAGTGTCCATCAATGGATGAATGGATCAAGAAGATGTGGATTATCTATATGATGGAATACTACATGGCAATGAGAAAGAATGAAATCTGGCCATGTGTAGCAACATGGAGGGACCTTGAAGGTGTTATGCTGAGCGAAATAAGTCAGGCAGAGAAGGACAAATACCATATGTTTGCACGTATAGGAGGATTAGGAGGAACTTAACGGAGGACCGCGGGAGAGAAGAAGGGGGGAAATAGTGGGGGAGCGGGAGAGGCAAACCATGAGAGACTCTTGAATGCTGAGAACAAACTGAGGACTGATGGGTGTGGGGGGGAGGGGGGAGATGGACATGGAGGAGGGCACTTGTGGGGATGAGCGCTGGGTGTTATATGGAAACCAACTTGACAATAAACCATTTGTAAAAATAAAATAAAAATAAAATAAAATAAAATAAAATTGTGGTGAAACACACAGAACATAAAATTCTCCGTATAAACCATGTTTCAGTGTGTAGTTTGGTGGCCTTAGGGACATTCACATTCTTGTGCTCCCATCACCATCTATCCACAAAACTCTGCCCATCTTATAAAATTGAAACTCTGTACCCATTAAACCCCAACTCCCCATTCCCACCTCCTGTCTCTCTGAGTTTGACTACTCTGGGTGTCTCATGTAAGCTGAATCAAACAATATTTGTCCTTTTGTGACTGGCTTATTTCACTTGGTGCAATACCCTCAAGGTTTAGCCATGTTGTAGCATGTGTCAGAGTTTCCTTCCCTTTTAAGTCTAAATAATTCTACATTGTACTGTTGAAAGATAAACTGGGGCATGTTAAAACTTTTTAAGATTTTATTTGAGCAAACATAGATGGGACTGGGCAATGACAAAGCAGAAGTGGTTAAGAGTGCTCCACTTACATGAGCTGAGGAAAGACTTTGAGAGAGCAAATGTGGAAGGAAGGCAAGGAAATTATTTGATTGCCAATAGCTTAAGTGGCCGCATTATTTGGGAAAGCCTAGTGGGTTATTTGTGATTTGTGTCCTTTGGTTTTGATTTCTTAACTTGGAGGCATTTACAGGCTCACATCCTGGTTTGCTTATGTAGGCTGCTCAGGCATTACAGCCACTTCTGTCTAATGGCACCCGAATTTAATAAGTGTAGCAGTGTGTATATGCCACATTGGTTTATCCATTCATCTATTAAAGGATTGCTTTCAATGGATTGCTTCTACCTTTTGGTTATTGTGAATAATGATGCTATAAACATGGGTGTACTAACATCCATTTGAGTCCCTGCTTTCAATTCTTTTGGGTACATACATAGCAGATTTTGGAATCACATGGTAATTCTACTTTTTAACTTTTTGAGGACTGTTTTTAAGAACATCTGACAGTGATTGTAGTTTGTTGTCTTGAAGAACCACAGGACGTGCCACTATTAAAAAAATCTCTACTTTGGTTAAAAGGATTTTTGACATGGTACAATAGAAACCCCCAACAGGATTTCATCAGAAATCCCTCTGAGTTGCAATCTTTTTTCAAAGTCTTTCCAAAACATTCGTTTGAAAACTTAGCTGCATATTGAATCACCTGACAGGCTTTAAAATATCCTTATAGCTGGGCCCCACATCCCAGAGACTCTCCTAGCACTGCGATTTTAAAATTTTTCCTACCTATTTTAGTCCACCATCACTTTGGCAGAGAGGGTGTTGGAGACTTTTGTCATTTGTCAGGAGTCCCCTTAACTACTGACAACAACTAAGCCTCCTGAACTATCCAGGGTTCGGGAATGCTGTGGAAATGCTGGGTTTGGTTTAAATTGTGTGAAAATTAGAAAGCAGGAAGTTATTTGTATTAGTCAGAACTTATATATATAGCTTAACTTCTTTGTAAACCATCCGGGATGATATAGAGAAGGGAAGGAGCAGAAATATGAAACCTAATTTAGGGCCTAAGTCAGGGGCCCCCAAAATGATCCGCATTTAAGCTGGAACCATTTGCTAATACAGGGGCTGAAGAGAAGAGAGAAGGTGCATGGAGAGGCTGTGGAAAGGGTGAAGAGGCCACTTCCGGCTGGGCTGGCTCTGACTTGTACACCTCTACATGGCCACAATTCCATTACATCTCCCTGGATTTTCCTGAGCAGAGCTCGCTGTCACCTGCACCCTAGTAGCACCCTCAGCCTGGAGAGTCTGAGCTCTAAGACAGTAATTTGGGTTTTGGCCATTACTGCAAGCTACTCAAGATGGAGCTGCAAACTGATCACTTCACAGGTCCAAACTCCACAAGGGGCAGGTGATCTACCATCTGCTCACCTGCCCAAGGGGCAGTTGATCTACCATCTGCTCACCTGCCCCAGAGCCAGGCTCTGGGCTAAGCAGCCTAGAATTCCACCCTCCCCCCTAGCCCTTCCCACTTCCTCTGTGTCTTCAGGGCTCAAAGAGGTAGAGAGAAGAAGGAACAAACAACAAAGTTTAGAAAAGTCAGGAGCCTCAGCTTTTGTTTCCTGCATTGCCTTTGGGCAAAACTGCTCATAATAGGGGAAAGTTAAAGAATGTAAATTATAATCTACTGGACACTGATGGATGTTTCTTTGATTTTGTAGGGCCTAGGGGCTCTCTTTTTCTAATCATCAAAGACCACTGCGTGTTGTAGATGGAGGTGGTAAAAGAGTTTTAGGAGTAAATCTGGAGAAGGCGTGATTTTTGTCAAGCAGAATACTAAAGAGGAGTAACAGCTAAAGCCTCTTAAAAGTGGCTGTGGGACCACCAGGCATGGGACATTAAGGATCAGTGACAAGGAGGGGCGCCTGGGTGGCTTAGTCGGTTAAGCATCTGACTTTCGCTTAGGTCATGATCTTGCGGTTCATGGGTTCGAGCCCTGCGTCGGGCTCTGTGCTGACTGCCGGCTCAGAGCCTGGAGCCTGTTTCAGTCTGTGACTCCCTCTCTCTCTGACCCTCCCCTGCTCACGCTGTCTCTCTCTCTCTCTCTCCTAGAAATAAATAAAAACATTAAAAAAAAAAAAGGATCGGTGACAAGGAGATTATGCCAAAGAAAACTGTCCAACTTGCCACCCTTGGTCTATTTACTAAAGGTGACTGACAGCTAGCAAAGCTGGTGGAAGAATCTGAATGTGTTATTTTAAGCAATATTTGTTGAGCGCTTATGTAGGCCAGACTAACGGGAGAACTCAAGGAGGTTCTAATTGAGCAGAAGACAGAATGCATGTTCATAAAATGGTCCCACAATATGTTAGGTCACACACAAGAAGACTGGGGAGGAGTAGGGTGGAAGTGGTCTGGGAACAGATCCCAGATGGCGGAGACAAAACAAGGGGGTCCTTCAGTGACTGGGAAGAGTTCGAGAAGCTAGCAAGTGTCCGAATAGGACTGGGATTGCCACACTTCATCTTCTCTACCTGCCTGATTCCTTACAGAAGCAGCCAGGTTGAACCCAGCTGCATTTCTTCAAGGGTCTCTTGACTGGGGTAACAGGCCAGTTCAGCTCTAAGGAGGGAGGGCAGCTCTGGGCTCTGGCAACTGAGGAGGAAAAATTCTCTCTCCCTCCTGTGCTCCTCCTTTACTCTCACATGACTACCACACTCTGAACACTTCTGATAGCAGACGTGTAGGGGATTTTCCCACACCACGCAAGTCTGCAACACTAGTTGGGTCTTCTACAATTAACTCAATTCTGACACTATCTACCCAGAGACAGAAGGGCTCAGTCCCACAAGACTGCCCCATCCCTACTTCAGATGCCAATTGAAAGTCCAGGTTCTGATTTATTGGGTATAAATTGGAGGTCCCCATGACTTCCTCCTCAGGTTTGATTAACTTGCTAGAGCAGCTCACAAAACTTGGGAAGCCGTTTACTTACTGGTTACCAGTTTATTATAACAGGATATGATAAAGGCTACAATGGACATTCAGATAGAAATGCTGCATAGGAGAAGGTATGTGGAAGGGATGCGGGGCCTCCAGATCCTCTCCAGGCACAATACTCTCCCCAAATCTACATGTATCCACCATCCCATAAGCTCTCTGAATCCTGTATTTTGGACATTTTTATGGAAGCTTCATCACATAAATATGATGGATCATTAACTCAATTTCTAGCCCCTCTAGGGAGAATAGGGGGTAGGGTAGAAAGTTCCAAGCTTCTAATCATGGCTTAGTCTTTCTTATGAGCAGTTTCAATCTAGGAGCCCATAAGAGTCACCTCATTAGAACAAAAGACTCTCCTATCGCCCAGGAAATCCCAAGAGATTTAGGAGCTCAGTGTCAGGAACCAGGGTCAAAGAGCAAATACTCATACTATTACTTCACAGCAACCAAGTTGCCCTCTTGAGCACTACCAAAAGTTAAATTATTTGCATATGACCTGGAACATGGGATCTCTGGAAATGGGAAAAGGGTCAGGATCACCTTCTAGGATAACAGCTCCTGGTGGTTACAAAAATCTGCTCATCTCACTCTCTTACCAGGCTCCTGGCTGCCTGCATTGTGGCCATGTCTTCCGAGTCTCAGCTCCTCTTCTGCTTTTTAATGTTACTGGGATTTTAGTTTATGGATTCTATTTTTGCTTTTATTAAATTTATGACATAAGCCATTTTGCTGTCTGGGTTTAATTATTTGGATCAAAGAGAAGTAACTTGGTTTTCTATTTCAGTTTATAAAAAGCCACTCTTATATCATCGACATATACTGTGGAGACTATATTGTTGGCTCTTTGTTTTTTGAGTTTCTTTTTGGTTTTATTTTTACTAAATTTATGACACACGCTTCTTTGCCTGTATGTGTTTAATTATTTAGAGTAAAAAAGAAAAAAGAATTCACTTTTGCATTCTAGCTACCATACTTTGTTAAGCCTCTTCCTATCCCTTCCCTCTCTCCCTCTCCATTATGAGTGCTTACAATAAAAAGAAAGATCATGCACTTAAAAATTCCGTTCTGGTGACAAAACAAAGTAAAGAGGCACTGTAACTGCTGAGAACCCATGGCAGCATTTCTGCCTGGCCCCAAGTTGCAGCTGGCATCTTGAAGAGCCAATCAATCTATTACAGTTCAAGTCCAGAACCACCCATGCCACACCATGGAGGCCTTTGAGTGGTTTCTAGCTATTTTCTTGCACGATCTTGGCAGTAAATGGAATGTAAACTGCTCCATTTTTCTACCCACCCTCTCTTCTCTTTCCTTTTTCTAAATTTGTTCTTAAGATCTGTCATGATTCCTCGACTTCAGAATTGATGGCATTATGGGATGAATAGAAAGACTCTCATCAGGATCTTATCGACCAGGGGAACCTGTTGCTTTTGGCTCTGTGTCTCTTTAACAAGTAAACAACCAAAACAAAATGAGCTTACATTGCATGATCCCACAGGACACGCTGCTTATAGAGATTCTTTTGATTTATGACCTAGTCTGCAGGAGTAAGGTTGGAAAAGTCAGGAGAAGTCCAGCATTCAAGGTCGTCAAGTGTCCCCTTTTGTTATTATGTTATGGTAGATCTATCATTCGCAAGGATTATGTTCCTGAGATAGGAGCAAACCCCCAAAGTCAAGAATATCAGTGTACTCTATCATTACCCTCATGAAATGTAACAAAGTAACTGAAAACCCTGGGGCACTTCTTCAGACCCTATATAAGAGTTGTGAGCCCATGTCAGGAATAGAGAAGCACAGAGCCTCACTGTCCCGGACATGCAGACTAGGTGGTGGCTAGGTGCACTGACCAGCACTCACACACCTGCTTTTCTGCACACTTGACTCCATTTCTCACTTCAGCAAAATCACTCCTCACTACACATCAGAAACTCTGGGATAACTCAAGAGTGGTCAAAACCATTAATGCTAAATCTAAAAATAGCATTATGGCACCACTGGGAGGATGATAAGTCACAGATGGTGTTAGTTATGTACCTGTATATCAGTGGGAACAGGTAGGATGAAAAGGAGTAGAGTGATGGAGAGAGACTTGATAATTTCTTCAAGACTTATCTCCCAAGAGTTACTGTCATAACCTGGCCTTTATATCCACTTGTTTGAGAGGCTAATTCAGGAAATAGAAGTGCCCTAAAATTTTTTATTGGATACATTAATGTATAAAAATTGGGAAAACCATGACTTAAAATTTCTAAATGGTTTCCGATTCTAGAAGTAGAGATATGAATTCACATTCAAGGCAGACCATTGCTTTCCTTTAGGCAACTTCCTTGGATGGTCCTTTAACTATAATATAAAACAAACACCTATCACGGTTCTTTCACCATTTAAATAATCTGAATTCAACTGTTCCATTTGGTAACGTGAACTGTTAAGTGTATGTTTCAGCCAGAACTATGTTATAATCTGTACTCGGGTAGGGGGAGAAGTGATCTTTTCCCTGTGAGAACTTGGACTGATGCCCTATGGCTTGCTGGTGGTCGTGTAACATTCCTTCCTGAGGCTGAAGGGTGGAGACAGAGGCAGCCTGGGAAAGAATGCGTGGCACAATCTTTTCTTACAGGGGAAGACGAAGGTGCTGGATTGAAATCAGTGTGGCTCACAAATAACTGGACAACTAATGTTCCAAACACGCCAGGACTGAAAACTCCAGAATATGCTGCTTTGGACTCTAACCTCCTAATATTGTCTTCTTGGGAGTCCATGAACAAGGCCACAATGGTCTGGGGGAGAAGGGAGAGTGTCCTCTAAAGGGAGTAGATATTCTCCTTGTCACTCATCCTGAAAGGGGCAAATCTCACAACAGGCAGACATGACACTCCTAGAAAGGAGAAGAAAGCCTTGTTTGGTGGGGAATTCATGGCACTTGCCACGGACTCTGAGGTGGCCATGTGTACAGGGTGGTATTGGGAGTAGGGGCAGATGGGGAGCCGAGGCCTGCCACAAGTAAGCAGGCTAGAGAGAGACAGGGAGGCCAAATGCAAGAGACCCAGAAAGCTGGTCTGAGCCCAGGGGTTTTGAGATCAGCCACCTCTAGTAGCCATTTCAAGTTACTCATTTTACTGTTTCCCTACTCTTGTTCCAGACTGGAGGTAAAAGCTTTTCTAAAGTTGCCATTTGGTTTCTGATATAATGTGGAGAAATGCCGGGAGCCGCACCGGCCTCTCTGGATGGCAGTCACAGCAAGGAAATGGCAATGTTTGCACAGCTTCTGCCATGAGAAATGAAGACTAATATCTCCTTCTACTACTACTGGCTCATGTTGGAAATGAGCCTGCTGGTATTGACCAGGCCTCACAATATTCCATATCAAACCCATATTCTGAACACAGTTATCTCATAGGAAAAGCATATTCCTGCCTTTACAAAAGAGATTTTAGATAAGAGCTCTGTGGATCATTGTCAAAAGGTTCTTCCTATGGGCCTTGCAGATCCAAGACTTAGATAATAAAGAGGGTTAAGAACACAAGAGTTACTATTGAGCCTGGTCCCATATCAGAAGAGCCTAATTTATAGTTAAAGTACAGATAAGTACAGAACATAACTTACTAATTGGTGATGTATGGCAGTCCCTTCCTCGGGGCCTGCATTCCACAAACACCCTCCCTTACACTGGCAACTGGGATGAGGATTGATAAGAGTAGCTAAAACATAAACCCAGGTGCCAAGATGGACACATTTAGGGCCCCCATGAGGACTTCCACACACAAACCAATTCAGAAACATTCATCCTCTTGAGAGCCAGACAGAATGACTCCTAGCTTATCTATATACAACCTAACCTATATATTATCCTGTTGATCACTAAGAGCATCCTGTTAATTCCTTGGTTGTAAATTCACTATGACTGAGATAATTCTGCAAAATATCAAAAACTTGTTATCGCAAAAGGCCTCCCATTGTAGAAATTCCTTTCTCTGACTTCATGTTGTTGCTGAACCTTTAAATAAAGACACCAAAACCGACAGGACAGAGATGCCTGCCTGGTGATCAGAAAGAATCTCGGGGCTCTCTCACTCTCTTTCGCCGACACCGTCCATCCTTCAGGGACCCCTGGACCTGTCGGAGCCGGCGCGGCCTCCGACAGAGAAATAAGAGAAAGGTCTATCCCATGCCTAGAACGGAGGGGAAGGCGAAGGAAGCAGCCTCAAGAAGCTTGTTGGGTCAGAGGTGGAATCCAGCAAGGAGTAGCCCAAGGCAGAGGGTCATCAGTGAGCTGGCTGCTCTGGCAAAAAATTCAGATTTCTCAAACACAGAAGCATCAAGCTGGGATTCTCAGAAATAATTGGAGGAAGATGTGGTGTACACATACAAAATGGAATATTATTCAGCCATGAGAAAGAAGGAAATCCTGTCATTTGTGACAACATGGATGGGCCTTGAGGGCATCATGCTAAGTAAGATAAGCCAGACCGAGAAAGACAAACACTGTATGATCATATATGTGGAATCTATAAAAAGCCAAACTCATAAAGACAGAGAGTAGAACACGATTACCAGGGGTTGGGGGAATTGGGAAGATGTTGGTCAATGTACAAACTTGTAGTTAGAAGATAAATAAATTCTGGAGATATAATGCAGTGCATAGGGATTATAGTCAACTATGCCATATTATATGCCTCACCGTTGCTGATAGACTAGATCTGAGATGTTCTTACCACAAAAAAAAAAAAAAAAATGATAACTATGTGACATGATGGCAGTGCTAGCTAGCACTACAGTGGTAATCATATTGCAGTACATAAACGTACCAAATCAACACACTGTGTGCCTTAAACTTCCACAGTGCTATGTGTTAAATTTCTAGAAGTCAAAAAATAAAAACATAAATAAACTAGCATATTTATTTTGAAAACTCATAATAATGGTATAGGGTGGGTGGGAAATGGGTCAGTGAGCAGCAGGGCTGATTTAATATTGGGTTATCCATCACCTATGTTAACAAATCTGTACTACAGATGTCAATTAACTGACAAGGAAAAACTGAGCATTTTACAATTCAATGACAGTAATATTCTTCTTCTGGGATTTATTACCTGGCATTAGTAATGCTGACATTTGAATTTACTAGGAAAAAATTACATCTGTAGCTTGCTACCATATGGATCATGGGCACTTAAATTGTGTCCATAGAGGAGAAATAGCTGATTGGGAAAAAAAAAAGGGAAAGAAAAGAAATGGCTGGGGAGGTGAATTTGGAAGACTTCTGTCTTCCAGGAGGAATTAATATGCGTCCCCTCACATGCTGGGAAGCCTGAGATATGCCTACTTCTGAAAGTGGAAATGATTACTGGTGACATCCATGTCTGTTGAGATGGCTCTTGTGGCCACTTCCCCATGACCACACAATCCCAGTTAGCAAACAGGCCATTCAGTTTGGAGGTATCACTGCTCTTGCCAGTTTTCAGTAGAGTATTAACATCACAAAAGATGAAGTAAGCCTCATCACCCCCAAGCAGCTGTTTTAGATAGATCAAGACGGTGTTAAATAGATCAAGAGGTATTTGCTATGACTCAGGGCTCCAACTCTGCCACACCTGATCCTCAGTCCCTCGATGTCCCCTCTTGCTCAGGCAGGCCAGTACTAGCCATCCACCACCAATCCCCTAACACACTCTTTTCCGTACCCCCAAGCATCATCCACACTCCAACAATTACCTCCACAACCAGCAGGTCATCATTGGAAATGGGCTCAAGTTTTTTGTCTGGTGGGGTCTTTTCAAGGAAAGTGCATAATTCAACCAAGATTCTGCCTCTGTAGGCAACTCCTTCCCCCTGAAAGGCAACAACACAGGATTATTCCTACAGGCACGAACATGAACAAAAAGAACTGTCTCTCTCGTCAGGCTAATGTAGCTACAACTTAGTGCTTCCTTCCCACAGCCCTAACCTTCAAATCTATTGGTCAATAACTCTCTCAGTGGGATTCAGGTCTTTGGTATCTGAAAGAAAAAGCAGTGACTTCTGGAAAGGTCCCAAAGAGCAGGGAGAGCCAGGGCTGAAAGGGATCTTAGCTATGACTGAGGTGAGAGCTTTCAAGCCATGCTCTGGATCCTGAAGGGGTTCCCAGAGGCTGGGGGTGGGAGTGGAAGGTACTCAAAGTCTCCCTCACCCTACTTCAGTAGAGCAGCTCTGCATTTATCTGTGTCAACTTGGCTCCTTCCCTCCTCTTCTCAGGAAGGGAAGGCTGCCATGCTGGCAACCAGGGCAAGTCTCAGAGTAGCCAGGAAATAAAAGAGGAAGATGTTCTGGGTGTGGCGGAGCATAAAGATGAAGAGCGGATACTCCTCCCTCCATATCTGGCAGAACTGGCAATAGAATTTTCTGGAGAGGAAGGGAAGGCTTCCACTTCCACAGCCAGTCCTTTACCTGCTCCCTCAGGGCTTTCTCTCTACCTCAGTCCCTTTCTTACGCCTTCAGAGCTGACTCAAAGACATTACTTTGGCTTCTAATGTGCTGGAAAGAGCATTTCCAATCTCTGGACCTCCATATCCTCTATAAAATGAAGATGTTGGATTGGATCAGAGATAGCAGTTTCTTCAAGCATGTCACCTTCAATTGTTTGGTAACTTCCTAGAGCACAGTATAGAAGAGAATTCTGAGGCAGCATATTTGCTGGTTAGGAAAGAACTAGCATTGATCACTGACATCTGACTGAAGTGCAGGACTGGGGTAATGGCCATGCTGTGCATGTCTAACTGTCAAATTAGATGGTCTCCAGGATCCTTTCCTAACCTTGTATTCAAAGACTTGAGGAGCATGTAACTTCTGTCCTTCAACACTTAATCAGTCACATGTCAGGTATATGTGTGTGTGTGGGAGGGGGCATTCCCTAGATATGAGACTAATTATAGCCATTATAAGAAGGAATCACATTAATCAGTGTTCCATTAATAACAAACCTTAATTGGGAAACTAACCTTGCCAGTATTTAGCTCATCATAGGGGTCTGGGAATCCCGTGTACTCTCTGGGGCTTCCATAAAGGTTCAGATAACAAGGTCCAAATGTTGGAACAAAGCCCACCTCTGTTTCTCCTGTATTTGCTGAAAGATAACATCATTATTAGATTTTAGGCTTTTAACACTCAATCTATTGATATAAATATTAGTTATTAGTTAGCCGAGTGAGACTATTTTCCTTTAATATGTGAGTTAGTTGTATTAGTGCATAGTATAAGCACTTGTGAGACTTGCCCTATTTCTCTTTTCTTATTGTTATAAGACATTAAATAAAAAAATTCAGGAGACAGTTCAGGTAAACTTATGTTATCACAGAAAGATAATGCTATGCAAATGAAAGAATAACAAGACTTTCAAGTTGATCTTCACATTTTTTGCAAGTTTATGATTGGTATTGTATTAAATGTGTCATTGGTAATTGGGATAAAAGATTAAGCTGTTTGGAGAAGTAATTTAAATGATGTATATCAGATTAACTGCATTTGTTCCCCCAGAATTCTACTTAGACTAAAATAGTTCGTACAAATACAGCAGATGTGATTAAAAATACAAGACATTGAAATTTTTTATACATAACAATGAACTGTCTGCCTTTGGTTATGGCCATATGATATTTATAAGCAACATAAAGTCCCCATTCAAACATTCTATCTCTGTTGAGCATCCACTATGCTCCATATTTCTGCTGCCTTGTCTTAGCAAGACTGCTTCCCAGTGCAGTGCAGGAACTGAGGGGAAGGTAAAGAAATAGTGGGGTCAAAGGGAGATTGTATGTGAAGATGAGGGAATGTCTCCAACCATCTGAATGGCTCCCATATGGAAGAAGGACGGATTTGTTTCCAAAAACACAGCAAGGGCCATTGATGGGTGCCCTTTATTTCACTCAATATAAGGAAGATCTTTCTAGGAATTAGAGATGTCAAGCAATGGAATAGATCACACTGGTGACAGAGGAAATGTTGAGGCCAGGGCTTTCAGGATTGTCATCAAGACAATTCCTCTATGAATGAGAAGTTGACCACATCACCTCTATGGCCCTTTCCAATTCTATGCTTAAATGTAAGGGAGAAAGATAAATGTGGATTAGCAGGTGAGCAGAATGCCTGTTAATGAGCAGTTGACCAAATGTAGCTCTTGCAATTTTTAAAAATTATTATTTGAGGTTCTTACACCATGTATAAATGGGCTTGGGCACTTCTGAGAAGAGGTAGGAACCATGCACACTGGCAGAGATTAAAGTGCAATCTCAGTGAAGAAAGCATCTTAATTTAAATTAAGATGTAGGAAAGTTAACAACTGAGAGCCTAAGCATGAGATTTGGTGACACCTTGGGGTGCCATATTTCACACCTGTTTGGAAACTTTTTGTGAAACCCAAATGGGGACCAAGAATTTTCCCAAAAGAGATTTCCCTGGATTGTGCTATCCTGTTACCAAATGAGCGTGGGGGCGGGGGATGAGTATTATAGCTGGACATATGAATTGGTTTGGCTTTATCTAGTCTGCCATATGGAACACGACAAAGTTGACAACTGTATTATTAATAATAAGAGTTTAGATTGCTTTCCTTGTGCTAAAGTATCTGTTGTGCGGAACTATAGCAGAGAACTAAAGCAGAGATCCAAAGCGAGGAAAAAGTCACTTCCAGAAGTCAAATCACAGAATGTTCAAGTAAGAATGGACATTAAAACTCTTGCACCATACTCATGCCACATTGTGGATGGCCAAATTAAAGCCCATAGAAGTGACATGACTTATCAAAGGTCCCTGAAGATGAGGCCCAGATCTTGAGTTTCTAGTACACCACCCATCCCTTTGGTCTAACCCCACCTCACCCCCAGCCAGTTCCCATGGGTGACTTATTATGTTGTTTGTCATGAGTATTTGCTTTTCATTAAAAATTTCTAGGGATGGAGACAATCATTATCAGTAATGATCTACTGCATGTTACTGTGATATCAACAGCTTAATTCTTTTCGTCCAAGCAAATCTCTTTTCAGGTATTTTAAACCCTTTGACTTGCTAGTTATGCATTAACATGGAGAACCTTTCTTCTCTGGGTTTATGGCTCAGCATGGCCTCCAGGGAAAGCTTATTCTCTCAGGAGTTAAGTCTCTTCCTGCCTCCAAATTTTCCTCACCAAGGTTTTCCTGCACAAGTGTCACATTAAACTTCCAATAACCATCCTCAAAAGCCTATACTACATAAAACAAAAATTCTTTAATCTGGCCATCAGCCTTTTCCTCTGACCTGCTTTTCAAACAATATTTTCCACACTTCATTCACCTCCCTGAATTCTGGATTTCTGTAAGGTATCACTTTATATTTTATTTTTTGAATCTTAAATAGCTGCCTATTTCTGTGACTACATTATAAATTCCTTTGGTGGGTGGGGAAGGTTTCAAATATATTTTATTCTGATTCCTTAAACACCAAGGACTGATCCTACCATGGGGAACTAGCACATAAACATTCTTGAATTGATTGGACAAATGAATGAAGGAATGAAGCGTTACCAAATCTGCCAAGTTTGTTATAAAAGGCCTACTTCATGTTCATATAAAGTCCAAGTATAAGATATTAGGATTGATTTTTAAAAACAAATATGAATAGGACACTGTGCCAGTAACACAAAGGCAGACAATCATGCTTTATATTTGCATACAGCTTCTGTTTGCAAAGTTTTCTCACTGCAGTTACCTCTTTTCCCTTCTCACCACAGCCCTGAGTAATTAGCATGGCAGGGATTATCGTGTTTATTTGAAAGGTGACAAATTTCTATAAACCTCAAGTCCTAATCTATTTGGGGAACAGTGATATTAGGAGAGTTGTGATGGTCAAATGTGAGACCATTGAGCAAACTTGCAAAGAATGGCCAGTGCTGTGCAGGCCAAAGAACGTTATGATCCCCCCTATTTGAAAGATGAAGCCCTTCAGCGTAGGATCGTTCAATGCCTTCCAGCCTAGAGATGCATGTTCAAAGTGAGGGGCAGTTACTGCGTACATTTTGAACAACTGAAATTGTGCCCCATATCTCTACCTACTGAACAAAAACAACAATAACAGACAAGGTTATCTCTCACAAACAGTTATCTACACTGGCACCCATTAGGATGGTATGCATCTAGGTGAAAAAAGTGAGATGGTAGCAAAGCCTAAGTAGCACATTTGTTTTCATCTTAGCCATGCAGGACAACCATGTAGCACAAATACAAAAATTAAAATTATAGCAAAACTACTTTTGAGACAGCAAAATGTCAAAAAAAGCTTCTAAAGATAGTCAATTGATATATTCTTAATAAGATAACAGTAAACAGGAAAATCTAGAAGACAGCAAAATTACAAAGCATAAACCTGTATACGATGCAGCCCCAGATCCCGAAGATGATAAATCTATATAGTAAAAATACGATTGGTTAAACAACAAGAGAAACACAGGCATTATCAAAGAGACTATGAAAAAGTTAATCAAATCCAATGGTAGGTAAGTGGTTTAGCAACATCAGAAAAACACCAAATTCAGACCCAAGTGACACGACCCTTTTGTAATTTATACCAGTCTCATTGGTTAAATGCAAAAAGACCCAAACCTTTGTGATAACCGGCAGAAGCACCACACATTAAACAACTCAAATCCCTCTGGTCCCAAGGCAGCAAAACATCTGAGAAGAACTAACTAGTTTCTCACCACCAAAGGAGGCCTGGAGAAGTTAGCAACATTTCATATTTTTAATAAAATGTGTACTTGTCTTATATCTGACTTAACTGGGACCAAGGCCAGAAAATCCAAGTTAATTCAGTCTGAGGCTGTAAAGGTCAGGGTTTGTAGTTTATGGTACCTTATTTGTTTCTTTTCTGCGGGGGATGCCTGCTGCTCTTGTTATTTTGACACCCATAACAGACAGTCTGCAGGGCTTTCAAAGGAGAGAAGACCTCAGAGACGAGGCTGAAAACTGCATGTAATTTCTGGTTTTAATTCTTCTGGGTGTTACCATCATATCACTAAGAAAAATGCTTATACCAATAAATCTTGAATAATTACCTCCAGGTAATAATTGAATGACTTCTTGCCAGTGATAAATGGATGTAATTCATTTTGATTCTCCCCAACCCATATAGTTTTGGTATGACTTTAACTATGGATTGCCATTATGATTTAATCTAGTCTTTATTTCTGGATTCCTCACTTGGTAAGACAAGGCTACCATCATGTCTACGCTTCCTCAACTTGCATTCCTCCTTCCACTTCTAATTTCTATCTTCTCTACTTCTACATTGCAATGGACAATAACATTTACATTCCATTCAGAGCTTAAGCTGTAGGCATCAAAGAAAAAAACAGAAAACTATTAGTAGTGCTAACAGTATAGCACCCATATAAATACTGTTCTCTGCAGAGGGAAGGAAAGAGTCATGATTACATTTCCTTTGTTACGCTCCAGTCATATGGTCCCCCCTCCACCACTCAGCAGAAGACATGCAGATGGGATCTTTTTTAGTTTCTAGCATTTTCTTCAAATAATGGACACATGTGACTTTTTTTGTAAATATCTTCTTTGTTCAGTATTTTGTTTTTCTTGTAATTTCAAACTGCCTTTTTTTTTTCTTCTAGAGAGAGGAAATCTGTATTTTCTTTATGATATCTCTAATATCTTCCAGGTTCTTATTCATGTTATACATTGCTTGGATTAATATATTTTTTAAAACCTATAAAGCTTCCTCTTAAACAAAATGAGGAGAGAAAGCTTGAGTTTCTCAAGACAATATTCTGTCTCGAATGCTCTCACATAATTTATTCAGTATGTTTAATACATTAGCAATTACAAGCATTTTTGTTATTTTTTTTTGGTAACAAAAATCAACTGCTAATATTATTGATATGTTAGCATTAAATTTTTCTCTCTTACCATCTTTGCTTTTCTCCTTCATTTCCTGTTACAATTTCTGGTGTATGCACAGAACCCCAATGCCAGGTATAGGCAAGTAGTTCTCAGTATGGAGAACAATGAACAGAAGAGTGTATTTGTTATCAATGCTTGTTAGCATGAAAACAAAATAAACATTATCTTAAGAAGTGGAGATTTTATGACTCATTGCTACCTGATATCCATGTTCCTGCTAAAGAAATCAGTGGAGAAGGGAGTATTATTTTATATTTGGATGGACTAGAGTCAATACCACTCTAACAATAGGGTGCCAACACTCTGTACTGACAGTCAAAAATTTATGAAATAGCTACTGGGAAGAGTTTTTGGATGGGACCAAGAAAACCATATTCTTCAAACTATTAGTTGCCTTCACTATTAATTATGAATTAATCATTCTGCTGGTCATCACCAAAACATCACTGAAATAGTTCTAGGCTCATCACTTTTGGCTTTTGATAAACCAAGTCCATTGCCAGGTGGCCATTCCAGTTCATTCTGCTTCAGAAGTTCTGTACCCTGTCTAGTTCAGGTCTGCTGAGTGACTTACCTTCCACTTCCCCACCAGAGGCAGCAATTTTAGAGAGGTATAGATATGTTGTTCCAACGACATCATTTTTAGTAAGACGGTCCCTGTGTAAAAAAATAGGTTAAGGCTTCTACCTATGAAGATACAGCTCCACTTCAACAATAATAAGGCTGAGTTGGAAAAGACCTTAGACCTCAGAAATCCTTCTGTCCAGTGGGCCTCAAGCTTTACTGTACTTTAAGAATCACCCGGAAACCCCTCTCATCTCTTACCCAAGCTTTCGATTCAATAAAAGCAGGGGTAGAGAACAAGTACCTGAATTTACAAAGTATATATCTCAACTGATTCTGATATGGATGGTCCTCCAACTACCTGCTGAGAAACATTAATAGAGCAATTCATTTTAGCTATGGAAACTGAGGTTTTTAGAGAGGTCAAGGGATGTGTCTATGGCCACTCAGCATCATTGTCATAGAATGAATGAATTATAGGTACATTATATATTATAATGGGTGTAATGTAATCATATTACATAGAATAAGTTTGTGTATCTTATTTTATCATGTTCATACTTTTTACTCTGATGGTTTAACAACTACAATGGGTCTTTCACAGGAAGAACAATTCCCTTCCAATTCAAATATTTATTGAGCACCTACTGTGTAATAGCTGAGGGCAGTTGCTTGTCTAGAACCTAAATCTTATTTGTATGGTAGGGACAAGTATTCCCACTACAAGTATATACAATGTTATTATTAATCTTTCCATCGATAGCACAGAGAGTTTACAAGTCTACCCCATGAAGTGGTCTCTGGCTGGGCCAATAGCAGGTGTAAAAAATGAGGCTTCTATTAATAACATCTCTCTGCTTAATTCATCCTCTTTTTTTATTTTAAAGTTTACTTATTTATTTTGAGAGGGAGAGAAAGAGAGAGACAGAGAGAAAGAATCATAAGCAAGATCTACACTGTCAGTGCAGAGCCTGATGTGGCGCTCGAACTCACAAGCCATGAGCTCATGACCTGAGCCAAAACCAAGAGTCAGATGTTTAACCTACTGAGCCACTAATGCACCCCATTTCAGCCTCTTCTTTATTCCATGTAGTGGTATACCAACTCTGAAATCTAAGACTCCATGGCAGAGAGGAAATGTTCAGTATTTGGGAGAAAGATTATACTACACTGTAGTATTATTACACTATATTATAGTAATAGTCTACGTTACATATAATACTATACATTATGTAGTATACTAATATTAGATTACAAAATGTGACTAATGAAACAGTTTTCATGAGAAAAAGTATTAAGGAGATTAAGTCACATGCATAGTTCTTGAATCTTTTCTGTTCATCCAAAAAGATCTAGACTACATTTAAAGAACTCTTAGCTTCCCCTCAGTTGTGCAACTACTCCACAGAGTATGTTATCTAAGATTTGGGTCCAAGGATTCCTTAGTTAAACAGGGCCTCTCTCTGCATCCTAATCTACACTATTGGCTTGGAGAGTGTGGGTCAGGTCAGAAAGTAACCACATTTGCAGTGACCAGAGACAACTGTGGGATGGCTCAATCCACAACCACCCGCTGCAAAGCAAGTAAGCCGAAGTAGTCACCTGAAGTCTATATAGGTCTACATCCACATCCCTGAGGGTTCTGGAGGCCCATGGAACACATTCAGAATGTTGCCTGAGGGTCTCAAGTGCTTAAATCAAGTTTACACTCACTGGAAGGTTTTTGTTTTGTTTTCTTTGTTTTTTGTCTTCATGACCCCTCCATGACCCTCAATAAAGTGTGATGTGGCCATCAAACAAAATGAAACTTACTGACCTCCTCCCAAAGTTCCCTGTGGCCATAGTACCAAGAGGGTGCTAATAATGTAGAAGCCAAATACATTCTGTCAAAGGAAAACTATGGGGATAGCCAGACAGGGTAAGGGCCCAACTCAGTCTCTAAATATCTGAGTGACTGTGAGCAAGTTGCCTGACCTCTCTGAGCCTTAATATCTTCATCTGTAAAATGAACTAATACTAGTCTCTAATTTATAAGTTTACTCTAAAAAATGGGATACTGCATTTAAGTCACATGGCACAGCACTTAAAGTACTCAAAAAAATGGTAGCTAACACCAGTGTCAACGCTGATGACGAGGATGATGGTATCTGCTATTTTCAATCTCAAGGAGTTAAAGACTGCCAACTGAATGCCTCATCCAGCTAGAACATACACAAGAATGGCCTTAATATGGCCAATCCCCATTAGGAGGGTGGTCTAGTTAAAATTCCATCAGAGCTTCTCAGGGAATTTTCTTTGCATTCAATCAGATAGGTACCTTTGCCCATTCTCCTTTTTAAAAAAAATTTTTTTAATGTTTTATTTATTTCTGAGAGAGACAGAGTGAGAGAGAGCGAGCGAGCACAAACAGGGGAGGGTCAGAAAAAGAGGGAGATACAGAATCTGAAACAGGCTCCAGGCTCTGAGCTAGCTGTCAGCACAGAACCCGACACAGGGCTCAAACCCATGAACTGTGAGATCATGACCTGAGCCAAAGTCATATGCTTAACTGACTGAGCCACCCAGGTGCCCCACCCATTTTCCTTTCCAACAATAACAGAGAATAGCTATTGGAATGTTTTAGTGATTCTTCTCAAGGAATGGTTCACTCCATTTCTGAAGTCTATTTTGTATACCCTAAATGGTATTTAAATCCTTGATTTCTTATTTTGGGGCATTTTCAGATCATTTTTCCCTTCTTTTGCTTATAAGCCAATGGAACCAAGATACACAAAGCTTTTCTGCAGCAATACCATTATTAATTTTTTTTTTTTTTCAAAGAAAACACCTAATCTCAGGAGCACTTTATCACCTCCCTCTGGAAGAAAAAGAAACAGACTGAAAAGTAAGAGTTAGACCATCTTGAGTAATGTTCTGCAATATCCAAGTGTTTGATTGTTTAATTCTGAATTAGACACAAATTTGTTTTTTACTCACCAGTCATAGACTGTTAGCTTTATTTTTTCACACATCGAAGGAAACTGTTAAAAAGAAATAGAACAAAATAGTTGTTTCTCAGCTTATTCAGTAACTACTAAAGTAAGTAGTCTTACTTTTTCTGAAAGAAAAAAAAACATCAAACCTTGATCTGAAGATTAACGACTTGATTCCATTCAGGGTTTGCATTTTTCTCAATTATATTTGTGCAAACCTGTAAAATTGTCAAAACAAAACAGTAGGTATTCCAAGATTCTAATTTCTGTTAAGTTCACAATGTATATATACTAGATTATGACTCTAGCAGTTTACTTAGCCAGTTCCATACTTAGTAGCCTGGTTAAAGTTTACTTCTCTTCTAACTATTAGGTAAAATGTAACATCAGTTTAATATTAATCTTTGCTTCTTCTATCCACTAAAAGTTAGTTTTCAATCGCCAGATTTCCAACATTGGATTAGTGAAACACCCCTCCCCCATCAATGCCTGGCACCAGTCACTTCTTGTCCTCTGCTCTGTTTTCTGCATAGTACATGGCACTATCTGAAATGATTCAAATACTTGTTTGCTTATTTATTACTGTTCCTTTTGCTACAAGGGAGGTTCCATGAGAGCTGAATTCTCTATCCCCAACACATGGGACAGTTTTCTTATTTAGTAGGCTCACAATAATTACTTCTCTAGTTAATTAACACTTTGAACAATCCTATGAGATTATTATCATCTTGATTTATAGCTCAGGAAATTGAGACTGAGAGCTAAAGGAATTTGCCTTAATTGCCTCTGGAGTGGGTTCAAGTTTGAATGTAAATCTTGCTCCAGAACAGAGGGCTTTCCCACCGCCTCCTGCCCCCCTCCACTACTTCTCCTAGAAAGCAACACGTGGTGCATGTGTATGTGTTTGGCCAAATCTCGCTTTCGTCAGTAAATGGTTCAACTGTACAGAAGACGTTAGTTCTTTGTGCCTACAACCATCCATGATACATTGTTATTCTACTACAGAATCCCACTCTCCCATCTTTGACCATCTTTGTAGGGGAAAGTGGTGGTTCTGTATGTGCCTCTACCAAGTTTCACGGCTCTTCCCAGGGGGCTGGGATGGGGCTCCCCTGCCTGCTCTCCAGTACCGGAGGCTCACAGGCACTTGGGGAGTGAGAAGCATGCAGGGAGCAGGCAGCTGGGCTTTGGGGGGCTATCCTTAACATTTACTGAGGATGGTTGTTGTCAGCAAGGGAGCTGGCCTTAGACAAAGACAATACTTAGGCCTGAGAAGTAATCCAAATCAGCGATAGCTTTCACATTCTATTCTTTCAAAAGACTGGGTTTTCTAATTTGAGTCCTGCAAACTTTCCACTCCAAAATAAACCTGTGGAGAAGTCTGGCAGTCAGATAATCTGTGTTCCTGCACACTTCTCAGATCATCATGGGATGGCTACTTTAACAAAGAATAAACAGGAATTCACTCCAAGGAAAGCACGGTGGTTTAAATATTTATTCCTAGAGGCATCTGCATTTAGATCACATACAAACCTTTTTCCCAGCAAAGGAAACTTCTACAAAAGGATCCACTAGGTTTTTTTTATCTGCATTGCCTCCAAATATTTCCTTTACCGTCTGTGAGAAGGCATCATCCACTAGAAAGCAACATGTCACACAGCAGAAATTAAATTTGATTTTCTTAAAAGAATACAAGTCACTCAGCAAAATTAAAACTGTTTTCCTATATATGAAGACAGTTGCAACAAGAATTGTTCTCAAAAGTGACCGGCAGTAGGAGCACTGTATTGCAGAAACTTTGTCTTAGCCAAGAGGAAAAAAAATGTGTTCTCCTACAAACTTCAAAAAAAGGACAAGAGCACCTTGGAAAATAAACCAACAAGTTATTATGTTGAAAATCAGCCTCCATTGAGGAAAAAAAGTAGAATAAAGACAGTCCGTCCACATAGGGTCAGAGGCAATTAAAAAACTCAGCCTGGTTTCAACTTGGAAACGTGTTTTAGGTCAAAATAAGCGTAGTCTGACTTTTTCAGAGAAATCCAAGGAACGTTGGCATAATCACAAATACCATTATCATAAATAACACATTGAAGCAACTATAAACAGCATATCTGTTTTAACAAACTTAGAAGTGAATGGATACCAATTAAATAGTTCCATGTAAGCAGTATAATGTAAGGTTTAATTTATTTACTTCATTTAAGATATTTCTGAGGAGAGATGAGAGAATCCTTATAGGACATTAAAAAAGAGAGGGGGCAGGTTCCCAGGGAAAGTAGCAAATCCTAAAGAGATCCATGGCCTGTACACGGAGTGCTATCTCCTGGGGACTTGGAGAGGGATCCCATGTCCCAGGGCCCAGCAGGAGGCAGACAGGCTGGACAATGCAGAAGGCTGCTCAGTCCTTGACAGTGACAGAGGAGTGGCTGCACTAGTCTCTATGAGTAAAATCACTCTAAGTGATTCTCTTAATTGCATCCAATCTCGTTATACACACCTCACAACGCAATATTGCCAGATTTCTAGTTATTGGCACTTAACCATGTTTTTGCTCAGCTATTTTTAATAATCCAATAACAAAATATTTGTTTCAAAAATTTCATATTTTCCCCTGTGATGAAAGGAGTTGGAAGTGCTGACTGCTGGCCACTCTTTTGTATCTTCTAGAAAAACAAGAAGATGGAGAACACTCAAGAGGGAAGAGATGGAACAGAATGGGCCAAACACTCAATAAGAAGCAAGGATCAGTGACCAACTGGCTTCCCCATAAGCCTGCTCAGGGGGCTTTCAGTGGTGTCAGAATGAATGGAAAGAAGTCCATGAAGGCCTTCGCAAAGAAAAGCCTATGATGGGTAGCACCAATCACTGTTCAGAGCATGATATTTGCACATGTGATCATGCAGATGACTGGCCATGCTGGGGAAGGACTGAATCCATACATACTCTGGGGGATGTCCTCTGCTCGGTAGATTTTCAGCAAGAAGGTCACCCACCGGAGGGCGATGCCAGCAGGGAGTAGCAAATTACTCTCCACATCATCACTGTCGTTATCACGATCTCGTTTCTCTGCCTATTGGGAGAACATGATTACAAATGATACACATAGAAAAGCACCACTTGGAAGGAGCCAAATCAATGCCTGTAAAATGAAACCAATTGGAACTGTTTCCAGTAGGATTCTTGTGCTTCGGGCTTAAGAGTTCAGCCACCAATTCACATCAAAACTGGTCTTCATAATCAAAGCTCATACGTTTCTTCAATCAATACTCCACAAGAAAATAACATGACCTTTTGTAATTTTATGAGCACTAAATAGGAGAAAAAGAGACAGTTCCTGAAGTTTTGCCAGTTTCTCTTGGGTACTTGCTATCCTCTGGTTTGCTGTCCAGTTTCCTAGAATGACAACTGTCCCTTTAGGTAGCAATGCCTGGTTTTGCAAGTGAGCCGTACTCTATAGGTCAAATGATACAAGGAACTCTTGAAAACACACATATCTTTACTAAATGAAAAACCTACTCCTGGACACCAGGGAGGAGTCCAAGTGAGCTAGAATAATATTTCTACTGTGAAGAAAAGAAGAGCTTCCAAAAAATAAGAGGAACTGGAAGGTTGGGGTATTGATTGGAAGTTGTACTGCATTTCACAACTACTGACGCCCACTTGCTTAACTCTTGGTCCCCCCTTTTTAGTGAAAACATGTAAAAGGTATAGAATGTAAGGGCTCACAGGAGGCTCGTCTCCGGTTCCCAGGATAAACATGCTGACTTTCATGTAACCTTTAGCTCCTGAGCTGGCATCTTCGGGGTCATTGAGAAGAAGCCATTTTCTCATGATAGCATGACCTAAAATAAGAAAGATTAAAAGGACAGGGACACACTACAGATAAGCTGACAGGTCTGTGATTTCATCTGCTATGAGATAAACAATCGTTTGTTCTGAAATATCATGATGACACCAAATTTGCCAGTTGAGCCTCTATATTAATGTCCTCTGCTTTGCACTGACCAGCCCCTAACCTGGTCAACCCTGATCCTGCCCTGGTGTGACTCAAACAAGACTCTCTAAGCTCTATTAACTGTTTTTATAATTTGATTTTGATAAGATCAAAATACTGTCACTAAATAGAGAAATTACCTACTTGTGAATGTTAGGATAATATCATTAGATTAAAAAAAGACATCCATTTTAAGCTATTATTCATTCCTGCTAAGTATACTTCTCCCTCTTCAATCAAAGGGGGAAAATTTTGTTATTCCTTTTTTCTTAAACATTTTTTTTATATTTTTATTTATTTCTAGGAGAGAGAGAGAGAAACAGTGTGAGCAGGGGAGGGTCAGAGAGAGAGGGAGATACAGACTCTGAAATAGTCTCCAGGCTCTGAGCTGGCTGTCAGCACAGAACCCGACGTGGGGCTCAAACCCATGAACCACGAGATCATGACCTAAGCAAAAGTCGGACACTTAACCGAATAAGCCACCCAGGCGCCCCTATTATTCCTTTTTTGATCCCTCAGATTTTCTTGATTCCCAGAATCTTCAAGTTTATGGTGAGAAAGAATATTACTTACCAGGTTCATCATAAATGAATCCAACATCAATCTGGGAAAAAATAATTTAAAATAGCTCAGACTTTAAAATCAGTTTAGTCACTTCAAAGAAACTAGCATTATCATATTACAATTTTTTTAATGTTTATTTTAGAGAGACAGAGAGAGAGCAAGTGAGCAGGGGAGGGGGAGATAGAGAGAGAGGAAGACACGGGATCTGAATCAGGCTCCAGGCTCTGAGCTGTCAGCACAGAGGCCAATGTGGGGCTCCAACTCACAAACCATGAGATCATGACTTCAGCTGAAGTTGGATGACTATCTGACTAAGCCACCTAGGCGCCCCATTATTATATTTAAATATAAGACTCCTGACAAGACTTCAATTTCTTTGAGAACAACATTTCCATCAAACCCTCTCTGTATCTCCAATGCCTTGCCTGACCCTCAATCAATCATTTTGAATGAATGAACTAACTAGTCTTAGTTAGCTACCGTAAGGCACCATAGAAGTAGGATAACCAGTGTGTCCTGGTTTGCTTGGAACTTTTCACCAAGCACAGAAAGTCTCACATTCTGTGAAATCCCTCAGTCCTGGGCACATCTGCACTTTGGTTACTCTATGAGAAGTCACCTGGCCCAATTTCCTATCCAGTATTCCTCATCTCCTCTGGCTAACGCTAATGCTAGTAATAATATAACCATCAATTGGGCACTTCAATGTGCCAAGCACTGTACTAGATGTTTTGTATATTCTATCTCACTGAGTCGTCACAATGACTCCATTTTACAGAGGAAACTAAGGATCAGTTGGCATGTGGCTAGTTGGTGGCAGACAGGGTAAGAATGCATTCATGCCTGATCCAGATCACTCTCTAGGACCTCTACTGACTGGTAGCTCCTTCCTTTGAGAGGAAGCCCATTTGACACAGAATTGCTGGGAAGCATCCACCAAGTGTTTGTCTTTAATTCCAAGATGAGTTACTTGGAAAAGCACCCCTGATTCTCTTTCCTGGTTTGGTTTGCCTTTCATATTTCAGATTTACAACAATTGGCTTTGCAGATGGAGCTCTGGGGCAGCTAGTAAGTGGAGCTGGGTGATGAGTTTCTTGCCATCACCAAGCACCCTCCCTCTGCAGCACCACGCTGGCTTCCATCCACAGCTGGAGTGCCGGGAGGGCCCTGATGTGGCAGCATCCGGGCATGTGCATTAAGGCACCATAAGCATTGTACTTGGAAGTTGACTAGACCCAGGACAGAGGACACTCAACTGGTTTCTGGCCCCGGTGGCATCTGTGTCCTGCTGGCATTCCAGCCCTCAGCAAAGACCACGGCATGAACCCCTCACATTACAGCCTGATAACGTAGCCAGGAACCTGATGCCTCACTATGAGAGTGCCCATCTAAGTTGAACAAAACAGACAGTTGGCACCCACCTTAAATTCCCCCATCAGACAATCTGCCCGCAGAGAATGGGAATTATAAACCTGGAAGAAAGAAGAGCCATGAGCAACATACTGACTTTATGTGTCAGTTAGGGAGCACCACCTTCCTAGTCCGTAGCCCCCTTACCCGGATGCTGATGATCTCATCCATCAGTTCAGAGGGAGTTATGTGCACATTGTAGAAAAATAACTGTCAAAACAGAAGAGAAAAATGTTGACGGTTTCCAGGGGTGGGCTCAGGTTTATTGTGATCTAATGCTATAATCTGGGGACCCTCCTAAGAAATAATAAAACATAGCCCCCAAGTAGGTGTGACCATGAGAACACATTGCAGGGCCTTCAGAAAGGCCCTGAAGCTTAGGCTTCTTGAGCTTCCTGGCAAACTCACCCTTGCATGTTGGAAAAGGAAAAAGGGTTAAATAACAACAATAGTGTTTATGTGATCAAACAGAATTGTTCCTTTGGGGCCAGAAACATACTAGCTCACATAAAGATCTTCTAAGGTTATGTCATGTTAAAATCCCAGTAAAATGGGTACGTAGGGTTTGCATGACCTAGAAAGTTGAGTTGAATTCCCTACAATTGTCCTGAATTTCTATAATTTCTACAGTTATCCTGAAAAAAAGTTCTTTTTTAGCCTTTTTTTTAAAAAAAAATCTAGAATCCACTCAAGGTTTATACCTTACATTTAGTTGTTGTATCTCTTTAGTTTCTTTTTATATAGAACTATACTTCTGCCTATTTTTGTGGTTTATTTTTTCTATCAAGATCAGTTGTCTTGTAAAATATCCCACACTCTGGAATTGTGTGAATATTTCCTCACTGTTAGATTCAAATGGGCCATGTGACATGAAATGACACAGGTGATGTTGATACTTCCATTGTATCACATCAGGACACGTGTCAGTTTGTCCCATAATCATGGATACAAGTTTAATCACTTGGTTAAGACGATATAAGTCAACTAGGGATTTTTTAGTAAATTCTTTTATTGACTCCTGAATCGGTCTGCTTGGAGCCTCAAGTATTTGATCTTTCCCTTTTGCCCAGAGATCTCATCTCAAAAAAAATTCATGAGATTCTTGCTGGGCTCCTCAGAATGTAGCCGAGTAAATATTTATCCTGCATGACGAATGCATTACTCCTTCGGTGTCCAGTCACTCCAGGGCCTGCCTTCTCTGCAGTGAGGTCTTTTTCACGGTGAACCTCTTTCCCGAAGCCCCCTTTCCCAAAGTGCTCAGTGCACACCCGTGTGTCATGTCTGCTTTGACACTACTCAGCTGCATGCTGGTGTCTACAGTTTATCTGAGGAGGAGAAGTGACAAGCGAGAAGATAGGTCTTCTGTGAATGAAGGTAGGGCCTCCAGAAGCAACTGGATCCTTTTACGCATCAGGGTATGGAAAAGAACGAAAGCTGGAGCTGGGGCTAGGTCTGGAAGCTGCTGGGAACGGGGAAGGAAAGGCCTGGCTCACAGAACAGGACATGGGACGCACGCCTGAGGAATCTCAGAAATGAATCTCCTCAGAGCGAGGCTGGCCTTGGAAAACTCCCCAAACTTATCATTTCTCTTCACAGCCCTGATGGTGGAGTTTGTGCTGAGATGACTATCAAGGTATTCAGTGTTTTTGAGGAGTGTTCCAGAAAAGGTCAACAGAAGAACTCTATTTTCAGTGTGTGAGGGACAAGAAAACCCTTTTGGCTCCTAACTGCTTTCCTTTAACATACATTATTTTTCTAGCCATGTAGGTTTTGACATCTTTAAAAAGCCGGCCATTGTTGTCCCTGTGAAAAGGCCTTAGAGCTGTGACTGAAACTTGGTATTTTTTTCTTTCATGGGTCTCCAGCATCAACTGGTCTTAATTGTGAAAATGTACTGGGCGTGCTTTTTTAAAAGTAACAAAGCAATCACAGAAACGACTCTGACATGGGCTCATCCCTCAGACACACCCTGCTGGTTGGAAAGAGCAAAGGCAGATACAGGTGACTTCATGGGCTCTGTCCTAAGGGGCACAAGGATCAGTCAGGAGAGGCACCATGGGAAGTGGTTGTAAAAATGCCAGCAAGACGTCGGCAGCTATGAGAGCCAGTGATGAAGCAGGACATAAGGTCTCAAGACCCACTGGTCCTTAGAATGTTTAGTGCGAAATTTTCGTTGTCTTTACCAGATCTTTGTACATGAGTTTCCCTCCCACATGGGACAGGAGAGAGAATGCTGGAAGATACATATGAGTAGAACAGACTCACGGAGCAGGAACATGCATTATGCCCAATTACCTCATCAAAAAATGGATTGTTCCCTCTCTTGATTCTTGTTCGGTGTGTCTGACCACAGACATGGACTTTGACCACGGGCCTTATGTTGTTGCCACTTAACTGCCGGCCCTCAATCACCCGGACACGGATCTGGAAGCACAGAAGGGGTGTTGTTACTGATCCTTCCCTGGGGTCGTGTCAGAGAATCCTCAGATTCCCAGTCAGCTTGCCCGCCTGTAAAGATCGCAGAAACCAGGCCACGGCAGCTTTGCAAAACGCAGACGTCCATGGACTGGGGTGGCCCCCCATGCTCATTCCCCAGGTGGAACCGGGTTCCAGAAACTGAGAGCAGTAGTGGGACTGAAATAGTCCAGAGCCAGCCCGGGAAAGGGCAGGGCAGGGGAGAGGCCGCTGCTCAGACCCCAGCCTCCTCCCTGGTCTGCCTGAGCCTGGGATGTACTAACTCACTCAACAGCTGTCTGCTGAGGAGGTGCCCAGAGCTACAAAGATACAACACTGTGATTCTCTTCTCTCCTACCACCGAAGGGAAGGAAGGGCATAGTTTTTTTTTTCTCTGACAAGCCTCATCTGGCTTGACCACATCTGCCTCTGCATGCAGAGACAGACAGCTCTTCTTGGGTTTGTCCCCTGATGTCCCTTTTTGCTAGTTGAGCTGCTGCCTACATCAATGGGTCCTTCCCAGGAACACTGCGATTGCCAGAAGCCGGACACCATGGCGGTAAAACAAACATGTGGGGTGTGCTGGCCCTTCCTACCTGGAAGTCCTGGGGCTTGTTAGACAGCATCCGCCGGCTCTTCTTTCCCTTCGTGAGCCTCCGGGCAAGCTGAGCCTCTGACACCAGCCCACCTGCCCCCTTGGGCCCAGGGGTCCTGACTGTATTGTCCAATCTGTCTTCATCACCCCCATCTTCCTCCTCTTCTCCTAAAACACCAAAAAGGAATCCCGTCAGAGATGGCCCTCATCCTGTAAATGTCTGAGCTCAGGTTTCCTGAGGCGGGAGGTGAAGGAGCTGCTCCTTTCATGACACTTATTTGGGATGTGCTGTGACTCAGACAGTTTCTTAGGAAAATGGGTTCATGATGCATCAGGGTGCTTATTCGGGCCGTATTCAGAGTTGCCAAAAGAACACCAGAGACCAAGGGAAGAGTGAGAGGGGAAGTCTCAGTTGGACCCAGGCAGCAATCACCTGGTTCTGATCTGGGAACGCAGCCTGAGGTCAAGGGGCCTTTCTGTGGTTAGGACACAGAAGTGAGAAAATGCAAGGGAAAACTGGAACTTCGCCCAGGAGACTTCAACTCCACCGTCTCCAGTGCTGGTCTTTTCTCTAGAGATTTACTCCTGAAATTTCTGTACTGTCTCAGCTTGAGCCTGCTGGTTCCCAAATGCCCTCTCCACCCTCATGACAGGTAAGAAACAGATCTCCAGTTTTCTTGCCAAGCCAACCAAGGTGGTCTCACACTCTCCCTTTGCCCACCTCATCTGTCACTTCCACACACATCTGTCGTATTATCCCCCACACTTCCCTTCATACTAGAGGGGTGGGATGGGGCAGAAGAGGGGCTTGCTTCCTAATTGACAGAGTAAGAGCGTATTTCCTTCTGATTCCTTGGAAACACCCCAAGTGTCTCTCACTCTCTTGAGTACCTCCAGAGGATCCTTCCCCACGGGGCCTCCCCTCTGCCTTTGCATAGGCACAGACCTTTCTCTCCTTAAAAAATCAAACAAACAGAAAGAAAAAACCCACTAACTTCTGCCTACTATTTCTCCCCTTTCTTTTAATCAGACTTTTAAAAAATTTTTAAATAGTTTATTGTCAAGTTGGTTTCCATATACACCCAGTGCTCATCCTAAGTGCCCTCCTCCATGCCCATCCCCCCCCTTCCCCTCTCCTCCTCCCCCATCAGCGCTCAGTTTGTTCTCAGCATTCAAGAGTCTCTCATGGTTTGCCTCCCTCCCTCTCCCCCACTATTTTCCCCCTTCTTCTCCCGCATGGTCCTCCATTAAGTTTCTCCTAATACACGTACACGTGCAAACATATGATATCCGTCCTTCTCTGCCTGACTTACTTCGCTCAGCCTAACGCCCTCAAGTTCCTTCCATGTTGCTACACATGGCCAGATTTCATTCTTTCTCATTGCCATGTCGTATTCTATTGTATAAATATACCACATCTTCTTGATCCATTCGTCCGTTGATGGACACTTAGGCTCTTTCCACGATTTGGCTATTGTTGAGAGTGCTGCTATGAACATTGGGATACATGTGCCCCTGTGCCTCAGCACTCCAATCACAGACTCTTTTAAACTCATTGACAAATTTCAGTTCTTCTTGTCTTAACAGACTAAAAGTATGAACTCCTGCTAACCTGCACAGTATAATTTAAGAGATCCTAGGAGACTAACTTGACCCAAGAAATACCAGCATTTGCACTCCCTATCTTTGGATTTTGAAACTCCTCCTCTACAATGTGAAATCATGCAAAAGACTGAACTTCCATGTGGACACATCTGTTCATCATTCACATCATAGTATGAATTAGTTCATTCAGATTGCTGTGTAGCATAGTTCTTGAAACTTGGGCTCTGGAGTCATATAGCTTAAGTTCAAATCCCAATTTTCAGCTGTGTGAGTCTGAGTAAGTTTTGTAATTTGTTTCAGTTTTCTCATTCGTAAGGAAGAAGAAATAATAGTATTTACCACAGAGTTATTGTAAAGATAAAATTAACATATGTGCAAATCTTCAACATAGTGCCCGGCAAAAAGCCAACACTCTATAAATTCATCTTTTTTTTTTAACTTTAGTTGATCAATCAGTTTTGGAAGGAGCACAGAACTCTAGAACACTTTCCAAAGAGCAGTCATGAGATGGGATGAGGGCTGAATCAGTCAGTGGGCAGCATGGGGGAAGGAGGTTCAGAGTGAAGAGGGGCACCCACACGGAAGCAAAAGCCTCCCACCCACCGCGTACTGCTTCAGAGCACAGCCCAGGGTGAACCCTCCTCCTCACCACCCCTCATTCACACTCAGCCTATCCAGCCACTTTCTGTCTGTGAATGTCAACCATGACTTCTTCTCACGAAGCTCAGGGCCCTTTTCTGAGTCCTCACATTCCACCTAACATGGCCTTGGGCACGGCACCCATACATACTTCTTTGAATCATGCCGCTCTCTTCCTGGCACTCTGACTGAACCTTGCCAGGATCTGTGTGGGCCCCTTTCCATGTCCTCCTCCCCAAGGGTGATTTTCCCCAATGTTCCTCAGCCCTCTGCTCCTGGGCCCTAACGCCCTCTGGATCTACACTTTGGGGTTACAGCCCCACAGAGCATTAGGCTTAGAGGGTCAGACGTGCCCCTCCCCACAGTGTGCAGACAAGACAACTAAAGTCCTCTAAGCTGAGCGGGCTGTTAGGTCATCGGGAGCTGGGCTGAAATGAGGACCCAGTGCTCACCCTACCTCAATGGCTTAAGACTGGGTCTAAAATCAGGCTGTGGGTGAAGGAGCTGCTGTCTACCTGCTTCCTCAGCACCTCTGTCAGGAGGACACCAGGATACCCAAGAGAGACCAAAGGCAGGGAAGGGCTACCTTTGCTCTCTGCAAGGTAACCTGGGTCTCATCTTACCCATCCTTGAAGAGGCTTCAGAAGCAAGGCTTGCCTGCCCCCCATCACTGGGAGCCAGGGTCTCAGAATGTCCCTCCCATTCTTCACCAGGTGAGCTCCTCGTTCCCTCGAGCCCCAGGTGAGATACCCCGTCTCTGGACAGCACCACACATCGTCCTAGCCAGGGGCTTGGTGAATGCAGAATGAATGAGGGGACACGGGCCCCTGCTTTCCAGAGCAATTTGGCCAAGGGGCAGCACAGCTCTCAGGGAAGAGTGCCTGAACACTAGAGGGCGCTCCTCCGACCTTGGCTCTAGCCTCAGGGAAACCCTGAAGGTCAAGCCCCGCTGCTGCAAATCTGTTCTGGACTGGGCAGTGGTGGGCTGGATGTTCTGACAGCTAAGACAAGCTCCCTTCCATCATCCTGGACCTGAGCAAGCCTTCTTCCCTGCTGCGGACTGTTCCATTTGGGGTTGGTGGTTTTGTATGGCGGCAAGCAGGAGAAGCAGGGGTAAGTTGTACCCCCTCTGCTGTGCTGCACTCTGTACAAGTCCTCATTAAACTCTTAATGGATGCTTTAGAAAGACAGCAGGCAATGAAGAGCCAGTTTCTTCCAGGAAATACCTCTGCTCTTCAGACCCTAGGCTGAGGGATGCATCAGAGGAAACCCGCCAAAGTCATGGCTACAGCCCCAGCATCTCTGCCTAGAGCAAAAGGATATTGGAGCAGGAAATCACCCCTTTAGGTGGCAGGAAGTTGCATGGGGTTAAACAATACCACCTTAAGTGTTCCACAAACAGTGAGGGGGGCCTGCTGAGCACACCCTTCTGTGCAAGCTATTTCGTTATCAGATGTGAGCGGTTGTGTGGGCACACCCTGTCACTGAGGCCCAAGCACGCATCTGACGCACAGCCAAGTGGACCCACAAAGGATGACCCTTCATGACCACAGAGGGCAACACTGAGTTGGGAACCACTGATCAAATGAAAGTTGCTGGTTCTATTTACTTGCTTGTTTTTGCCGGTCGTAACAAAGAACCACAAACTGAGTGGCTGAAAACAACAGAAATGTATTCTCTGACAGTTCCAGACTCTAGAAGGAGAGTGTTGGCAGGACCATGGTCCCTCGGGGCCACCATCCCATCTAATCCTCTTCGATTTCTTGATGAAGAGCCCTTTCTGGAATATTTTATGGTTTTTTTGTGTGTGGGGGGGAGGTGTCTTAGTAACCCAGTTTTTCTAGAGTCCTAGAATGTCATTCTCTGCCTGTGACATTTTGTGATATTAATTTTAGAGAAAATCCTTCCTTGCCTCTTATTAGCTGTGGCTCCTGGCAATCTTTGGCATTCCTTGGATTGTGGCTGTATTCCTTCCAACCTCTGCCTGTGTCATCACATGGCTTTCTCCCCTGAGTGTCCGTGTATTATCTCTTTTTGTAAGGATACCCATCACTGGATTTAGGGCCCGCCCTACCCTGGCACGGTTTCATCTTAGCTAATTACACCTGCAAAGATCCCATTTCCAAATAAGGTCACCTTCTGAGGGTCTGTGTAAGAACTGGGTGGTGGGGACACTATTCAACTCACTCCAGAGGCCATCTTTTGTATCTTTCCAGTGTGTTCCATCTGTTGCTCCAGTCCACAGTCTGCAGCCATATGGGAAGCCCTAATCTATCTACCTCACCCCCTCCCATCCCCCAACTGCTTTCACACCCTTTTCTCCTAATCTGAGCTGGAGTCTGTGGTCTAACACTGCCATCTCTCCTCTCTGCCCCTCAACCCCTTCTCTCACTTACTGTGATCATCTGGTTTATTCAATGTCCCCTTGCTCCATGCCTTCACTCAGGGAGCTGCATGTGGCTGAACACTCACCATCCAGACTATTGCCACTTTAATGTCATGATCACACACCCAATGTGGACGCGCAGGACTCCATGGTCATCTATTCAAAGTTTTCCTTGACCCTGGTCTGAGAAGCTGCTGGTTACCCAACAATGTCAAATCACTTTACCTTTCTGAACTCCCAGCTATCTTGCACCTTGAAATCTTCTAACACTCTCTCTATCCTTCTCACTGCCAGCTCATGACCTTGCTTATTTCATGGAGAAAACAGGCAATCAGAAGAGAATATCCTCATCGTCCCATGCCAAGTCAACTTTCCTACCCACAACTGCTGTCAGCCTCCCCTCCTGCTATAATCACTGAACTGTCTGTGCTCCCAACCTGAGGTCAATCTTTCCACATGTGCACAGCTCTCCCCTCCTCTCCCTACCCATTTTTTTGCTCATCCTACCCAGGATTTTGCTTCTGCAACTTCTGCCTCTGTATGTGCTCATCAGTCTTCTCCCTCTCAGCTGACTCATTCCCATCAAATTATAAATGTGCTGAAATACTGCCCACAATAAAAACAGACACCAAAAAGCTTCCCTTAATTCCATAGCGCCCCCTATAGTTACTGCTCTATTTTTCTGCTTTCCTTAACTGTCACTTTGGCGGTGACAAACTCTTCACAATTCCTTTATATGAATGCCATCCTGCCTCTCCAACCATTACCATGCCACTCAGTCAAATCCTACCAAGCTTCTGAGTGCAGCCAACACTGGCCTGTGTCCCTTCTGAGGGTCAGGAACCCTCTATGTGACATACCCTTGGTTATAAGTGAACTTCAATGAACATGTAGGAATGGCTCTCCGTTGCAACTCCAGCAACTCAACAAATCACATCTTCATAATTCCTCAGATGTAATGTTGGTCCCTTTCTGGAAGGTCAGTGGCAATATTTTTGCCAACTGCCCCTGTGTGTCATCACTTGTGATAGTGACACTTCCCTACATGGCGTCTATTATATGTCCATCCAGTGCTGAAGAATTGGCAGCCCCTAGGGCACCTTAGGATACAGTCAAGTTTGCCTCTGGCATGCCCAACTGTCCCCTTCCCCAGCAGGGATCAATTTCTCTTCCTCCACCGGGCTCCTGTGCTACCCTACTCTAGCACTTCCCCCTTCTGAGCATAAGAGAATGATCTATCAGTCTCTCAGATGTCACCGTATCTGCAAGCCAGCCTCTCCCTGCCACCACTCTCATCCTGACAGAGCTTCCCAATAAAGGCAACTCCTAGGAATGGCTGAAGAAGAGAGACACTTGCCCAGTCACCACTGGTCTTTCTCCTAGCTTGAAATACAGACCCCCCTCCCCCAGCCAGCAAGCTTCCAAACGCTGTTCCACGTCTCTCATCTTTCCACCTAACACTCTAACTGGGCCACCATTCCATCTAATTTCCTCTTCCATTCCTTGATGGAGAGTTCTTTCTGGAATATTTTATGCTTTTTTTTTTTTTTTTTGGTCACAGCAACTCTGTTTCTCTAGAGTCCTAATATGCCAATCTCTGCCTATGATATTAATTTTGCTTCTAATGAATAAATTTTGTTAAGTGGTTAAGGCAGAATTTAATTACCTTGGGTCAAAGGTCACTGCTAATCAGAACAAAGGGCTGGTATACTATCATCAGTGTAAGTTAAAAAGTACAAATCAGAATGAGAGAGAGGACATCTTTAAACATGAAAACATTTTGGAGATAACATGCTGATTTAGCTGTGATGTTGAATAATAACTTTTCTGGGTTTCTAATATGAGAGAAGTTACATAAATACATATCTGCACTCAACCATAAGCAATTCACCCCTCCACCCCAATTCTTGGGTAAATAGCACTATATGGCACTAAGAATTTTCTGGAATGGTTCTAATACATGGATCAGAGCACAGGTGTCATGGAAGAACCTCTAATCATACAGTAATGCACAAAGAAGCTTGCAGGGAAATCTTGGCAGCATCTGCCTTGGATCAACTGAGCTGTGATCCAATCTAGGAAACATTGCCCCAAGAGCTCTGGCTGAGTCTTACCAGGTAAAACGTTCAACTCTGGGATTTCTTAACATGATCTTCCAATTCTGCTCTCATCAGGATCTTCTGGAAGTTCCTATTAACCATACAGACTGCAGGGGGTCCCCTTCAGACCAGCTAAATCACACTCTCTGGGAATAGGTGATGGAAAGCTGCACAATTAAAGATCTCCCTTGCTGATCTTTCCTGGGTCTAAAATGTCAGAACCACTTGTTTATTATGATCACTTTGGCTTTCTGAAATAACTTGGGAAAAAATAGGCCTAATATAATCAGTTTGCTGGACAGTCAGATAGAGGCCAATCCTGGAAAGAGTGCCTCCAATAATCTTCTAGGAAACTGATAATTTTCCAGTTCTGTTCTGGCCAAGTCAGTCCCTTCTACATGTTCCATGGATCCCCATGGTCTGTCCCAGAGCAAATGTCTCAGCTTGGCATTCCCAGCCCTTGGGAACACACTGCCCTTTGACTACATCTCTGAATGAACTAGTCCCTTTTGTCTATTCACTAGTATTAGTCCAAAATGCTCTTCTTGAAAAGAAACATTTAAACAATATCCATTGCCCATCCATCATTCACTTATTCACTCAACCAACCAAGCATTTATTGAGCAATCATGACTTAGTGCTAAGAATACACAGTCGAAACAGATAGCTGAAAAAGTACTTTCGCTAAAAGAAAATTATGTCCCATGTAATAATTTGCTTAGTCCTCTGTTGGGGAATTTATTCAGCTCTGACCTATGCTTATTCATATTTCTAGCTTACATTTCTTCTGAAATGCAAGCTCGTTGGTGGCAAACCATGACTTTATCAAACCTGTGTGTGCCTCCAGTGTCAGTAAAAGCTTTATAAACTGGACTGAATTTATTTTTTAAATATTTATTTATTCTTCAGAGAGAGAGAGCACAAGCAGGGAAGGGGCAGAGAGAGACACACAGAATATGAAGCAGGCTCCAGGCTCCGAGCGGTCAGCACTAAGCCTGACTCAGGGCTCAAACACACGAACTGTGAGATCATGACCTGAGCCGAAGGTGCAGCGCTCAACCGACTGAGCCACCCAGGTGCCCCAAAACTGGGCTGAATTTTAAGCACAGTGACTTTGGGGTTTGTGGAATAAAATAAATTTGAAGTGGCAATGTCTAATGATGAATGAGTTTTTGCACTTCCGTTGTTGAACACAGCACAAATTTGACAGATGGCTCTTCAGAAATAGATGTGAGGTTTTAAAAATAGTTCATTCTGGCTACAAGAATGTAGGCTCCATTCAAACTAACTGACATCTGGTGAATCAAGTTGGGGAGGTAACAGGTTTTCGGGAAGTCAAGCCTTAAGTATGGGTCATCCCACCCCTCTGTCACAGCAACAGTGTTGGAGGTGGGTCAATGAAAGAAGTAACTTTGATACTACACACGTTCAGTGAAACCACCAGTTTCCTGGGTCTGTAATCATTGTCATCTTGATATAAGAGCTCCAGGAAAGCATTCCTTAAAAATAAACCCCTTAGCTATAACACCAAATATACAATCCACAAAAGAAATAATTGATAAGCTGGACTTCATTAAAATTAAAAATTTCTGTTCTGCAAAGGACAGTGTGAAGATAATGAGAAGACAAGCCACAGACTGGCAGGAAGTATTTGTAAAAGACACAATTGATAAAGGACTATTATCCTTTATATACACAAAATAAACAAGAATTCTTAAAGCTCAACAAGAAAAAACTTGATTAAAAAATGTGCCAAAGACCTTAACAGACAGCTCACCAAAGATACAGATGGCAGATAAGACTGTGAAAAGATGTTCCAAATCCTATGTCAACAGGAAATACAAACTAAAACAATGAGATACCACTACACACCTATTTAAATGGTCAAAATCCAGGACACTGCCAACACCAAATGCTGGTGAGGATGTGGAGCAACAGAACTCTCATACACTGCTGGTAGGAATGCAAAATGATAGAGTCACTTTGTAAGACTGGCAGCTTCTTGCAAAGCTAAACACGCTCTCATGCATTCATGTTCTTTGGTGTCTAACCCAAAGGAGTTGAAATTATACATCTACACAAACCCCACACATGGATGTTTAGAGGAGCTTTGTTCATATTGCCAAACTTGGAAGCAACCAAGATGTTCTTCAGAAGGTGAATGGATAAATAAACTATGGTATATCCAGACAATGGAATATTATTTGGTCCTTAAGAAGTGAGCTATCGGGGCACCTGGGTGGCTCAGTTGGTTAAGCGTCCAACTTTGGCTCAGGTCATGATCTCGCAGTTTCTGAGTTCAAGCCCTGCGTTGGGCTCCGTGCCGACTGCTCAGAGCCTGAAGCCTGCTTCAGATTCTCTCTCTCCCTCTGTCTCCCTCTGTCTCTCTCTCTCTGCCCCTCCCCCACTCATGCTCTGTCTCATGGTCTCAAAAATAAATAGACATTAAAAAAATGTTAAAAAAGTGAGCTATCAACTCATGAAAGGACATGGAGAATCATAAATGAATATTGCTAACTGAAAGAAGCCAATCTGAAAAGTTTAGATACTACACGATTCTAGCTCAAGGACAATCTAGAAAAGGCAAAACTATGGAGACAATAAAAAGATCAGGGGTTACCAAAGGTTGGATGGGGGATGAATATGCAAAGCACAGAGGATTTTAGGGCACTGAAAATACTCTGTATGATATTATAATGATGAATATATGTCATTATACACTTGTCTAAATCCATCAAATATACACCAACAAGAATGAACTCTAAGGGAGACTATGGGCTTTGAGTGACTGACGTGTCCACATAGGTTCATCCTTCGTAAAAAATGTTATCATTCTGTTGAGTGACATTGATGATGGGGAAGGCCATGTATGTGTGGGGGCAGGGTGTGTATCTGAAATCTGTTATCTTCCTCTCAATATTGTGGTAAACCTAAAATTGCTCTAAAAGAAAACAAAATCTTGAAAACACACACACACACACACACACACACACAGACACTTTCATGCCCCTACTATATCCAATTCCTGGGATCTGTAGTCATAAATAGTTTCTTCAGTTTCCAGGGGTGAATTTTCCTGAAAATCTTCACTTTTGTATTCTATCATTAATATTTCAAATTTTTCTATTTAGGACTCACAATGTGGTTGGTAATCTTTAAAAACAATATTGCTAATCATGAACAGTGGTTATCTCAGGAGGGTGGCAGTGTGGAAGATGTGCGCTTTCTGTGCTTTATATTTCTGCAATGTTTACATTTTTACAAGTGGGTATTGCTTCTGTACTCAAAAAAAGATCAGTAAGTTCAAATCTTTTTAAAATTTGTAAAGATCTATATAAACAGAGGAATCAGACTCATTACTTTTACATGGAATGGTAAAGATTTTTAAAGAGTTAACTAAAATGAAGGGGAAATAAAAACAAATTCTGGGACAGATGTTCTGTTTTGGTTATTAAAGTATAAGATGGCAGGAGGTGTGGCTCTTGCCATTATTTCTCTGCCTCATATCTCTTCGTTTTATCTTCCCCAAGACTACAAGTTGTTGGGTTCTTTCCCCCCCTTAGTGTCTTCCCTAGCACAGAGTTGTAGTGACTACTCAATTATATCTTGCTTAGTTGAACTGAATTGTCTTATTAAGACAAAAAAGATTTTCCCTTGAAACATCCAAATAATCCAGGGTATTGAAAGATTTTCTTAAATGTTGAAGAAAAGATTCTTTCAGTGGGATTACGAAGCCACCATTCAGAATGTCACCCTTAAAATTTTTTTCTTTTGTTTTGTTAGAGAGAAAGAAGGAGGATGGAGTAGGGGCAGGGGGGAGAGGGAGCGGGAGCGGGAGCGGGAGAGAGAGAGAGAAACCCAAGCAGGCTCCAAGCTCATCACAGAGCCCAACGCAGGGCTNCTTAAAATTTTTTTCTTTTGTTTTGTTAGAGAGAAAGAAGGAGGACGGAGTAGGGGCAGGGGGGAGAGGGAGCGGGAGCGGGAGCGAGAGAGAAACCCAAGCAGGCTCCAAGCTCATCACAGAGCCCAATGCAGGGCTCAGTCCCATGACCATGGGATCATGATCTGAGCCAAAATCAAGCGTTGGACACTCAACCGACTGATCCACCCAGGAGGGCCAGAATGTCCCCCTTGATCCAACTCTGAATAGTCATCTTATACAACAAAGACAGTACTTCCAGAGTAAAGAACCCAGTATGTTTTTTAAATTAAAAAATTTCATTTTGTCATCTCACACTTAAAAATGAAATTGGCCTGCAGGCACTTGCCCATTTCCTGGCCAGCACGTAGTAACACTCTTTGTTTGAGATCCAAATGAAAGGAACCCAGCTTCTGGTTTATTTCCTATCTCTATTCAACATTATCAGGGATTCTTTAGAACTTCTGAGGAAGACCTTGGCCAAATGCCATCGCAGAGCCTGCTGGGAGTGAGCTTCCAAAGAGAATGGGTGGACTGTCAGTCTGCAAACACTACTGGAGCATTAGCGCCGCCAAGACAATCCAGGAGCTGAGGGAAAGGAGCTTCAGGCAAAGGGAGCCTAGATGGCAAGGATTTTCTCCCCAATGGGTTGACAAGTTCAAGAGTTGGTGCCCTTCTCATTTTTAAGGCAACAGCCTTTGCTCCAGGGAAATTGCATGGTTTCTGAGCTTGGCCTTACCTCCACCCATCTCAGGAGATGGGACCTCCCCCTACATTCTCAATCACTTGAGAAGGTGCTTATTCTCACAGTCTTTCTGGTCCACTAGGACACAACCTTTTTCTTTTTCTTTGTTTAAAAGATATTTAAAAATAAACATTTAGTCATCCCAACATGACTATGAGCCAAACCAGATCATTCTTTTCCAACAGCTTTGATTTTTAGAGGAAACAATCTCAATGTTCATACAGAGTGTGCCACCCAACTGAGCTCATGACTAGACATCATGAGGAGTTGTTTTTACAAAAATAATAATCATAATAACAACAACAAAAGCCACCATTAAGGTAGCATTTACTGTATTCCAGGCACTGGGCTAAAGTATATATTACTTTATATACCTTATCTTATTGAATCCTTGCCATAACTTTCTGATCTAAGTGCCACTGTTATCCCTATCTTACGGTAAAGAAAGCTGAAACTCAGAGAGGCTAAGTGACTTACCCAAAGGTTACATGGCAAATAAACAATAGACATAGAATCCAACTTAGGTCATTCTGACCCCAAAGCCCTGGTTCTTATTCATAATGTTACAGTTCCAGGATAAAAAGAGTTTTTTCTCTAAACTCTGGAGTGAACGTGGCTGGAAGGCAGGAGCCATGCTCTAAAGCGTCTGCCACCCGGCACTTCAGCATCTAGCAATGGGCTAGAAATCCAGCAACCACTTTCTTTACTTCATAAATACTGAGAAATGGAGTGCTGGTCCCAAACTTAGGAGGTGAAGAAACATGAAGAGAGTAGAAGCCACTCCTGTAGCTTTACAATCAGGGACATTCCAACCAGCGGCAGAAGCCACAAAACTGAAGCAAAGCACTGCCTGGGACCTTTTGCTGGAGTCTGTGTGTGCCAGACAGGCCCACAATGAGGCCGCTCAGTCAGGGGCTGTCTCACCCCTCTCTTCTCCCTTGAAGGGCATTTCACAAACAACTGTACTCTCCCAGCTGGGAGCAGCTCCACCTGCCTCATGGGGCCCTGTCTAGGCAGGCAGGGTGCTACAGACAGTATAACAACAAAGAAGGCTTTCTTGGAGACTCCCTGTCTTTAATAGATGGCCCCCAGCATAGGTTGGGCCTTCAAAAGGGGCAGCTTACCTTCTACGACTGACACACTGGCTCCACTGGGGTCATTCGGATGTGGAGCTGAAGGTGGAACATAGCCAATCACCAGGTCGATGGTGGCCTAGGTAGAAATAATTCATTGCAGACAGAATCAGTGCAGGGTAACAGACTCAAAGCAAACCAGATCAGCAGGAGTAAAAGTTCTGGATGGGATAAGCAGGGGGATGGGAAACTTCCTTGTTGGTATCCTCCCTCCCATAAGCCAGGCAGGCAGGAAAGCCTGGGGAAGGAATTAGTTGCCAAGTGTACCACTGCTAAGGGGCAACCTCACAAACTGGACCAAAGTTGTGACAAGCAAGCATGAACTTGAAATTAGCCTCCATCCAAGACTTGAGATGGCCTCTAGTCACAGAGGCTCATTTCAAATGGTTGAGTTATTTGTTTGCACACTGACCTCTTTATTCATTGCTGAACACTATTGTCCTTTTTCCCTCTCTAAAATGAACTTGAGCAGGGGCACCTGGGTGGCTCAGTCGGTTAAGTGTCTGACTTCAGCTCAGGTCATGATCTCACAGTTTGTGGGTTCAAGCCCCGTGTCGCACTCTGTGCTGACAGCTAGTTCAGAGCCTGGAGCCTGTCTTTGGATTCTGTGACTCCCTCTCTCTCTGACCCTCCCCTGCTCACACTGTCTCTATCTCAATCTCAAAAATAAATAAAACATTAAATAAAAAAATAAAAAGAACTTGAGCAACTAACAAAAATTATATAACAATGTGATTCATAAAACAGGATTATCAAGTCTGATTAAAGAGGAAACCAATATGCAAATCATGAAGTTCAAGATAATTGCATCTTGCATAAAATGTGACTAGAAGCCAAGGCAAGAAGGAGGGCAAAAAATGTGATATGACTTTCATTATCAGAAAGGAAAGAACATACTAGTTTCTGATAGGAAATCAAGTTATTTCCATTTTTAAAATCTGAGATAAATTTCTCACCTTATTTTAGGGCAGAGTTTCCTATACTTATATATTTCATGTGCCTACAAAACTTCAAAGATTTTTATGCTGGGGGGAGTATCATAGGGATGCTAACCCAAGCCCATGACTGCTATCTACTATTATGAGAATTTCACAAAAGAAATGGATTTTAACAGCAAAAATGAGGAAGGACAAATCTCAGAATAAAAGAAGTCTTTTGCAAATAAGGATGGCTTTCACGCACACACACACAAGTTACCAGTTAAAACACAGACATAATATTTATGTCCAACTGAAAAATTATTATTTATCTGAAATTCAAACTGCAATGGGCATCCCTTACTTTTTCAACTGCCACTTTTGCTACATGTAGCAAACTCTAGTGCGAGCACACACGCACACATCATCCTTATTTTTTCTCATGTCTGCTCATCAATGACTACTCCCCTCATGGATCAGCACATTCTGTGGCCAACTTAGGAACCACAGATCCAGAAGACGCTGAACAGAACAATGAATGGGGCCCCAACAGTTTCACAGCAAATAAAGAATCGGGAGAACAGCATTTCATGGCTACCTATGCTAAGGACCCANTACCAGTTAAAACACAGACATAATATTTATGTCCAACTGAAAAATTATTATTTATCTGAAATTCAAACTGCAATGGGCATCCCTTACTTTTTAAACTGCCACTTTTGCTACATGTAGCAAACTCTAGTGCGAGCACACACACACACATCATCCTTATTTTTTCTCATGTCTGCTCATCAATGACTACTCCCCTCATGGATCAGCACATTCTGTGGCCAACTTAGGAACCACAGATCCAGGAGACGCTGAACAGAACAATGAATGGGGCCCCAACAACAGTTTCACGGCAAATAAAGAATCGGGAAAACAGCATTTCATGGCTACCTATGCTAAGGACCCGGGCCACAACCCAAAGGCCAAATTTAAGGACCACGGAGGGGCTCAGCTGCTAAACTTAAATAAAGAATCAAACTTTCAAAACTTAGAAGAGGACATGGATGGCTCAACTTCTGGATCAATGATTTCCCAATAATGTCAGGATTCCCAGAAGTGCCCCAGGGACCCCTAACAGGGGATAGGAAATACCAGGAGACAGGACTGGAAGCCCCTCAACTGCCTCACTCCGCTCAATCACCACAGTACTGCCATTTCAGGCTTCTACATGTGCTTTCTTCTGTGCTTATAAAAACAAAACCCAAAAGAGCCAGAAATATCACTGACTTGTACCATCCTTCCTAGGTATCGTGTCTCTCAGCCAGGTTTTAGGTAAATAGATGGCAGCTGACATTCTGAATTTTTTAGGATTAGAATGATTCATAGCAAACCTCTAAGTTTTGAAGCCTAGACCAACCAAATCGATATTCTGACTAGGCTCTGAGAAGTCTCACCTATATTCTTGCCTACAGGGATGGCCTATTTTAGTATAAAATTTTCTCCCTTTGCCCCAGCTTCCAAGCAAAATAAACTGATTGGAAAATGAAGGTATTAGAAGTTAATGGGGGTAAGCATGGTAGGTAGCTTTATGAGCACTTGCTAGCAATCATGAAATCTGAAAGCTAGGAGCCTGGAGTCCTTTTATTTCTTTTGAGTGCACTTGAGAAAGAGAATTCTCATCAAACAATATTAATATGTACTTATTTAAAGGCTGTGGTCAGAAAATGCTGATATTCACATCTTGATGTTCCAAGGCAATATTAATGAAACACCTTCTACAGAACATTTCACAGAGTGTCTGATACACAGAGCTATGCTCACCACACAAAAGTAAACACCTGAGCGGATATGCACAGAGCTATACCAAGAGAGGGTCCTACTGACTCTATAGCATTCTGTGGAAGAAATTCAAGTTTATCTACTAGTTTTATGATTCCAAGTATAGGATAAGACCATATCGTTTGTAAATGGACCTGTTATCTCAAAATCTGTAGGTGTATATGTGTGTATGTGCAAGCTGATTACAATTTCACACTTCCTTTTTTTTTTAATGTTTATTTATTTTGAGAGGGAGAGTGAGGAAGGGAGGGCTAGAGAGAGAGGGAGAGAGAGATTTCAAGCAGGTTCCACACTGTCAGTGCAGAGCCTGATATGGGGCTTGATCTCACGAACCATGAGATCGTGACCTGAGCTGAAATCAAGAGGCAAACGCTTAATGGACTAAGTCACCCAGGAGCCCCTAATGTTATACTCTTCTTAATGAACTTTTGTTTACTTATATCACTTGAAAACTGTTCAACAAGAAAGAAAGTGCTCACCCCAGTCTCTTGTCCCCTTTCGTTCAGCAGGGAGATGAGTTTGTATGGCAGAGATCTGTTCTGGTCACCAAACAGGTCCTTCAGGGATACCGTGGCTGTGCCAATTAATCTGCAGGTGAAACAAGAAAGCACAGTGACCTAAGTGAGGGGCATACTTCCATTCACTCAGCGGGCCTCCCGATTCCCTGCCTAGTCATCTGTTATCATTAACACCACTCACAATGAGATGAATTTTGGGAATTTTGTCAGTAAACATCACTTCTCCATAACGTAGTCATTTCAAGAGTCCAGCTATAGTGTCTATAAATCTCAAGTCATGAATCAGATGACCCGTGAATGGGTGACAAAGACTGAATAACCCCCTCAGAATCCAAGAAGAGAGAAAAGTAGTACAAAATTCAGGCATCCCTCTGTAATGAAAATGTAAAAGGGCCCAGCACACACTGCCCACTGTAAAAATGTCCCCTCAAGGAGACCTTCTGCACATGTAAGTAGGTTGCCAGTTTACTGAAGCCACCAGCTTACTAACCTGCATAGTCTGGAGGAGAATTCAGAAGTTGTATATGTGCACGTCTCCCTCTTCCTGGATACTGAGGGATTATGTTCAGCCTTTACTGCCTCCCCATCTACCTCTCAGTGTACCTAACCTACTGATACAGAAGTATTCATGTGTCCCAGCTCACCACAGGCCTCCTAAAAGGCAGGATTGTCCCATTCCCTGCTCTAACCCCAGTGCTTGGAACGTACTATACTTGTTCATAGGTATTTACTAAATGAAGGAAAGAAAAAATAAGACAACATACATTAAGAATGAATACGCAAAACATTTTGGTGGTTAGGGCACATGATCAAAGAAGTTTATAGAATATGCATTCCTTGAGAGTTGGTGAATATAAAAATGTAACCTGGGCCGCCTGGGTGGCTTAGCCGGTTAAGTGTCCGACTTGCTTAGGTCATGATCTCGCGGTTCATGGGTTCGAGCCCCGCGTCGGGCTCTGTGCTGACTGCCAGCTCAGAGCCTGGAGCCTGTTTCAGAGTCTGTGACTCCCTCTCTCTCTAACCCTCCCCTGCTCACACGGTCTCTCTCTCTCCTAGAAATAAATAAAACATTAAAAAAATTTTTTAAAAATGTAACCTGCAGATTATAGTCTGTAAATTGGGAGTTATGATGACAACATGGCAGGAGATTGGGGAATTGAAGAAGTTCCCTTTGTGAAATGCAATCAAAAAGCAAAGAAAGGTCCGGGGGTGTGCTCGCTCAGTATTGATACTGATAAAGGAAAAGAAAAACGAGAAGAATTTAAAAATATTATTTACTTATACCTAGCCTACATTTCCCATGACTGACACTAATAAATGGCAGATATGACAGCATAAAAATCATTAGCATAAATATAGAAAACTAAGCATCAAATCCGCAAAGTCATAGAAGAGATTCCTTATATCAAAAAATTCAGGGTGCAGGGTGCCTGGGTGGCTTAGTCAGTTGAGTGCCTGGCTCTTGATTTTGGCTCAGGTCATGATCTCATAGTCATGAGACTGAGCCCTGCACTGGGCTCTGCACTGTGTGTGGAATCTGCTTGGAATTTTCTCTCTCTCCCTCTGCCCCACACTCACATGCTCTCTCTCNAGAGTGAAAAAACCGTAACACATAACTGGGCTTTTGGGCAAAAATAATAATCAGGATCGTTCATCATGTGGAGAAATATTTATTGTATTTTAACATGGAGTAGTTTCTTTAAAAATCAAGAATGAAAATTGATGTCAGCATGGAAAAGCCATTTTTGAACTGACATACATCCATATTCTCCTGCTCCCCTAAGACCTCAGAAATAGAACTAGATTGTAGATCTGGGGTCAGTCACCTGACCATATACATCCACTGACTTGACAATATGAATAAGTGACTTCACTTTCTGTGAATAGATATATTATATTGCACAAGACCAGGAAATTGCTATGGCACCTGGTTTCACCCAACGTACCCAATGGCATGAAGCACCATACACGGTTTCTTGGAGAATATACTTTCTTGGACAGAATACCACCAAAGATGCTCAACAAACATGGTGGGTTCTCATCTCTTCTAATACCACAAGTAGAGTTAGTTACTGGCAATGGAAAAAAAATTCTGTCTCCACAGAGTTAAGAGTAAACTTTTCAGCCCTCTTTGGTCAATACAGAAATTAGGGCTCTCTGTCAACACTGGGAATTGATGGAAACTTTATAGAGTAATTTCTCAGATGGGTATGTTCACTCACTAAGTTTGCTACCAGATTTTTTTTTTACATGAGTCTGATTTCTCCTTACTTGGATTTTAATTCCTGACATATTGAGGAAAAGAGTCTGCACATGACTCCATCTCTACCAGATGAAGTGAGGAAACCTCCCACACAAGGTGAGGGCCCTGGCAAAACCTCTTCCACATCTCCCTCAGCCCCACATGATATGAGCCTGATGAGAATTTTGTTCCAAGTTTTAAAAATAGCACAGTAAGCTGTGAGGTTAGCTAATTGAGGTTTTAAGGACAAAATGTGAAAACTCCAATTTTAAAAGTCATCTGACTGGTATTAAATGTCTAAATGAGGTACTCTCCTTGAAAGACATGGAAATACACTGGATTTTGTTTTTCTTACAGTTCCATAATTCATAACCTAACTATATGATTAAAATAATAACATTGTACACTTGGACATGGACAGATTTGCTGTTGCTGAAGCCAAGATGACCTGAAACTCTATCAGCAATAAATAATTCTTAGAAGAAAACAAAGTATAGCATACTGGGACAATGTTGAAAGAGGGCTGGCCTGGGGTTGGACTAGAATTTATCAACCTTGGAACTACTGGACATTTTGAACCGAACAATTCTGTTTTGGGGGCCTGCCCTGTGCTTTGTCACATGTTCAGCAGCATCCTTGGCCCCAACCCACCGGCATCTCTACACCTTGCCAGGTGTGCCAAGGTGGGTAATGTCTCCCCAGGTTGAGCAGCACTGGGTTAGATGATTTCTGTTCTTGCCCTAACTCAGTGTCCCAACTTCCCCCAAGTCTTGGCTAAGTCACTCAACTCTCTGAGCCCACTTCATTCATTATCTGAGTGGACCAAAGTAAATCATTTCTCAGACCCTTCTCAGCTACTCAAGTCTGCTGCTAGGCTTGTACGTGTGATGTTTTCTACACCTATCTAGATAGGACACTATCTTGTGTTAAATATTTCTTTTCTCTTAAAGTCTTTGTTCATTGATTTAGGAAGAATATATCCTAAAATATGTCCATGTTGGACAATCCAGAATACTAGGCAAGGTTTCTGCCTTCAACTAATATGGCCTACCATTTCATGGGTCAAGCTTAAATTCACACAGAATGTCAGGGGAAAGGTTAGGCCAGTAACAGAAGTGTGGAATGCAGTATAAGATAGTAGGGAGTGGTGACGTGTGCTAACCAGAGAGAACAGGCTCACCTGAAACTCAAAGCCCATCCACTGGCCCTTTGTGGTCCTGAGTGGTTTTACAAACTCCATTGTGACTCAACCAATATCTGTGGCTTTCCCTTCCCCCCTCCCCTCCCAGAGGCTTTGAGAGAGTGGTAACAGATAATGGACCAGGAATGAACTAAAATAAAAGCAGCCAATTATAAACTCAAACCTTTCAGAAACCCTTAGTCCTGTTTCTTAAATTTGCTTTTTCATTATACAATTCTGATACTTTTGTGTTTGTGGGGGTGGGGGGAGGTGGTTTAAAAGAAACTTCACTTTCTTTTTTCTGAAGTCAAGGTAGTGTGTTTAGATAAAAGCCTGGAAAGATTTTCTTTCCCAAAAATATTTGTAACAGGTTGAGTTGAAGAAAAATGCAGTTACAACTCCTAAAGTTGGAGAGAGCGCCCCCTATGGGCAAGTTGGAGCTCTGCAGGTCTCTGAGGGGCCCAGCCAGCCTGGCGTGGGCTGTTTTCTGTGATGTTGCCTGGATACAGAATACTGTGAGAGGCTGAGAAATGATGGCCCAGCCTCCTACACAGGGGACAAGAATAGTGTAATCAGGCCAGTTTCCTTTAAAGGAGGGGACACTAAGCCAACCCTTTTTCTTTCATATTACTAATGCTGTAAATATGCTAACATGCTACAGTGTGACAGTAATGCGGACACGTTGCCCTAAATTTTCATGGAAAAATAAGAGTCTCCCTATGGACTCCACCCAACACTAAAACAGATGGACCATGTCTCAAAAGGAAACTTTACAGTGAAAGAATCTCAAGGCCCTTTAGCTCTCCAGCTTTATTTGCAGAATTAATAAACTGCAGATGTATTCTGAAGTGAAGAAGAAGCGAGCCCTGCTCAAATCCCTTACAATTCTTGAAGGTCTAGATAGTTTTGAGTTGAGTCCCCATGCGACATGGAACTAGTTCTAAGCAGTGAAGTGTCAACTAGTCAACTTAGTTACGCAGGGGCTAGTTAAGAACTTCTTTAACTTGTTACAACAGAGTCTAGCGTGTTTAACAAAGAGAAATGGGAAATGTTCTCCCTGTTAGCACAGACACAAACCTCAACAGCCACATGCCACTGTGGTGAGTAAGGGCTTTGCTGGCTGAGTTCTTAATCATGGGAGCTCGCCTATATCAAGTTGTTCTGTGCAGCAGGGACACAGCCCACATGAAGGAGGATTTACTGGAAATTCCTTCATGAAGGAAAGGAAAAATACATTGGACTCTGGAAAGTCGAACTGTTTCTGCCCCTACAGACTGCAGCATGTCTCACTTCCCTCCTCTGCGAGGGAATAACAATCCCCAGCCGGGCTGAGCACAAATACTTCTCCAAGCTGCTCCCGGGTCCCCTGTAGAAACCTCAAAGGGCCAGACCGGCCCACCCTTTGAAGTGCTGGGCTCTCGGCCAGCTGAGCCGTGTCATTTCTACCAGGTCTGTGTGGCCTTGGGGCTCCTTGACTGGGTAGCAACACCCATCCCCACACTTCTCCTTCTTCAGGACCACTATCTGTCAAGCTCCTTCCTGGCTCCACCCCAACCCAAAGGTGGGAGAGCCAGGCCTACACCTTCCTTATGACCAGATTGAGGAAGGGGGTTGGAGGAGGGGTGGGAAGAAGCTGGGGCAGCCTTGACGGCAAATCCTATCACAGGAAGCCCTTTGTAAGCAAAAACTCCCTCAAAGGACACAATCTGGGTCTCCCATCCACTTCACCAGTGGGGAACCTTCCTGAGTCTGCCAACTGGCCCACGCTGGCCCTTTGGATTAGCCCATAAACCGTTTCTGAGATTGCAATTCCCCAGACCTCCCTGCAGCAGAATCACTAGGGCAGTTACAGATTCCCAGGACCCTGAGTCACACTTTTTCTTTAGTTAATTCTTATACCAGGAAGTTTGAGAAACAATGGCCTAAAGCAGTGATTCTCAGTGGCAGCACAGGGGAAAAGTAGAGGGCTGGGGGTTGGGGGGTGAGGGTGGGCAAGGGCAGGTAGGAAAGGCAGCTGGCAAAGTTAGATCTGGAAAGAGGGAGACATGCGCAGTTTTAAAAATCACATTCAATACGGTAACAGAGGTTCACATTTGAGAAATGAACATAGGAATGCAATTATTTAAATGAACAAAGTAGTAAGCAAAACTCAAAACTACTCGGCAAGCCTCGTTATCTGGATCTTTCCTATGGCTTCTCCTCCTTACTCCACACCAGGATTGTCAGAGAGCCTTGGGGCCTTTGTCCTATTCATCAAATGTAGAAACACCGGTCCAAACTTGGGTTCCCAAACTTGGCTGTGTACCAGCCCCTCTGGGGTAAGGCTGTGCTCTGTACTTTTAACAAACTCCATTCCTGGGTTTTGGAATCACTGGCCTCGTCTGGAGGCTGTGGCAGGTTTTGCAGGATCTGGGGCCAGCAACAGCTCCCTTTTTCCCAGTCCCTCCCAACCCCACTGCCCTGAGGCCAATGGCGTCACTTTAACAAGGGAAAGAGCAGAGTGGAAGCCCAGGCCTGTGCACCAAAGCTCCCTAGATCAGTGAGGCGACTAGACCAGAGTCAGTCACCCTGTGGCTATAAGGAGCAGGTAAACTAGCCTAATGCTTGGCATGCAGGCAATGCTCAATAATTAGTTCTTAAATGACTATGACCTGTAACCTAACCAAGTCTCCTGTTCATTCAGTCCTCAAGGGTCTGAATCTGTGCTTGCCTGCTTGTCTCTGTCTAATCCTCTGGTCCATTATAAACAAGGTAATAGTTTTCTGTCATTCATTCATTCGTTCAAGAACTTGGACCTAACAAGGTAAGGGAGACAGAATAACAGTGATTAAGAATTTGGAGCTAGGCAGGGCTAATTCAGACTCATCCTTGTACTAGGGACCAGGTACAGGTTGTTTTACTTTTCTGAGCCTCAGTTTCCTCATCTGTAAAATGGGGATTATGACAGCTACTACCTAATAGTATTGTAAGGATGAAAAGGATGATGTGTTGAGTGCTTAACAGTTACTTTTATTATTTCAGACACTCCACTAGAAAAAGGGATCAAAAGAAAGCACGTAACTGGCAGGGAAAGCTGGTCTGAACGCACACACAGTCTAAATCACAGGAAGGTGGGGTATCTGCACAAGGGTATAGGGAGGCAGCCAGGAATGAAAAGATAAAAACCCTTTAAACTACCCACTTCCATTTCTGTGCAATCAACTGTGCAAAGTTCTTAAAGCCAGTACTTTCTCTCACGTACATGAAACAACTCCCTCCCAACATCAGTGCTGTATATACCAAAGTCTGCTTGCAAAACCATTTTTATGTTCAGGGTTAGACCAGTAGTAAACTTCAGCTATAGCTGAATTCTCATAAAATGCAATGAGTGGAAACTGAATAAAGGTTTTAAAGGTCTCATAAAATATTTCATTACAAAACAGACCCGAAAACAAATGCTTAAACAAAAACCCTACCTAAGCCGGCACACAAGTATTTATACACATGTACACACACACACACTCTGCCTCTCTCATCATTTTCTCCTCTCTTCCCCTTTAATTTTCTTTATCATACTAAGCACCACCTGATACACTGTATGTTCCCTCCACTCAGATATAAGCCCCATGAAAGGCATGGTGTACTCCCAGCACCCACCGCAGTGTCTGACACACATAAGCATTAGCAATTATTTGTGGAATGAATACATTAATTAATACATCGCTAAAGATAGTCCAATAACCTTGCAAATGACTTACAATTTATAAAGCTTCCTCTCCTAAGAGATGGTCCTCCAAGTGCTATTAGAAGATAATTATAGCTCTTGTCATTATGAAATGCCTTTCTGTTTCAGTCTCTCTGGGTGTCCTTCTCCAGGGCTTTGGCCCACCTTTACTTCCTCATGAGACATTAACAGCCACCAGCAAGGCTGTGGCACCTACTCAACTGGACTCCCCAAAACGCTGGGGTTCAGCCTTTCCAGCACCTAAGACCACCCAGCCCAAACCAATTTTGATCTTTTCATAGTTTTGCCACTCCACTGAAAATACGGAACTAAAAAGAACTGAACTGAGACTCCTGCTCCACAGTAACACTGACCCCTGGTATAGATGTCTTCACAGCCCGCGAAGCTACTCCATTTATAAAGCCTGCCTTGGAGCACCTGGGTGGCTCAGGTGGTTAAGGTTAAGCATCTGACTCACTCTTGATTTTGCCTCAGGTCTTGATTATGCCTCAGGTCACAACCTCACAGTTCGTGAGATGGAGCACATCTNCATCTGGCAATGTCAGCAGGGAGTCTTGTTGCTAGGAGACATATAAGTATTAAAAGTTTGAGGACAAGGTCTTTGTATTCGAGGGAATGAAAACTTCTCATACTGCTTCACCAAATTAATTTCATTCCAAACCACAGTCTCTGTTTTCATTAATAAAAAACAAAAACAAAAACAAACCCAAAAAACCCCACAAACCTTTGCTCAGGGAGTTAGTACATTTCACAGCCCAAGCTTGTCTTCTTTTTTTTTTTTTCAAATTCTGTAGCCCCTATTACATTCTGTGTGTGTGTGTGTGTGTGTGTGTGTGTGTGTGTATGTGCGTGTGTGTGTAGCTCCAGACTCCCACTTGTCCCTCCCAGCTCTGGGAGATGACAGTTGGGACCTGCCTGTCTTCCCTTTCCCTGAACTGCAGCCTGGAATGTTCTCTAGGCATTAAGTTGGTCCCTCAAGGGCTCATTTCATTTATCTCCTTTTTCTCAGGGTCATTATCCAGTCCAATAACTGAAACCATGGTTACATGTTTTATCTTTTTTTTTTTTTGGTGTATCAGGTGAGTATGTAGATCTGGTCCCTGTTATGTTATCTTAGCATGAGCAGAACTTCCAAACTACAGTCACTTTAAGGAGAAGACTTCTGAGGCCCAGAGGGGTTAAGTCACTTGACTGAGGTCACCACTAGTCACCAGTAGAGCTGAGTCTCAAAGCAGCCTGTCTGGCTCTCAAATCTCAGCTTTTATGCACTATGATTTGTTACCTTCCTGGGAGCTCGGGAGTAAGCCTCACGTCTCTCTACAAAAAGGCATGAGCTTTGGGACAGGTGTTTGTTTCCCTTTTGACTTGATCCCTATGTGTTCTGACTTCTTTGTGGCTTAAACCCAAATTGGAACCAGAGAGCTTTCCAGAAATCTGGGCTGAACAGATTCCACATCAGTGGGTCATTACTAGTGGGCTAACTGTCCAATGTAAGGCACGTTAGATTTTATTCATGTATTAGTATCGTGAACTTGTTCATTCATCCAACAAACACTTATTGAGAGCTTATTATGTGCTAGGTCCTATGCTAAGCGCTGGTGTTACAGTGATGAGCCAGATAGATGTGGAGCTTACTGTCTAGTAGAGGAAGGGCAAATGAATAACAAAATAAATACAGACATGTCACATGGTGGTGAGCACTGAGGTAGGTAAAGCAGGAATGCAGACCAGCACATATTTTTGAGTACTTATCTAGAACCCAACATAAATGTCCACGTGTACAGCTGGGCTCCCTCCAGCATTCCCACACCTACACGAGCTTGCTAACAAGAAGGGCTCTGAGGAAATGAAGCAGGGCAATGAGACAGAAAGCAATGGTAGGGGCTGCTCTAGATTCGAAGGTCTGAGATGCTGAGGCTGAATGGCAAGATTTCACATCTACTGCAGTTAGAAGGAGAGAGTATTCCATGCAGAGCGAACAGCAAATACAGAAGCCCTAAATGGTAACTCTTTTTCCTCCTTGGAGGAAATACACACACATACACAAATACACACATACACCTGAAAATCTGTAGACACCTTTCATTCCTACATTTCCAGGCTCCTGAAGCCGATTCTTCTTTAGGAACTCAGGCGGAGCTACAGCAGGGCCAGGACGCCAAGGGATCAGGGTCCCAGCCTCAAATCTCCTTTCCACCACTCAAGGTTACTGTGAAGATCACTTGAGATGAGATATGCTCTCCAAATTTCTCGTGTCCATTGTAGAACGTGAGCATCAGTGACTTACTATTCAATAGTATAAAACTGCCTGCTTAAAACTGTTACGTGGGGAGGAACTAGCAATACTCTGATAATGACTTTTTTTTTTTTTTTTGCAAAATTAGAAAGGAAAATTACTTCATTCTGGCCAAAAGCTAATCAATAATTCCACCTACATTTTGGTTCCTGCAGTTGGTTCACAGTTTTCAGTATAGTGTGAAAGTCAAGAACACAGGCCTGGACATAAATGGTGACTCTGACACATACCTGCTGTGTGACCTTGAGCAGATTACCAAGCCTCTCTGGGGAAAAAGAGGACTGCTTCATTGGGTGTCTGTGAGGATAAAGTAGCATAATGTACTCAAAGGGCTTGGCAGAGCCCTTGGCACTCCCTAAGACCTCACTAAGCTGTAGCTGCCCTGCCTGTCTGTAGAGGGAACTTTGATTCTTCAGTGGCTGGGAAAGTCCTTCCTCTCTGACATTTCAGCTAAAAATATTTCATTTTCCTCCTGTGACCAAGAGGCACTTCTGGCCTGTCTCTCACCCTCATTCAGCCTGGGTGGCTGGTTGGATAACTCTAAAGGGGGAGGAACAGAGTCTACACTGAATAGCCCAGCCGGCTCCCAGTGCCCGAGGAGGGGTGTTGCTGACACACCAGCACTATGCTTGCACGTACTGGACCCGGCAGTCCATTGTGGGGGAGGACAGGGGTGTACAGGCAAACCTAGTCAGTCCAACGAGGTTTGTTTCCAGGCCTAGGGCAGATGTAAAGTGAGAGTCCTGTTTGCTCAACCCGTCTCCATGGCAACAGGAACGTCAACAGGCAAGGCATTCCTTAAGCTGGTAGAAAAAACTTCTGCCCCCACCCTGCACACCCAAGTGAAAGAAAGTTCCCACACTGAGTAGTGAGCAGATCCCCGAAGGCCAAATCTTTAGTAAAAAAGCCAAGAGAAAAATCTGGGGCCAAAATACACAAACAGTTTGGACAAATGTACAGCTTATTCCCAGATGAGTTGAATTTTTTTTCCTGCAATGTACTTATGGCAAATTTGACCAAGGTGTATGCATTGTTTAGTTGGTGACGCCAAGGTCAAAGTTCATTAATTCCTGGCTGATGGTGGAGAAGCATGCAGCTTAGCACAGTAAGCACACAGACAACACAGGGGCATGATCATTTGCACTGTTCATTCCAAAGCAGACTTGGGGTCAGCTTTCACTGGGGGATGGTCAACAACTGTGCATCGAAATTTGTAGGACACACAACTAATCTCCCAATTAAAAAGACCTTCCCGGCAATCCCTATCACAACACCAGCATTCTTCATAGAGCTAGAACAAACAATCCTAAAATTTGTATGGAACCAGAAAAGACCCCAAATAGCCAAAGCAATCTTGAAAAAGAAAACCAAAGCTGGAGATATCACAATCCCGGATTTCAAGCCGTATTACAAAGCTGTAATCATCAAGACAGTATGGCACTGGCACAAAAACAGACACTCAGATCCATGGAACAGAATAGAGAACCTAGAAATGGACCCACAAACATATGGCCAACTAATCTTTGACAAAGCAGGAAAGAATGTCCAATGGAATAAAGACAGTCTCTACAGCAAATGGTGCTGGGAAAACTGGACAGAGACATGCAAAAGAATGAACCTGGACCACTTTCTTACACCATACACAAATAGAAACTCAAAATGGATGAAAGACCTAAATGTAAGACAGGAAGCCATCAAAATAAAAAAGACAGGAGAAAGCAGGCAAAAACCTCTTTGACCTCAGCTGCAGCAACTTCTTACTCAACATGTCTCTGGAGGCAAGGGAAACAAAAGCAAAAATGAACTACTGGGACCTCATCAAGATAAAAAGCTTCTGCGCACCGAAGGAAACAATCAGCAAAACCAAAAGGCAACCAACGGAATGGGAGAAGATATTTGCAAATGACATATCAGATAAAGGGTTAGTATTCAAAATCTATAAAGAACTTATCAAACTCAACACCCAAAAAACAAATAATCCAGTGAAGAAATGGACAAAAGATGTGAATAGACACTTCCCCAAAGAAGACATCCAGATGGCCAAATGACACATGAAAAAATGCTAACATCACTCACCATCAGGGAAATACAAATCAAAACCACAATGAAATACCACCTCACACCAGCTAGAATGGCTAACATTAACAACTCAGGCAGCAACAGATGTTGGCGAGGATGCGGAAAAGAGGATCTCTTGCACTGCTGATAGGAATGCAAACTGGTGCAGCCACTCTGGAAAACAGTATGGAGGTTCCTCAAAAATTTAAAAGCAGAACTACCCTATAACCCAGCAATTGCACTACTAGGTATTTATCCGAGGAATACAGGTTAGTATTCAAAATCTATAAAGAACTTTATAGATTTTGCTGTTTCATAAACTTAATGCTGTTTCAAAGGGGCATATGCACCCCAGTATTTATACCACCACTATTGACAGTAGCCAAAGTGTGGAAAGAGTGCAAATGTCCATCAACAGATGAATAGATAAAGAAGATGTGGTATACACACACACACACACACACACACACACACACACACACACACACCACAGCAATCAAAGAGAATGAAATCTTGCCATTTGCAACTACATGGATGGAACTAGAGGGTATCATGCTAAGTGAAATTAGTCAGAGAAGGACAAATAACATATGACTTCACTCATATGAGGAATTTAAGATAGAAAACAGATGAACACAAGGGAAGCAAAAATAATATAAAAACATGGAAGGGGACAAAACATAAGACACTCTTAAATATAGAGAACAAACTGAGGGTTGCGGGAGGGGTTGTGGGAGGGGGGATGGGCTAAATGGGTAAGGGGCATTAAGGAATCTACTCCTGAAATCATTGTTGCACTATATGCTAACTAACTTGGATGTAAATTTAAGAATTAATTATTAATTAATTTAAAAATAAAAAAATAGAAAGACCTTCCCCAGTGACCCTGCCATAAGGGACTGAAATTCCCATTTTGTTCACTTCTTTAGGTAAGTCACCAGTGGCCTCTGTCCCCAGATCACTGTTCCTGGGAAGTTAACACAGGGAGCTATCAGTGTCTATTCCACCATCACCTGGAGCAGCTTCTCAGAAAGCTCCTTCCAGCCAGCGAGCCCTTGAACAACTGAGACACAGAAAAAGGACAGATAAGTTCTGCTGGGAAAAGAACTGGCAGAGGGGGCAGAGACAGCTGAGAAGGCAGGCCTGAGTGGGTGCCCTGATGGGACCCCTGGAACATAAATACAGACCCTGGGTGTCTGGGGAAGGTCAGAAGGAGGAAGACCCCCTAGAAGTAGGGGAGGGAAAGGTTCAAAGAGTAATGAACACCACCTTCATATTTTGCCTAAAATTTACCTTTTTCAAGTTAGGCCTAAAAACTCCAGTCATAATAATGCCCCAGTAACGTCCTGCTCCTTTGGTTTTTATGCTCAGCAGACACTGTAATGCCAAGTGCAACATATCCCAGCAAAAGGCATGGAGTCCTGAACACCAGAAGGACTCTCTTATATCCGGACCTACCATATAGTCTTTGTTCAAATTTGGGAAGAAAAAGTCAGGATCAGATAGACAGCACATCAAGTCTGTTGCCAGAAAGTCACACCAAACACCTAAAATAAGCCCCAAGCTGAGCCTTTAGGGTGGGGATTTGTCCTCTTCCCATAAATGCTGTGAACCAAGGGCCCCACTGTGTTTTCAACAGGTGTACGAGGAATATACAACAGTCTCCTGGACCTGTTTTCCTTGCTTCCTGATTGGTTCCTACATCTAGTCTCTGCACACAGAGCCTGAATGATCCTTTTTTAAAAATGTTTACTTATTTATTTTGAAAGAAAGAGAGCATGCAAGTGTGAGTAGGGGAGGGGCAGAGAGAGGGAGAGAGAGAATCCCAAGCAGAGCCCAATTCAGGGCTTGAGCCCATGAACTGCAAGAACATGACTTGAGCCTAAATCAAGAGTCAGATGCTCAACCAACTGAGCCACCCAGGTGCCTCTGAATGATCCTTTTAAAATATAAATCAGATCCTATTCAAACCCCCTTAGTGGATTCCCATTCTCCTAGGAACGAAATGCAAAGCTCCTGCGGTGGCCCACAGACCACGCATGCTGTGACTTTCCTCATCTCATCTCCTTTCCCATCCCAGCTCCTCCTGCTCTCTGTGCTCCAGCCTGCGTGGCCTCCTCGGTGTTTCTCTCACACACTGAATACACTCCTGCTTTCTCTCTGCCGAGAACATCCTTCTCCCCACAGATACCTGCATGGCCCATTCCTTCACTTTATCTAGGTCTCTGCTCAGTTGTCACCTCTTTGTCACCTCATATAAAATTGGATCTTCACCCCATCATCAATCACTCCCTATCCTTTTACTCTGCTTTATTTTTCTTTATGGACGGTAACATATAACAGTTTCCTCCTTATAAATCACTCTGTAGGACCTGACCCATTATATAGTCCTTCATGTATTTGTTTTCTGACACTCCCTCAAGCATATTTCCTTCAGAAAAGCAAAGACTTATGTGAAACAAAGATGAGAGCTCCAAGGCCAGGCTTTGCTGCCATGTTGAAATAAAAGAGGCATAAAATGATAAAGGCCTGAACTAGGCTGGTGGCTGTGGTTGAGAGTAAGAAACATGTAGGAAGAAAAAGCAAGATTTGGCAACAGATTGGATAACATGTAAAAGGAAGAAGATCCAAAGACACCTGAGTTTCTGAGCCTAGTGGTCTGGAACTGTGTTGTCCAATATGGTGGCCACCAGCCACATATGGCTAGGGAGCCCTTTAAATGTGGGTGGTCTGGATTGATATGTGCTATAGTTATGAAAGACGCATTGGATTTCAAAGTCGCTCCTTCCCCACCCCAAACCTGCTTTTTAATTTAATAATATGGTTAATGACATCTTATAATCAAGGATACAGAGTAATTTGGTATGACACAAGGGAAAATTCATTAACCAGAGGATGCCCTCCCACCAGGCATTTATTTCCACTGGGAAATAACAAGTAAGTAACTTAGTTTTAAGCACTGGTTTATTACAGGTTTGGTTAGTTTGAATTGGTAACCTAAGACTAGTTTCTGAGTCTGTATGGCCAAAGTCCAGATCAAGGGCTGGGATGAATTTACTGAGGCCATTCTGTCCCACAGAGACCTGTTTTGGAAATCCCCACGCTTTAATCAGGGGACAACCCTCAGTGCCACCCTGGGCACCATCATGACCCTTCCCCATTTGAAACTGGTAAAGATGACAGGGATCTGACTTAGATCTGTTGAGTTTAAAAGCCAATAAGACATTTAAAATGGAAGTGAGGCTGCAAGTAGAACTTGAAAGGTCACACATAATTGGAAGAAGAAATGATTTTGCTTGTGTCTAAAACGGCTACAGGGTAGGAAGTGACTAAGGGCAGTTAACACAAATGTTGCAGGAATGTAAACAGATTTCACAACTAGTGCTAAATTGGACAGAGGAATGGGGACTTAGTGTTTACAGCCTCTTAGGAATACAGTAGTCCCCCCTTTATGCACTAGGATGTGTGTCAAGATCCCTAGTGGATGCCCAAAACTGCAGATAATACCAAATCCTATATACATATATGTATACATAGACACATACCTGTGATAAAGTTTAATTTTTAAACTAGACCTAGTAAGAAATTAACAGTAACTAATAAAATAGAGTAATTGTAACAATATACTGTAATAAGTCATGTGAATATGGTTTCTCTCCCTCTCAAAATATATTGTACTATACTCACCCTTTTATGCGTGATGATGTGAAAGGATAAAATGCCTAAGCGATGAGATGAAATGAGGTGAATGATGTAGGCACAGTGACGTAGTATTAGGCAACTATTGACCTCACACTTTTTCAGAAGAAGGATCATCTGCTTCTGCACCTCAGTTGATCACAGGTAACCGAAACTGCAGGTATGAGGGGACTACTATACAGAAGTTTGGGAAAAGGTAACTGTGATCAATATCACATCTGATATTGTCTCAGAAGGTTGTGTGTGTGGTGGGGGGGGGCCCATGGAACTGAAGCCCGATTATATCGAAAATATTATGAAATGTTATTAACGATGCATTCCTTTAACAAAATAAACAATAGTAATATAACATGTAAAATGAGAAAAATAGTTGAAATCAACTTACTTATTTTGTCCAATCGTCTCAAAATCTTTTACAACAATTGTAAGGGAAGATGAAGAGTCCAGTGGAATACCCCTCAAGTCAAACTCCAAAATCTGTCCATGAAGGTTATAAAAACAAAAAGGTTGTTAAAAAGGGTCGGGAAGTGTAGTATAATTAGAGGTACCGACACTAAATGACTGTCATTCTCTTCACCAATGTCAGTCTTGTGAATCATCAATTCTATAGTTAATAGATGTGACTGAATTCCAAACCTGGAGGGTGCTGAGGGCTGTGGGAAGGCAAACCAGATTTAGCCTCAGAGGACCAGGGGTGACCTTGGGCTCCCCATTTTCTAGGCTCTGTGACTATGAGCAAGTCACTAAACCCATCTCAGAGTCAGAGAATTACCATAATTGGTTATAAGAATAAAATAAAATAAAATGAAAATGCTTTCTTCACTGGTTGTTTTTAAGTTATTTGCTCTTTCTAATCATATTATTATCAGAGATAGATAATCTAAAATTTTTTTTCTAAAATGCATCAGCCTTTTATTTTAAGCCCCACCATGATTAGTCTGTAGTCAGATAAGACTTCCATCTTAATGTAATAAATTGCTGTCTAATGACAAACATAAAAAAAAATCAACATAACACTGCTAACGCCTTTGATTGACTGTGTAATATATGAATTAAAGAAACCAGAGCCTACTAAAGATTTGATTCTCCTTGTACTGGGTTTGGAGTGGGTGGAGAATGTGTCAGAGCTCATATTAGAATCCTAACCCCAAAAGGTTCAGGGTTAGTATTTCATTTGGGTTAGATTTCCGTTATAAAACTACAGTTGGGAAGTTTACTTGATAAATACATTGGCAATTAAAAAAAAAATACATGTTAGAAACAAAACGGAGTGAGATGGATGATACCCTGCAGAGGATGTCTGCTCATGTGACCTCTCCCCCTCTGCCATCAGCTACCAGATAAAAAGAAGCATGTCAAAATTACTTAAAACCAGAAGCACTAAATGGATACATAATGTACTTTTAATTTGTTTTATTCTTGGAGCTCTGTGTGAGGTGCTAGGATCCACACACGGTATCCACAGGAACCAACCAGACTGGCCTCTTGCTTTCACGGAGCTGGGGAGTCCAGCTGACTGTGTTCTGGGTTCCAGTGAAACTTTCTGCTTCTCAGGAAGGCATTAAAAAGGCATTTCATCTGCACCTCATTCAATGAAAAGGTATAGTCTTTATGTTAGTTTCGAGGCTAGGAGATGGGGGAATTTATAGTTGGTGGAGGGGAAGTCTTCACAGCCTGGTGACTTAGTAAAAATAAAAAAGACATTTATCACTGTGCTTATGCAGGAAAGTCTGACTGGGTTTGGGGGAAAACAATGGGGCTGATGATCATCTTTTAAAACATTAGTCAGCGTAGGAAAATCTACTCAGTGGAAAGAATTAAAACTTTCACAATTCTTTAAATATATTTAACACAACTGTTCATGAAATAGGTATAAAGCCAACAGTGAGGGAAGTAAATAAATTATATTATAGCGCTTCCATAGAATATTGCATAGTGTTAAAGACACTTCTGAATGGAATGGTATAGTATATGCTCAAGATATAATAGCAAGAAAAAATAGGAGAGGAAGCTGTATTTGCTTATATGTTAAGACATCATATTTTATTAATTTATTTATAAACACTAATTACTTATAAAATATCCTTATTCAATAAACATTTATTGCTATATCCCAGAGTTAACAATAATTGCTTCCAGATAGTGGCTCCAAAGGTAAATTTTGTTATGTTTATCTAAAGATTTCAAAATGTCTACATTAAGGATATTCTACTTTATCAACATAAAAAACAGTAAATGTCATTAGACAGCCAGACACACAAAGTGTCATGTGATACACTCTCGGTTAGTCACATGCAAATACATTTTTAAATATGGAGCTTTACATCTGGGACTCCAGAGATGATCCAAGCCCATGCATTACTCTACAGATGTGCCCCAGATGTGCAACATAATTGGACCAAGGTCACTCAGCAAGCTCAAAGCTGCTCCCGGCTACAACATAAGCTTCCCACCCTCTGCCCAGACTTCACTCACACCACTGCTATACAGGAGATGTCATTGCGGTACGTCCCCTTGAACTGTTCTGCTGTCTCCATGGTCACAAAGAGAGATAGAGGGGTGGAGGGTGCAAGGCGCAGATTCTTCTTTCAAAGGGAAAAAGCTAACCTTTGACCAAAGACAGGACAATCAGATGTGCCTTATCCACTGAAACAATGTTAAAAAAAGAAGCAGTGAGGTTACCTCATTCCATACAGGGTTGAGTTCATTGTCAACTTTCTTTGTTTTCTTTTTCTCATCTGCAAATAAAAAATAAGAAATATCAGTTAATTAGAAATATTTCTAGAACATGTCTAGAACATTTGTTCATTCATAGAGCATTCCCCTGAGGGACAACCGTGTGCTTGCATTTTCCCATTCATCAGCCTAGAGTGAAAACTACCTGAGTCCAGGTTTTCCAAACTGAATGGCATTTTTTGACCTAAAATGTTTCTCCCATCCCAGGTCTAATAGATGTTAGGGGCTTAGGTACTCAAAATCATGGAAATACCATGATTCCCTGCCTCTCCCTCACCAATTCCTATAGATCAAGGTTACCCAGGGCATCTGTGTCTCCAGTTTGCTGCAGAAAGAAGCCAACAAAGCTAACCTTTGACAAACAGGTGTCACCATTTTACAGATGCAGCTACTGAGACTCAAATGAGCTGAGAAATGGGTCTGAGATAGTACTTGGCACTGGGTCCTATATAACCTGCAATTTCCTCTCTGAAGCTCATGCTGCTTCTGCATGTGATAAGACCCCACAGCTTAAAGACTGAGCTGGACTCTCCCCTCCCCTGCCCCCACCCAGTCCCATAGGCCTCGGCACAAGGTAATTAGTAGATGAACACTTTTGATGACATGAAAAGAATGTAGTGTTTCCTGTACAACAGTCTCACAGATTTTCTCTCTGTGTGTCTGAGACCTTCCTGCATGAATAAATGTTAGTCCAGCTATTGTTCAAAGTTTCCTTAGAGAATCTGAAGGGTAGAGGCATCTGTTGGATCTCTAAGTTCCCAAATACTCATCAAAATAAAATGTAGTATTTGAGTACCAAATGCTTTGTAAGCACAAACTATCTGTTTTCAGGAAAACAAAATAAAACGAGTTCTCTTCCTGTGTGAATTCTTTACCATCACATAGAATAGTCACAATGCTTCTGACACCAAATGTATGCTGGGGGGTTCCCCTACCAAGCAATTTTCTGTGACACCAGCTGGGTGTTTTGCAATTTAACTCCATGCTGATACTATGTACCTAGAGACAGCATCAGATCCCGCAGCTTAAGGGCTCAGAGGACAACATCAAGTCCACGCTGTCATCTGTGGTTCTGACCTAGTAGGCCATAAGCTTGGGGTTCCCATAACCCCCTTATTGGGTTCAATTAATTGGCTAGAGAAGCTCACAGAACTCAGGAAAACAGTTATTTATGTTTACTACCTAACTAAAGGATAGGACAGAGGGTACAGATGAACAGCCAGCTGAGGAGCTATGTAAGGCAAGGTCTGGGAGGGTCCTGCCCACAAGAGCTTCTGTCCCCATGGACCTGGAGTACCTCAGCCTCCTGGTACATGCATGTGTTTATCATATACCTGGAACCCCAGGCTTCTGATTTTTCTGATGGAGGCTTCCTCACATAGGCAAGATCGATTATTAACTCTATTTCCAGTCCCTTTCTCTAGTCTAGAGACGCCAGGAGGAGGTGGGGGCAGAGCCAAAAAATGCCAAGCTTGTCATCATAGCTTGGTCTCCCTGGTGACCAGTCCTCGTCTTCATCCAGGAGCCATCCAGGAGCCCACTCAGAGTGACCGCATTAGAACAAAAGATGCTCCTACTCTTATCACTTAGGAATTTATAAGGGTTTTAGCTCAGTGCCAGGAAGTGGTGGGGGAAAGGAGCAAAGACTAAACTTGTATATTTTTTTCTCATCTCATATCACCTAATCTCTTTAAAAACCCTATGAGATATGTATAATAATTTTCATCCCCTTTCAAAGCTAAGGAAACCAAGAGTTAAGTGGCATATTCAAAGTGACCCAGTTCGTAAGGGATAAATTTTAAACCCAGGCAGCCCCACGTTGGTGGCGACGCCCAGTTACCCCTCTGCTGCTATGGAACGTAGGAGGTAGTGGGTTCCGTTCAGCTGAGTGTCATATTGCAAAGGCTCCCAGCACTTGCCAGTTGTGGGACTAACCACTTCATTCTTCCAAGACCTCAGCATAGACAAGCCATGAATCATCACCCGTACTCTGCTAAGCAGTAACTTTTCCACTTGATCGCCTCCCATAACCCAACCGGCTTCCCTTTTTAAATTTCAGCATGACCCTGCTCATCGGCTCGTGCTGGGGCCTGTACCGATGCATTCTAACTGTGGTCTCTCTTTGTGGCCTACAGAGCCCCTCCCTGCATCTGACTCTGAGATCACCTAGAAGCTGTCCTGTCCCCTCCCACATTTCCATCCTGACCGCATGTGCCCCTCCCATCATCAGATGAAAAACCTCTCAACTTTCCTCTCTGGTTGCAACACCAAGTGCTTTTGAGAGGAAGAGGGGCCAGGCAAAGTTTAAACTGACTGAATTGGACAAATGGCTTCTTTACACAGTGGGAGCAGCCCCTCCAAAATAATCATCTACAGGTGCCAGAAAGTACATTCTTATTTTTTTTTAATGTTTATTTATTTACTTTTGAGAGACACAGAGAGAAAAGCACATGTGGGAGAGGGACAGAGAGAGAGAGGGAGACACAGAATCCGAAGCAGGCTCCAGGCTCTGAGCTGTCAGCACAGAGCCCAACGTGGGGCTCAGACCCACAGACCGTGAGATCATGACCTCAGCCGAAGTCCAACGTTTAACAAACTGAGCCACCCAGGTGCCCCGGAAGTACATTCTACTACAGTGTCTCTAAGTTATTCTGATAGCTCTACATGGGTAACATTCTCATCCCCTTTTTATAGACAAAGAATTGAGAGAAGCTAGTTAACTTGCCTAAGGTCACACAGCAAATAGAAAAAGAGAGTCAGAAACTGAACCTATGTCTCCTTGGCTCAAAACCTGAGTGTGCATTCACTATCACACCACAGTGCCCCGTTGGAAGCTGTCAGAAACAATGGATAAAGAAAATTCATAAATACAATATGAGCAATGGGCTTGATATACTGGGCAGTGGCCACAGGAAAGTGCAAGGTCAGATTTCAGAGTATCCTTACACTCTAAGACTATTTCTTCCAACACATAAAATGTGACATCTGTGTTTTTCTTGGGGGGGAAGTTTATTGCCCTCATCGGATTCTCAAATGAGTTCATGACTTTCACAAAAGTTAAAAGTCCTGCCTTCGACAATCATGAAATGGTACCATTAATATCTCTCCAGTTCACCACCACCCTTGCTGCCATAAAAGGCCTGGTGGTTGGAGAACTGAGTCAGGATAGAGTGACTCTGGACCCTGGGACCACAGCAGACCTTCAAGAGAAAAGATGGTAATTTTAAGAGGCCACAGCAAGTAAGTAAAGCAAGGAGAAAGCAGCAAATCATTAATAGAAATTGGACACAGGGGCTTGAGGCAGGATGTGGGTCTCTGATGGATGCCACCGAAGGAAAATCTCAGTCTCCAAGTCCCCAAGATCCGAGACAGGGAGCCAAGGCAAGGACAAGGGCTCCAGAGAGGCTATGGAAAGAGCCAGTGCTTTCCCAGTTGAGTTAAATCTGAAGCCTGGTACTCTCCTACACTGTTGGTGGGAATGTAAACTGGTACAGCCTCTCTGGAAAACAGTGTGGAGGTTCCTCAGGAAACTAACAATAGAACTCCCCTATGACCCAGCAATAGCACTGCTAGGAATTTACCCAAGGGATACAGAACTGCTGAGGCATAGGGGCACATGTACCCCAGTGTTCATAGCATCACTCTCAACAATAGCTAAAACATGAAAGAGCCCAAGTGTCCATCAACAGACGAATGGATCAAGAAGACGTGGTTTATCTATACCATGGAATACTACATGGCAATGAGAAACAATGAAATCTGGCCATGTATAGCAACATGGACGGACCTTGAGGGTGTTATGCTGAGTGAAATAAGTCAGGCAGAGAAGGACAAATATCATATGTTTGCACGTATAGGAGGATTAGGAGGAACTTGACGGAGCAACAAGGGGGAGAAGAAGGGCGGAAATGGTGGGGGAAAGGGAGAGAGGCAAACCATGAGAGACTCTTGAATGCTGACAAAAACTGAGGACTGATGGATGGGGGGGGAGGGGAGAGATGGGCATGGAGGAGGGCACTTGTGGGGATGAGCACTGGGTGTTATATGGAAACCAATTTGACAATGAACTATTTGTAAAAAAAAAAAAATCTCAAGCCAGGTTACTGGCCTGGGAATCAGCATACAAGAAGAAACACTGCACTGGGAGATCTTGGTGCTGAGCCTAGTACTGATCCCCCATCCCTTCCCCACAGGGGCAGGACTATCTCAAAGTCAGCAGTTGGGGGTATGAAAAAGGGAGTAGGGAGTGTCACTTGCTCATTCATTCATCTTCCAATGTTTATTAAGCACCTACTATGTGCTAAGAACTGGGGAAACAGAAGGATACAAGATTGTCCTTGGCCTTAAAACATTCCACAAATGGAGTTCATGGGCTATGGCAGAGAAGAGCCAAACGACAAACGAACCTTGATGACTGTTTTCAGCAAACAGCAAAAAGTCCACCATGCTATTGTCTGCTTCATTCTCAGGTTGGAGCTCCCTCCTGTCAGAGGGAGATAATGGGAAGAAAGCCTGCCCAGGTCTGGCAAAGGGACCTCATAGCCCAGCCCTTGGTAAAGGTCCACTAAGTGAGTTCTTCCACCAACAGTAAAGCATTTCCTCATTCTTGTACCCAACAAATATTTTTGAAATATCACTGGCCAGACACTGAGCTAAACGCTGGGGGAGATACAAAGATACCCAAGATATAGTTCTTGCCCTCAGGTGCTCCAGCAGGGAGGTAGATGTAGCCACAGGTGACTGATATAGGAAGAGGGGGCAGTTGCCATCAGAAGGGGTACAAATGAAAAGGGGAGGTGACTTCAGGCTGCAGGCACCAGATAAGGCCTCATAGAGGAAAGCAGAGGCTGAGCTGGGGATTGAAAGACAAACGTGGATTAAAAAGGTGGAGCTGGGAAGAAAGGGTCACTCCAGGTGGGAGCAATAGGGTGAGTGTGTCAGCCACAGGGGAGAGAGAACAGGTCATGTTTGGGGACACTGCACAGCCCATTTGCCTGGAGCCAAGGGAATGTGAAAGGAAGCAGAGGTAACCAGGCCATGTGGGAAGGTTATGGCCACACTGTGCAGCCACGAATACCAAGCAAAGCTTCATTTGGCAGATACAAACCACTTGGTAAAGAGGGTGTTAGACACTGGGTTTTAGAACTTCAAGAGGTTCATAATCCCACAAGAAAAACCAGTTGCATAACAGCTCTTCTAATACGCGCTCCTGAACACATGATTCTGTTGTATATTGAGAACAAAGGGAACCAACCAAATCCCAGCAGGTGCAGGTTGACCACGACCAGGTGGGACTATTCAAGTGGAACTTTAGGCCACTCCAAATACTTGCATTAGGCCACTGGTGCTACCCGATAGGGGGCACTCTCTCCTGGCCAGACTTGTGCTAAATACTGCCCATTCATCATTCCATTTAACTTTCCCAGCAAGCCCACGTATCCCAAATTTGCAGATGAGCAAACGAGCCCAGAATGATTAGTTAAGTTGCCCAAGATCACAGAGCTAGGAAGAAACACTCTACCTCAGGACTAGTTTAATTCTGTAGCCCATGCATTCAACTGCTGCTCCTCCCATGTCCCTAGTTAGTAAAGATTACATGCTAGCATTGGGTCCTATCCTTCTGGAGAAATCCAGCTCAAACTCTTCCAAAAAAGGAGGCTCTAATTTTTATCAGAATGTGTGTACATTGTATTTTATTGAAAACCTGTTCACACATAAATGTCAGCCAAAAAACAAAGATAAATTCCTCTCTCTCTTTCTCTCTCTCTATGTCTCTCTCTCTTTTTATTTTAGAGAGAGAGTGCTCGAGAGTGAGTATGAGAGTACAGGAGACAGGCTGAGGAAGGGTAAGTGAGAATCCCAAGCAGGCTCCACACTCAGCAAGGAGCCTGATGCAGGGCTCAATCCCACAATCCTGGATCCTGGGTCATGACCGGAGCCGAAATTAAGAGTGAGACGCTGACGTAACTGAGCCACCCAGGCGCCCCAATAAATTTCTTTCTTACCAGCAGCCACAGAGCCACTTATTTATATTATTCAATTATTCAATTTCACCATTTTTTTTTTTTAAAGCCTAAATTGCAGATGCTAAACATCAGATTAAATTACAGGAAGCTCTTTCCCCCTTTTCCACATCACCTACCTCCCCCGTTCTCATCTCTAATTTTATTAAGATGACAGTTTCCTCCTATGGAAAGGAATTAAATCCTTTCGACCCAGAACATAACAACTGATTCAAACGCCAAATACACTGAACCATGACTCAAGGCATTCTTTGGGACATTTCCTGTTTTTTGATAAGTCACGCCTGCCTGCTTCTCTCTCAGTTTGCTGAAGGTCACCGCTGCATAATTAACCTGCATGCCAACCTCTGAATACAGTTTCCCCGGGAACTGAGCAAACGCTCCTTGCCAAGCCGCCACGCCCTCTCGCACGGAACCCTTTCCTCTGCTGGGCACTTACTACACCACACGCTGGACTCTCCTGGACGAGGTGCCACGGGCACCATGACTCCTAAGGCTGGCCGGCCTACATTTGTGCTGAGAGGGCTGGTTCATTTCATGTGTCACTGGTCGAGGCTGTGGTGCCACTTGTTTGGTCAAACTCTAGTCTAGATGTGGCCGTGAAGGTATTTTATAGATGTGATTAACATTTACAACCAGTTGTCTTTACGTAAAGGAGCTTGCTCTCCATCATGTGGACGTGCCCCCATCCAAACAGCTGAAGGCCTTAGAACAAAAACTGAGGTGTCAGAGAGAAGATGGAATTCTGCCTCAGGGCTGACATAGAATCCTGCCTGTTTCCAGCCTGCTGTCCTGCCCCGCAAATCTCAGGCTTGCCGGTCCCTATAATCACATGAGCTTCCTTAAAATGAGTCTCTTGATCTCTCTCTGTCAACACACACACACACACACACACACACACACACACACAGCCTACTGGTTCCATTTCTCTGGAGAACTCTACTACAATGAGTAACACCAGGTGCCCATGGAAATAATAGCATCTACAATGGTAACACTTTTTCAGTACTTCCAAAGACATGCCATCTCACTGATGCTCATACTCCTTTTAGGGCAAAGTGTAGGACTTGCCCCAGCTCTTCTTAATGTTTATTTATTTGAGAAAGAGAGACAGACAGACAGAGCATGATCAGGGAAGGGGCAGAGAGAGAGAAGGAGACACAGAATCTGCAACAGGCTCCAGGCTCTGAGCTGTCAGCACAGAGCCTGACGTGGGGTTCGAACTCAGGAAATGGTGAGATCATGACCTAAGCCAAAGTCAGACACTTAACCGACTGAGCCACTCGGGTGCCCCTGGCTCAGCTCTTCTGACTGGACTTTCAAATCAGTGAACTCTCTGATTCTTTGAGCTATTATGTCAGAGAAACAGGCTCAAACACTGAGCTCAGAGTCCCTCTTGTATACACTGGGGAATTTAGACTAGATGATCTCTAAGTCTGTCACCAGATCTAGTGGAACATGTGACTTATGAAGTCCCCCCAAGTCCTCCCTAGCTAGATTGCTGTGTCTTACTGACATGGCCCCAGGAGAAGTGGGGGTCGGAGGGCATTTACAAAGCTCCTCTAAGTACCTCAGCTTTTTGGTAGGCAAAGTAGATTAACAAGATCTCTAGGTCCAGCCATGCATCTAAACTTGACCTCCCATTCAGAAATACTTCATCTTCTCTGGGTCCTGGGTTGTGGCCACTTTTGTCTTAAGAAACATTCACAGACAAATACAGAGTCATCCACTATTTGGCCTAGAATATCGCAGACCCCCTGATGCCATTCAACCATGGCTAACAGTTATTAAGTGCTCTGAACTGGTCACTGTTTCCAGAGCTTTCCATGGAGTGTCTCACTAACCTTTACAACAACCCTAAAAGGTAATAATCATCCCCAATTACAAAAGGAGAAACCAAGACAAGAGAAGTTAAGCAATTTATCAGAGGTCGCACAGCCATTAAGTGGTAGAGGTGGGATTCAGACTCTGGCAGAGACGACAGTTGCCTGAGTTGGAGGATTAGGACCAGTGACTCCTTGAAGGCAGGGACTGTAGTTTATGAGTATTGTTATTCCCCTCAGAGTAATTTCTCCGTGATTTGAGTGAATTTCATGTCACATGCTCGTGTATTATAACCAGGGTTGCGTTCATGATTAAGTGAGCAAATGAATACGGAATGCTCAGCATAGGGGCCAGCACCCAGGAAGCACTGAATGAAGGAGCTTTTATTTTGTATTCTGACAGCTGGGCAGAACCCGCTGCTGCCCCCAGGGCTCTCCCAGGCTGTGGAGGCCGCCCTGGAGGGCAGGGCCCCGTGACCAGAGGAAGCGCCCAGTGATGCCAGGCACAGTCTTGGTGGAGCAGTTTTCTCACCTGGCTCCGTTCCAGACCTCCGAGGCTCACCCAGGGCAACTGCCAGACAGACAGCCACTGCTCGTCCCCGGCAGTCAGCCTGGCAGCCACGGGCATCTGGGAGAATTTCTGCAATAAGGAAGGGCCCACAGGAGACTCCTCCCACCCTCAGGATGCAGACGGACCAGGGGGGAGCCGCGAGACAGGCAGCCCATCTGGGTCTACCTGGCTAAAGGTGGCTCTCTGACTTTGTGCTTCCCCACCCTGGCTGCCCGACTGCTCCAGGATATGTTGTCAAACGAGTTCTGGGGAAAGGCATTTATTTTGGCCAAACGGCCGCTATGATACAAAGCAAGGCTGTTGGGTACATTTCTGACATAGTCACTGATATTGCTGATAAACAGAAAGGCCCAAACAGAAAGGCAGGCGGGGTTATCGCTCCACTTTCCATAGCCTGCACCCCATCGGCCTCTGGAGATGCCCTCACAGGCAGACAAGCTCTTGAATCAAAACCGAATCCTCCCAGAGAAATGTGGTGAAGCCCAGGCGATGGGAACAACCCCATATGAAGCTCCTTCCTAACAGCGGCCCCCAGGGGGGTGGGGGCTGTGTTCCAGCTCTGTCATCTGTCAGGGCTGCAGGTGGACAGGTACCAGGTCGGCCAGACCCCTGGATTGGCTGCCCCGAGGGAGGATCGAACCACGTGCCTCTTGGGCTTGTATGTTTGTTTTGCATGTGAGCATCCACTCTGTGCCCAGCACTTTAAACACATTCACGTCTGATTCTCACAATAGAGGTATTGGTACTGCCATTTTACAGATGCGGAAACTGAGGTTCGGTGATGTGAAGTGATTTGCCCGGACCACACAGCTAGTCAGTGGCAGAACTGAGCTGCATCCCCAAGCCTGCCTCATTTTCAGACCTGTGCTCTTAACCTCTACTGAGGGCTGAGGATGCCAGGTGACCTGCTCTGTGTTTTCACCACTTACCAGCTGTGTGACTTTAAGCCAGGTCTCCATATCTCTGTATCTACTTTTATTTATTAATAAATATTGGTACCTAATGTCCAGGAATAATAGCTCTCATTCATAGGGCTCATAGTATGCCAGGCACTCTTCTTAGGGCTTGATATATGTTACCTGTTACTATTATTATCCTTATTTTGAGGCACAGTAAAATTAAGTATCTTGTTCAGGGTCACCTGCTAGTAAGAAACAAAGCCAGAATTTGAATGCCAGTGTCCTGGCGCCTAGCCTTTTAACCTCTCCTTCCTTTGTTTGGTTATGTTTCTGAGACAATTTGCTAGAGAATGAATGAAGGCTGCTACTTGGAGAATTTACTTCAAATCCAGCTTGAGGAGATGGAAAGTTCCTAGAGTTTCAGAAGGGCCTCTCAATGCCCAAGTACCCTGTAAAAGCAGCTGAAGAAGCCCCCTGCATGGTTGTACTGAAGATGAGACGAGAAAGTGTGAGGGTGTCTAGGACACAGGGGACACTCCTTTGTGTTGGATCAGAATTAGAATCAGAATCAGAAACTACCACCATCAGACACGCTGAAGAGGGTCGTGTTCCCCTGCCCTCACTGATTCCAGGATGTAGTACCAAGAGAAAACGAAAGTCACAGAAAAGGACTTTGAAAATAAGCAGAAAGCACTACTTTAGGCTGATTTTTTGCTGAGCCTCAGATCTCGGTGTCCCATAGTAAATAATCTTTCAATGGGATTTTTGCCATTGCCAATGGTTCAATCCTTGAAGTCAATCAAGACTGCCTTCAGGTCTCCTTCCTATACTGGGGCTGGCTTTCATCTCTGGGCTCTTTAGCGAGCTAGGCTGATCAGTCGCCACAGGTACGAGGTAGAGTTGGGATTGGGAGTGTCTGCCATGGGGATGGAAGTAGACTTAGTCCAGAGAGACGCAGAGCACAAAGCCATATACATACACAGCAATGGGAGCGAACACAGAACTTAGTCTCAGTGCCCTGGGAAGAGGCCCTTCCTTAAGCTATGTCATACAGGAAACACCATCATAATGTGTCCAGCACACTGGGACAAACCAGAGGAGCCCCAGACAAAATCTCTGAGGTCAGAGGTATCCCAGAGGTCAAAGGCACCAATGCCCCAGGGCCCCCAGCATTGCTCTGGCAACGTGCCCCAAGGGCTGACTCTTATCGAAGGAAATACAATGGGAAGGTGATAGCAACTGAATGCTAACAACCAGACAAGTCAGAGCCCTGAGCCTCTGCGCATTACCTGAGGGTGGGCCAGGGTGGGCCTTGCACTTGGCCAAGACCCAGCCTCCCACATGGAAGTGTTATAGTCTCAGCAGTGGGCATGTGTGTAGAACCTGCTCCAGGACCTTGACCAAGGCCACGTGCCCTCCCCAAAACCCTAAAAAGAGGGACTTCAACTGTAAAAAGAGGGAGTTCATTTTTTCAGTAAGAATTAAGTGAATAAATATACATGAAGCACTTAGTGCACTTACTAGCTCTCATCATCATTATAACTTGCAAATAATGAAAAAAAAATTAACTTTCCAGGAGTTTAAAGTCGCTGAACTCTGAATTCACAGACTTCTGGCTGGATTCACAGCTGCACCATGAGCTGCGTGCAGTCAGGGGCAAGTCTGGCTAGTTCCTGATACCACCTGCAGCAGTGCTGAGCACACAGCCCGACAGAGTACACTCTTGATCAATATTTGTTGAATGAATTTATGTTCAAGAGAAGCAGTAAGGAGACACAACAGCAAAAGAGAGAAGGGAGGGGGATAGGGGCTGTTCAGGCAGTAATTTCTGACCATGAGGACAGGTCAGCAAAAAGAAAATATTTTATTTTTTGATAATGAAAGGTAAAGAAAAAGATTTTAAAAAAATTTTTAAGTTGTGCTACTGGGATGTAAAAGGTAATAAACCAGAGAACTGAGGTGAGGTAAAGAGGAGACTCCTCTTCCACTCAGATATTAGATTAAAAAAAATTTTTTAATGTTTATTTATTTTTGAAAGAGAGAGAGACAGAACACGAGTGGGGGAGGGGCAGAGAGAAAGGGAGACACAGAACCCGAAGCAGGCTCCAGGCTCTGAGCTGTCAGCAAGGAGCCTGACTTGGGGCTCAAACCCATAAACTGTGAGATCATGACCTGAGCCGAAGTTGGACACTTAACTGACCGAGGTTAAGGTGCCCTTCAAATATTAGATTTTTAATAGTTTACATGTAATATGCTAGAGTTTTACTCTCCACTAATAAAATGGCTCCGACTTGATTATCAGAGGAACTGATTCACTGCTAAGCTATGTCTGCTCTGAGCTTCTGAGTCACAGCAAGTCATAAAGGCTTTCATTACCCTGTGGAAACTCACCCCAGGAGGGCTGGGTTTTACTTTTCTTCTTTTTTTAAAGTTCTTGTGTTCTGGGTACACATTCTTCCTCTTTCAGGCTAGGTCCAAACAATCCCCACACACTGAACAACGCAATCCATTCAGAGTGGAAAGGAAGCATTCATAATTTGACTTGGTTGTTTAAGGAACAGATTGTGGGTTATCGCTTTACCCGTGTTGACCTCAGGGACTGCACATTGGAGACTCTGGAATCAGACAGTCCTGAGTTGAATCCTGGCCGGCCTCTGGCTCAGTTTCCCCATGTGTGAAATGAAGATGATAATAAGACTTAGTTCCTAAAAATGCGATCAGGATTAAGTAAAATAATACAGGTGCAGGCATAGGATAAGATTTTAATAAATGGATGGTGGTGGTGATGTAGCAAGTGGTTGGCACTTGGGCTATCTGCGGCCCCCCACCATGGCAGAATCTCTGGAGACCTAAGTAACAAGGAACACTTTAACAGCCCTTTCTACTAAGTGCTTTCCTTTAATCATGCTAATCCTCACAACCACCCTCTGAAGTGGGGACTGCTACCCTGTCCAATTTGTAGATGGGACAACTGAAGTTCAGAGACGCTGGGCATCAGTGTGTGAGAGGATGTCCCCGGCCCCTCACCGCTGCAACTGTCTTCCACTATCTGTTGCTGCGCAATGACCCCATGTGGCTGTGTACATCTAGATTAATGAAAATTAAATTATTAAACATTCAATTCCTCAAATCACACTGGCAGCATTTCAGTGATAGGCAGCACATGTGGTTCCCGGCTACCACAACACACCGGGCGGATCTCAAACATCTCCACCATCNAGTTATTAAGTGCTCTGAACTGGTCACTGTTTCCAGAGCTTTCCATGGAGTGTCTCACTAACCTTTACAACAACCCTAAAAGGTAATAATCATCCCCAATTACAAAAGGAGAAACCAAGACAAGAGAAGTTAAGCAATTTATCAGAGGTCGCACAGCCATTAAGTGGTAGAGGTGGGATTCAGACTCTGGCAGAGACGCAGGACAGTTGCCTGAGTTGGAGGATTAGGACCAGTGACTCCTTGAAGGCAGGGACTGTAGTTTATGAGTATTGTTATTCCCCTCAGAGTAATTTCTCCGTGATTTGAGTGAATTTCATGTCACATGCTCGTGTATTATAACCAGGGTTGCGTTCATGATTAAGTGAGCAAATGAATACGGAATGCTCAGCATAGGGGCCAGCACCCAGGAAGCACTGAATGAAGGAGCTTTTATTTTGTATTCTGACAGCTGGGCAGAACCCGCTGCTGCCCCCAGGGCTCTCCCAGGCTGTGGAGGCCGCCCTGGAGGGCAGGGCCCCGTGACCAGAGGAAGCGCCCAGTGATGCCAGGCACAGTCTTGGTGGAGCAGTTTTCTCACCTGGCTCCGTTCCAGACCTCCGAGGCTCACCCAGGGCAACTGCCAGACAGACAGCCACTGCTCGTCCCCGGCAGTCAGCCTGGCAGCCACGGGCATCTGGGAGAATTTCTGCAATAAGGAAGGGCCCACAGGAGACTCCTCCCACCCTCAGGATGCAGACGGACCAGGGGGGAGCAGCGAGACAGGCAGCCCATCTGGGTCTACCTGGCTAAAGGTGGCTCTCTGACTTTGTGCTTCCCCACCCCGGCTGCCCGACTGCTCCAGGATATGTTGTCAAACGAGTTCTGGGGAAAGGCATTTATTTTGGCCAAACGGCCGCTATGATACAAAGCAAGGCTGTTGGGTACATTTCTGACATAGTCACTGATATTGCTGATAAACAGAAAGGCCCAAACAGAAAGGCAGGCGGGGTTATCGCTCCACTTTCCATAGCCTGCACCCCATCGGCCTCTGGAGATGCCCTCACAGGCAGACAAGCTCTTGAATCAAAACCGAATCCTCCCAGAGAAATGTGGTGAAGCCCAGGCGATGGGAACAACCCCATATGAAGCTCCTTCCTAACAGCGGCCCCCAGGGGGGTGGGGGCTGTGTTCCAGCTCTGTCATCTGTCAGGGCTGCAGGTGGACAGGTACCAGGTCGGCCAGACCCCTGGATTGGCTGCCCCGAGGGAGGATCGAACCACGTGCCTCTTGGGCTTGTATGTTTGTTTTGCATGTGAGCATCCACTCTGTGCCCAGCACTTTAAACACATTCACGTCTGATTCTCACAATAGAGGTATTGGTACTGCCATTTTACAGATGCGGAAACTGAGGTTCGGTGATGTGAAGTGATTTGCCCGGACCACACAGCTAGTCAGTGGCAGAACTGAGCTGCATCCCCAAGCCTGCCTCATTTTCAGACCTGTGCTCTTAACCTCTACTGAGGGCTGAGGATGCCAGGTGACCTGCTCTGTGTTTTCACCACTTACCAGCTGTGTGACTTTAAGCCAGGTCTCCATATCTCTGTATCTACTTTTATTTATTAATAAATATTGGTACCTAATGTCCAGGAATAATAGCTCTCATTCATAGGGCTCATAGTATGCCAGGCACTCTTCTTAGGGCTTGGTATATGTTACCTGTTACTATTATTATCCTTATTTTGAGGCACAGTAAAATTAAGTATCTTGTTCAGGGTCACCTGCTAGTAAGAAACAAAGCCAGAATTTGAATGCCAGTGTCCTGGCGCCTAGCCTTTTAACCTCTCCTTCCTTTGTTTGGTTATGTTTCTGAGACAATTTGCTAGAGAATGAATGAAGGCTGCTACTTGGAGAATTTACTTCAAATCCAGCTTGAGGAGATGGAAAGTTCCTAGAGTTTCAGAAGGGCCTCTCAATGCCCAAGTACCCTGTAAAAGCAGCTGAAGAAGCCCCCTGCATGGTTGTACTGAAGATGAGACGAGAAAGTGTGAGGGTGTCTAGGACACAGGGGACACTCCTTTGTGTTGGATCAGAATTAGAATCAGAATCAGAAACTACCACCATCAGACACGCTGAAGAGGGTCGTGTTCCCCTGCCCTCACTGATTCCAGGATGTAGTACCAAGAGAAAACGAAAGTCACAGAAAAGGACTTTGAAAATAAGCAGAAAGCACTACTTTAGGCTGATTTTTTGCTGAGCCTCAGATCTCGGTGTCCCATAGTAAATAATCTTTCAATGGGATTTTTGCCATTGCCAATGGTTCAATCCTTGAAGTCAATCAAGACTGCCTTCAGGTCTCCTTCCTATACTGGGGCTGGCTTTCATCTCTGGGCTCTTTAGCGAGCTAGGCTGATCAGTCGCCACAGGTACGAGGTAGAGTTGGGATTGGGAGTGTCTGCCATGGGGATGGAAGTAGACTTAGTCCAGAGAGACGCAGAGCACAAAGCCATATACATACACAGCAATGGGAGCGAACACAGAACTTAGTCTCAGTGCCCTGGGAAGAGGCCCTTCCTTAAGCTATGTCATACAGGAAACACCATCATAATGTGTCCAGCACACTGGGACAAACCAGAGGAGCCCCAGACAAAATCTCTGAGGTCAGAGGTATCCCAGAGGTCAAAGGCACCAATGCCCCAGGGCCCCCAGCATTGCTCTGGCAACGTGCCCCAAGGGCTGACTCTTATCAAAGGAAATACAATGGGAAGGTGATAGCAACTGAATGCTAACAACCAGACAAGTCAGAGCCCTGAGCCTCTGCGCATTACCTGAGGGTGGGCCAGGGTGGGCCTTGCACTTGGCCAAGACCCAGCCTCCCACATGGAAGTGTTATAGTCTCAGCAGTGGGCATGTGTGTAGAACCTGCTCCAGGACCTTGACCAAGGCCACGTGCCCTCCCCAAAACCCTAAAAAGAGGGACTTCAACTGTAAAAAGAGGGAGTTCATTTTTTCAGTAAGAATTAAGTGAATAAATATACATGAAGCACTTAGTGCACTTACTAGCTCTCATCATCATTATAACTTGCAAATAATGAAAAAAAAATTAACTTTCCAGGAGTTTAAAGTCGCTGAACTCTGAATTCACAGACTTCTGGCTGGATTCACAGCTGCACCATGAGCTGCGTGCAGTCAGGGGCAAGTCTGGCTAGTTCCTGATACCACCTGCAGCAGTGCTGAGCACACAGCCCGACAGAGTACACTCTTGATCAATATTTGTTGAATGAATTTATGTTCAAGAGAAGCAGTAAGGAGACACAACAGCAAAAGAGAGAAGGGAGGGGGATAGGGGCTGTTCAGGCAGTAATTTCTGACCATGAGGACAGGTCAGCAAAAAGAAAATATTTTATTTTTTGATAATGAAAGGTAAAGAAAAAGATTTTAAAAAAATTTTTAAGTTGTGCTACTGGGATGTAAAAGGTAATAAACCAGAGAACTGAGGTGAGGTAAAGAGGAGACTCCTCTTCCACTCAGATATTAGATTAAAAAAAATTTTTTAATGTTTATTTATTTTTGAAAGAGAGAGAGACAGAACACGAGTGGGGGAGGGGCAGAGAGAAAGGGAGACACAGAACCCGAAGCAGGCTCCAGGCTCTGAGCTGTCAGCAAGGAGCCTGACTTGGGGCTCAAACCCATAAACTGTGAGATCATGACCTGAGCCGAAGTTGGACACTTAACTGACCGAGGTTAAGGTGCCCTTCAAATATTAGATTTTTAATAGTTTACATGTAATATGCTAGAGTTTTACTCTCCACTAATAAAATGGCTCCGACTTGATTATCAGAGGAACTGATTCACTGCTAAGCTATGTCTGCTCTGAGCTTCTGAGTCACAGCAAGTCATAAAGGCTTTCATTACCCTGTGGAAACTCACCCCAGGAGGGCTGGGTTTTACTTTTCTTCTTTTTTTAAAGTTCTTGTGTTCTGGGTACACATTCTTCCTCTTTCAGGCTAGGTCCAAACAATCCCCACACACTGAACAACGCAATCCATTCAGAGTGGAAAGGAAGCATTCATAATTTGACTTGGTTGTTTAAGGAACAGATTGTGGGTTATCGCTTTACCCGTGTTGACCTCAGGGACTGCACATTGGAGACTCTGGAATCAGACAGTCCTGAGTTGAATCCTGGCCGGCCTCTGGCTCAGTTTCCCCATGTGTGAAATGAAGATGATAATAAGACTTAGTTCCTAAAAATGCGATCAGGATTAAGTAAAATAATACAGGTGCAGGCATAGGATAAGATTTTAATAAATGGATGGTGGTGGTGATGTAGCAAGTGGTTGGCACTTGGGCTATCTGCGGCCCCCCACCATGGCAGAATCTCTGGAGACCTAAGTAACAAGGAACACTTTAACAGCCCTTTCTACTAAGTGCTTTCCTTTAATCATGCTAATCCTCACAACCACCCTCTGAAGTGGGGACTGCTACCCTGTCCAATTTGTAGATGGGACAACTGAAGTTCAGAGACGCTGGGCATCAGTGTGTGAGAGGATGTCCCCGGCCCCTCACCGCTGCAACTGTCTTCCACTATCTGTTGCTGCGCAATGACCCCATGTGGCTGTGTACATCTAGATTAATGAAAATTAAATTATTAAACATTCAATTCCTCAAATCACACTGGCAGCATTTCAGTGATAGGCAGCACATGTGGTTCCCGGCTACCACAACACACCGGGCGGATCTCAAACATCTCCACCATCCCAGAATGTTTCAGTAGACAGCTCTGTTCTCAGGAAAGGAGCCCACAAATAAGTGACTGCTGAAGGAAGTAAATACAATGAGTAAAGCTCTATTTTATTTTCACCAAACTAACTCGTTGTTTTGACAAAATATGAGCCCAACCTAGACCTCCTTTCTAGATGTGTAGCTTCACCTTGTAAAGGGAGAGCATAAAGGTCCTGTATCAGCTGGCCTCATTTGATTTGCAAACTCCTTACTTCCTTAGTCCCTAGCCTAGACCACTAATTTTTCACTTTTCCATGTGCAAAGAGAGCCAAACTTCAAGAGGTGAGATCAGCGTAGAGTTTATTTTTAGTAATCTCTACACCCCATGTGGGGCTTGAACTCAAAGCTCAGAGATCAAAACTTACATGAAAAAAAAAAAAGAGAGAGCACTAAAGCCAGCCAGGCACCCCAGTAAACATCTATTTTTAGTCCAAGTATTTTATTATTTTTAAGTGCTTATTTATCTATTTTTGAGAGAGAAAGATAGACAGCAAGTGGGGGAGGGGCACAGAGAGGGAGACAGATCCCACGCAGGCTTCATGCTCTCAGTGCAGAGCCCAATGTGGGGCTTGAACTTACAAACTGTGAGATCATGACCTGAGCCGAAACCAAGAGTCAGACGCTTAACTGACTGAGATACCCAGGTGCTCCTAGTTCAAGTACTTTAAAACATCTTGTTTGACTTTTACAACCTTCAGAGGTAGGTCTTATACCCACTTCACAGCCAGGAAGACTGAGGTTCAGAGAAGTTTCTTGCCATTAATAAGACCAAAGTCCAGTATCAAGGTCAGAGATAGGCTGCAATTCTCCTGCCTTCCAGCTTCCTTTGAGGTGCAGCCTGTAGAAATTCTGAAGTCTTAAGAACCCAAGATCAGTTTTGTAGTTTGTGGGCGGAGAGATCTGGTCGCCTTTGGTCCCATCTGGTCCCTCTGGCCTGTGAGACCCTGTCACTAGTGAGACCCCTTGACCCCTGAATTCACAATTGACCCCCTGAACTCAGGATTGACTTCCTCAACTCAGGAAATTCCTAAAAGCTTCTGCCTATCAATTTCATCTTTTAGAAGCTAATTAAAACATTGCTAAAGAGGAAAAGAAACAGTTGAGGAGAATGCCTACATGGATGAACCAGAAAGTGCCCCCGACAGTTACTTCAGTTTCACTATAAGGTTAAAAGTCCCTTCCCCCAAAATATTCATCCCTAATAAAGGAGTCTGCCATGGCTATGGAATTATTCCCATGATCTCCTTATTTGTACCAATAAAGATGATGTTGAGAGGCAACTCCACATGGTGTAGTCTTTGTCTATAACTCACCAAAGGAGGGGACCCACTTTGGTCTGGTAACATGACCTGAGTGAATGAGGGGAAGCCAGACCATTCATTCAATAACTACTACTTGATCATCTACCATCTGTCAAGCACTAAACTAGGTGCTGGGGAAAGAGACATAGTCACTCCCCCTCATGAAGGTTACTGTCTGACGGAGGAGGCAGACAGAAATCAAATAAGCCAGCAAAGGTACAGCTATCTGTTCTGACAGGTGCCATGAAGGAGTACAGGATGTTCTGAGTGACAAATACAGAGGGACCTGTTAGGGCGTGCTGCTGGGAAGCACAGGTGAGTGACCGCTGGTTCCAGCCATGCCCTGGGGAGCCCAGACCAACCAGAAGACCTAGAACTACAAAGAACCAAGGGTATTTTCCATTTGCCTACAGCTCTGCTATATAGCTCTTAGCATGACCTCAGCCACGCAAACATCACAGGGCCAGGGCTCCACTGGCTGACAAGCCATCAGCCTCTTTCAGGCCAGTGCTGGGCCCCTGCCAAGTAGGCTCCCCTTCACAAGAGGGCTGCCTTGCTGCTGGCCATTGAGGCTGCAGACTATACTACAGAGTTTGTTACTCAGTTACTGCACTAAGTGTGGGTTCAAAATCCAAGACAACTGAGATTTGCTAAGAATTTAGTATGTTCATATCCATTAGGATGACTACATGAAAACAAACTGAGACAAAACCAGAAAACAATTGCTGGTGAGGATGTGGAACCTTACACACTGCTGGTGGGAATGTTATTAAAATCATGCAGTCAGCATGGAAAACAGTGTAGTGGTGGCTCAAAACATGAAACATAGAATTACCACATGATCCAACAATTCCACTTTGGGGTATATACCCAAAAGAATTAAGAGCAGGAACTCAAAAAACAGTATTGTTCAGAGCTACATTACTCACAATAGCCAAAAAGTGAAACAACCCAAGTGCTCATCGATGGATGATTGGATAAACAAAATGTGGTATATACATACAGCCTCAAGAAGGAAAAAAATTCTGGGGCGCCTGGGTGGCTCAGTTGGTTAAGCATCTGACTTTGGCTCAGGTCATGATCTCACAGTTCGTGGGTTCGATCCCCACGTCGGGCTATGTGCTCACAGCTCAGAGCCTGGAGCCTGTTTCAGATTCTGTGTCTCCTCTCTCTCGGACCCTCCCCTGCGCTCTCTCTCTCTCTCAGAAATAAATAAAATATTTAAAAAAAAAAAAAGAAGGAAAAAATTCTGACATCTTCTATAACATGGATGAACACTGAGGACATTACACCAAGTGAAATAAGCTAGTCACAAAAAAAGGAATGATTTCACTCAAATGGGGTACCTAGACAGTCAAATTCACAGAGACAGAAAATAGAATGATAGTTGTTAGGGGATGGGGAGGGGTGGAATGAGGAATTATTATTTAATGAGTACTACAGAGTTTCAGTTTGGGAAGATGGAAACCTTCTGAGGACAGAAGACGGTGATGACAGTACAACAACGTGAATGTACTTAATGCTATTCAACTGTCCACTTACAATGATCAAAATGGTAATGTTTATGCTATATACACTGAACCACAATTTAAACAACAAAGAACCTATCATGAGCCTGGTCAAGAAGTCACAATGTGCTCTCACAGATGAATCAAAAATTGGCTCTGCCTTCCTGGGGCGCCTGGGTGGCTTAGTCAGTTAAGCATCTGACTTCGGCTCAGGTCATGATCTTGTGGTTCGTGGGTTCAAGCCCCGCACTGGGTTCTGGGCTGACAGCTAGCTCAGAGCCTGGAGCCCACTTTGGATTCTGTGTCTCCCTCTCTCTCTGACTCTCCTCTGCTCATGCTGTCTCTCTCTCTCTCAGAAATAAATAAAACATTAAAAAAAAATTTTTTTTTAATTGGCTCTGCCTTCAAACTGCTTGTGCACTACAGCTACTGGGCATCCCACTTATTCCTCTACATTCGGGCCACCCCTCAGACGTCCCCCAGGGTTTTGTATTGCCCCACCCCAGCAATGGGTAAAGAGGGAGCATAAAAAAGGGTAGAAAGTGAGTGTTTGCCATACAACTACAGATGGCTCCTAACTTACGATGGTACAACTCAATTTTCCAACTTTATGAAGGTGCAGAAGTAACACACATTCAGTTGAAACGTACTTTGAAATTTGAATTTGGACTTGTCCAGGGCTAGTGCTATGCAGTATAATACTCTCACGGTGCTGGGCAGGGGCAGCAAGCCACAGCTGTCAGTCGCCTACACAATCACATGGGGAAATAACTGATATGCTTACAACCATTCTGCATCCATACAACCTTTCTGTTTTTCACTTTCAGTACAGCATTCAACGATTACATGAGATACTCAACTCTATTAAAAAACAGGCTTTGGGTCACCTGAGTGGCTCATTCGGTTAAGCGTCTGACTTCGTCTTGGGTCCTGATCTCATGGTTCGTGGGTTTGGGCCCCGCGTTGGGCTCTGTGCTGACAGCTAGCTCAGAGCCTGGAGTCTGTTTCAGATTCTGTGTCTCCCTCTCTCTCTGACCCTCCCCTGCTCATGCTGTCTCTCTCTCTCTCTCAGAAATAAACAAAACGTTAAAAAAATAAAACAAAATAAAACAGGCTTTGTGTTAGATGATTTTGTCCAGATGATGAAGGCTAATGTAGGTGTTCTGAGTATGTTCAAGGTAGGCTCTGCGAAGCTACTATTCTTTAGGTGAGATGTATTAAGTGCATTTTCTTTTTTTTTTAGTGTTTATTGCTTTATTTTGAGAGACAGAAGCAGACAGAAAAGGAGACAGAATCCCAAGCAGGCTCCATGCTGTCAGTGCAAAGCCCAATGTGAGGCTCAATCTCACGAACTGTGAGATCATGACCTGAGCTGAAACCAAGAGTTAGGCGCTCAACTGACTGAGCCACCCAGGCATCCCTATGCGTTTTCAACTTACGATATTTTCAACTTAGGATTGGCTTAATGGGGTGTAACACCCTCATAGGTCAAGGAAAGTCTGAATTATGTGCCAGACACTATGATAGTGCTTTAAATATTTTATCATTGTTGATCCTTACAATGCCTTTGTGAGGTATGTATCATTCCCCTCATTTTATACACAAAGAAATAAAAGCTCAGAAATACAGTTGTTCAGAAATATTTAGCTCCTGGAGTGCCTCTGGGTGGCTCAGTTGGTTAAGGGTTTGACTTTTGATCTCAGCTCAGGTCATGATCTCAGTGTCATGGGATTGAGCCCCATGACCAGCTCTACACTGAGCGTGGAGCCTGCTTGAGATTCTCTCTCTCTCTCTCTCTCTCTCTCTCTCTCTCTCCTTCTCTCCCTCTCCTGCTCAAACTCTCTCTTTCTCAAAACAAACAGACAAAACCAAAAATATTTAGCTCCTAATGACAAATCCAGGAGTGAAACTTGGTCTGCCTGGTCCAAAACTCATCATTTTACCTGAATTGTGCTGATTACAGAAAGAAGGAGGCTCTTTTAGGAGATGCGGTGAGGTTGGTCAGATAGTAATGAAAGATGGCAAAGCAGGTCAAATGCCCAAGTTGGAGGGAGGTGGGCCAGGTAGTTCATGGTCTAGGCCATCAAAGTTCATCTTGTGTAGCAGAGACATCTGGGATGCCCACCTTGTGTGTCTGTATCCCCTGGCACAGCTGATTGGACCAGGAGTGAACACCTGACTCAAAATGAGCCAACTGGTATCTCTCTTAAATATCCCCAACTAGAGACACTGAGGCCATAGGAGACGTAGAGTTGGGACCAAGTCACCCCACAGTACCCCAAAGCTCCATGCACACTGCCAACTGCAGGGAAGCAGGAATCAGAGACTCCACGAAGGCAGCCGATGTGCAGAGAAAACAGACACCATGTGCAGGAAAGAACGGAGACATAAGGCCCGATAGTCCCTGGGGAGAGAGACCGAATGCCACCCTGCCTCACATAATTCCAGCTCCTGTGAGGCCCATGATTTAGATTCTGTGAGATTTCTCTCTAACTTTGGGGGAAAAAAAACAGAAAGACTAAGCCATGCTTTACTTGAGCAAGCTTGTGGGCGTGCGTTCCTTGAAATTAAGCAGTTGCTGGCCACGACACCTCACCCTTCAGGCAGGACGCCTGGCTAGGGGAAGAAGGACTCTATGAGACCACAGCCCAGCTTGGTTGAAGAAATGCACCCTGTTGGCCTTTGGGAAAACAGTGACAATTGTCTTTCCTGTCCCTTTCTATTTCTCTGCTTTTCTTCTCTTAGTGGCTACCCTCCCTCCTGTCCAGTAGCTTGGGCTCTCACGCTGGCCTCCTGCAAAGCCACCCCACCCAGCCCTGCACTCGCCTAGAGGGTGCGCACCCTGGCCAGAGGAAAAGCAGGCTGAGGTCCTGTTTCACAGAAGAATGTGAAGAACTAGCCTGCCCAAGGCAATTTTCTTATTAATTTAACTCAGTCATATTGCTTTTTCAGTATCTTATATGTCAGTCCTTTCCTTCTCATTCTAGCCTGGGGATGAGCTCCCTCTGCCCTGCAAAGCATTTGCCTCAACCAGTAGATCTTCTGTTTAGTCACCCTGACTAGGACTAATCTCGCAATGCTGCCTAGTGTCTCGCCACTGGCTTATAAGGAAAGTGCAATCCCTAACCACACCGGATTACCTTCTGTCAACCTCACCACATGGGCCCAAGGCTCCCTGGCCTTTCTGTGCTTTTCCAAAGCCTAGAATGTCTTCCTTTTCATTATTTCTGTCAAATTGCCTCATCCTTTAAGACTGAGTCAAGTGATACTTCCCCACAAAGCTTATTTCTCTTCCTTCTGCTCTAGCATTGTAATTCCCTATGTCTATTCTGGTTTGTATCTCATTCTTGTGTTCTAACTAGTTGATTTCCTAGGCCTAGGAGACCAAGTCATGCTACGTATATTTTTCTAGACCTATTCTTCACATACCATCTGGTGCTTATAGATCTCTGTAAAAGTAAATGTTATCAAACGGGGAAGGAATTTTAGGGGTTCTCACGTGCAATTTCACATGTATATTCATTTAATCCTCAAATAATCCTATAAGGTAGGGGGTGTTATTAAGAACACTGAAGCTGAAAATTTTAATTCATTTGCCTATGAACCCATAGGAAGTAAGGGGCAGGAAATGGGATTCTCATCAGGCCTCCTTGGCTTCAAAGCCCAGGGCACTTGCACCCTAATGCCCAATAGGCTTTGCAACCCAACGCCTTATTCTGTTTGCTGATAAAACTTAAGGTGCCAGATGTCCAAGCAGTTGTTTCTGGCTGTTTCTGAGTGCTCAGAAACACTCACAGCACACTCCTATTCAATAGAACAGTGTTCAATAGAAATTATACAGAGGATAGGCAACCGCTGACATGTCATGGTACATGCATTATCTGGTATACACCACTGAACAGTTCACATATGAATTTGCAACATAAAAGCTTACAGCTTCACATTTTCCTTGCAAGATCAAGAATGCAAAAAGTACTACAATATCAGGCACCTTGGTGGCTCAGTCGGTTAAGTGACACTCGATTTCAGCTCAGGTCATGATCCCATGGTTCGCAGGTTCAAGCCCGGCATCAGGCTCTGCGCTGACAGAACTGGGATTCTGCGCCTGCTTGGGATTCTCTCTTCCTCTCTCTCACCCCCTCCCCCCTTCAAAATAAATAAACAAACTTTGGAAAAAAAAAAAAAAGTACTGCAACACCAATTTGCCCCTGGATAGCAGGTGCTAGAAATTGATTATGCTCAGTGTTCCGGCATGTGTGAAGTGACTCTTTGCCAAACCTCATCCACAAAGCACCTGAGACAATATTTAGTTTAATGTTTCCTGATAGAAGGGAGATGGGAAGGCTTCTGATGGTCCCTTTCAGGACCAAGAATCAATGACTTTATTGCACTAAACTGTCTCAAAGCTCTTGCCAGCTCTTGCTTCCATAGTCAATATTTAAAATGCATATTCAGCATCAGTGATGTGCTAGGGGTTGCCGAGGATATAAAAATCTCATTCCTTTCTGGCAGGGCCATATGCCATGGGGACAGGGAAACTCACCAGTAAACCCAAGCCAGACAAATACCAGCAACTTTGGGCATGCTTTGAGGGCACGCATATAAATAAGATACATTGTGGAAGAGGGGAAGAAAAACAAACCACATTAACTTATTTTTAAAAGGCATTTGTGGCTTTATAAATGACTTGAGAGCCTGTAAAATGCGCCTTTAGGAAGTATACCATTGAGAGTTCCCATGATTCAATCAATAGAGTGGGGACACTTTCCTTAGGCAGTGACTCTCCAAGTTCTGTACTCCCGGAAGGGAGGGAAATGACTCAGTAAATTAAACACTTCTGCTTTCCTGAGTGTTTAGTAAATGCAGGGCAGTAGTTCTGTAGGAGTACCAGCATGGCATGACTATCACTTGAGTCCTGACTAGTTCTATGGTGTATCTGGGTAAACCAAGTCACCGTGTGGGCTGCTCATCAGGGGCCGTCACGGATGACAGTGAATAAGAACCATTGGATCTTTTTCCCATCATGCCTCATCCTTCTTAAGTGGAATTTCCTTTTTCTTTTCTGCTTATTTAAAAGGTTAGTTTTGAATATTTAACTATAAATTTTCAAATAGCAAAATGCTTTTTGCTAAAAATAGTCAGAAAATTCTCTGTTGCATAAATCACAGCCTTGGGGGCTCTCTACAGATCTGTTTCCCTTCAAGTAAGCCATTCAAACTGTTTTTCAAATGAAAAGAAAAGGATTCTTAGAGGGGTCAAGTGGTCTCCTAAAGACTATAAAGTCGATAAGCTCTTTGAAAGGGGTTCCTAGAAATATCAAGGATTTCACTCCAAAAACATGTACAAATGAAATAACAAGTACCTGGAAAAATACATAACAATAGGACAATTACGTGGTGACCATATGGACAATAGCAGAGCCATTTCACAAAGCAATGATCTACACAGGACCAGAAGAGAAAATTCTAGCTGATCGAATGGACAATATCACAAGTATGGAATGAGAAAAATGCTACAGTTGCAACAATGATGCTCCCTAGAGTTGAATGTTTCCTATGAATGCACTGTGGCCACACTGGAAAAGCACAGCAACATAAGGACTGCAAGAAACTTTCCTCTCAATCAATCCAGTGCAGAGAGATTTGACACCAAAGCAAGAGATAAGCCACAGGGAAAATGGAAATCCATGGCAATAACCTGCAAAAGCATCTGTAAAAGAAAAAAAAGAAAGGGGCACCTGGGTGACTCAGTTGATTAAGTGTCTGACTCTTGACTTCCGCTCAGGTCATGATTTCACATTTCGTGAGTTTGAGTCCCGCATCAGGCTCTTCACTGACAGCATGGAGTCTGTTTAGGATTCTCTGTTTCCCCTCTCTCTATGCCCCTCCCCCACCTCAAAAATAAATATTTTAAAAGATAAAAGAAAAAAATACCCAAACCCATAACACAAAAGGCAACAACTACAAAAAAGAGAATCTTGTCCTTCAGTAATGCACAAAGTCACACAGACGTGCACTCTTAAGAACATCCATTGCAGCAAGGGCACTGTTAACAGGGAGATGTTGGAACAAGTTGCACGTCTATAGCAGAAAGTTAAGAAGAATTCAAATCAAACTGTTCAAAGTAGTTATTCCTAGGTAGTAAGAGTGGCAGGAGAGAAAGAACAGGAAGAACGTGGCAAGAATTTCTACTTTCGAGTTGTGCAATCCAGAAGGGACTGCTTGTTGTCTTTTTACATTGCACTATTTTTTTATGATAAAACGTTTTAAATATTATTTAAAAAATTTTTAAACCTGTTATGTTTGGGAGAATCACGAAGTCTTGGAGTTGAGAGAAGCCGCAGGCATCTGTCTAATCTACTTTCAGCCAGATTCAGCTTCATAGCCTGGCTCCTGGCATGGGAATCAAGAGAGAATGGCCACTTCTGGCTAGCAGGCGCTCTGGCCTTAAGATTCAGAGCTAGTTTACGGAAGCTGGTGCACCCCAGGGATGTGAAAATCAAATAAGCTTTACGGTTTTCATAATCTACTCCTACACTGCAAAATACCAACGGCATCTCAGTGGGGGCTCCAGTAACTTCCAAATCCTCCTGGTTCACACCAGGTCCTAAGAAGTTCGGTAGTCAACCTCAGAAGAGGAGTGAACACCGCAGACTGAGGTCAACTCTAAACCCGTTGGTTATCAGTGCAGCACCTTCCCTACTAGACTGTAACTAGTCTCATGGGGCCTCAGCGTCTATACAGTCATGGTCACTAACACCCGTCACTTGGACATTCTTTCTACCATCTTGAAGTTTGAGGAGAGTTGCTTTTTATTGTTATTTGATGTACTCAACAGTCAGAATTTTACACATTTCAGTAAGTACAAGGGCTTTCTTTGATCTTCTCTTAGGGCCTTTTACATCTCACTCTCCACACTCTACCCCTCCACACCACAATGGGAAGCGTTTCTGGCACTGTTCCCTCTGATGCACATCTCATTGTACCAAGCATCCTTAGTCCTGTCAGCACTTACAGTTACTTAACTACACACAGTGCTCAAAACTGGGAGGTACACCTGCGAAGGGTTGGCCATCCCAGAGTTTTCAGTCTGTTACCATACCTAACGCTCTGCCTTCCACATCTTGCTGAGTGCAGGTATTCAATACGTGGAGCTATAAAATGATAGAATTTTACAGCCAGAAGGAACCTCCAGAAGATCAGTTCCTATCATTCCACAGCTGAGAAAGATGAGGCCCAGCTAGTTAAATCTGGATCATTCTGGAAATATCAACCAGAGTTCGGGTGTTCCTACTCTGAGTTCAGAGTTTCTGCTGTCAGGTTGCTGGTCAGATGAATGACTGACTGACTTTCCCACTTAATTTGCACAACCAAAGGAAACTGGAAAAGAGATTCAAGTTATATGACCTAATAAATATAATTGTTTGGAAAGACTATATTTGCCCAATTTAACTGAAGTTTTCTACTTTCAACTGAGTTTATGTTGATAGTTTCAGGCATGTTTTTAGCCATTTATTTTTATTTTTTTGTAAAAATCTCATGTTATCTTTTATTTTAAATTCCAGTTAGTAAAGCTACAGTGTAATATTAGTTTCACATGTACAATATAGAGCAGCACTTCCACATATCACCCAGTGCTCATCACAAGTGCGCTCCTTAATCCCCATCAGCTGTTTCATCCATCCCCTGCCCCACTGTGGAAACCTTTGGTTTGTCTCTTAGTTAAGAGTCTGTTTGTCACTGTCTCCTTTTTGCCCCCTTTGTTTTGTTTCATTTCCATGTGTTAGTGAAATCATATGGTATTTGTCTTTCTCTGACAGGCTTATTTCACCCAGCAGAACATTCTCTAGCTCCGTCTGCTCTGTTGCAAATGACAAGATAAAGTTTGGACCAATGCATATACCTTCCAGACAAAATACAAGTCAGATTTCAATACAGTGTTAAACTCCAATTTCTCTATCATCTATATGACTTGCCTCAAATAATGATATCACCAAGTTGAACCCAATATGTTTTTATGTGTCTTTACATGTCAGTGAAGGTACAAACTTTTCATGTTATATCCCTATTATGCAATTACTTCAAAGAAAAACAAAAGACTTAAGAACTGAACATTGTTATAACATGACTATAAGTGAACATTGTTATAACATGACTATCTGATATTCACTAAAGAGATTCTCAAACCAGGTTGTCTTTTAAGAATTGAACTTTTAGGGCACTTGGATGGCTCAGTTGGTTGAGCGTCTGACTTCAGCTCAGGTCATGATCTCACGGCTCTTGAGTTCAAGCCCCGTACCGGGCTCCATGCTGACAGCTCAGAGCCTGCAGCCTGCTTTGGATTCTGTGTCTCCCTCTCTCTCTAGCCCTCTCCCGCTCATGCTCTGTCTCCCTCTCTCAAAAATAAATAAACATTTAAAAAATAAATAATAAAGAAAAGAATTGAAATTTGCCCTCTGAATCTTTTTTGGTTTTGTTTTTTACTAAATAACCATTGACAGCTTTGGGTTTCATTTCATTTTCTTGCTCATCCTAATGGAGAAAGGTTTAAAAAAGAAAAATAGATAAAATAGATGAAAGAAAAGAGAAAGGCATAGATAAATCAGAAACTGGAAGGGAGAAGTAGTTGCTTCCTGGAGGAAGAGAGACATGTTTGAGGTGTGGTCAGAGGCGTGGTCAGGAACCCTGTGCCCATCAAGTCTCCCCTTCTTTTTGTCCTCACCTCTGTCTCTCATCCCTCCCGCCGAGAAGTGGGTTGGATATCTTACCAGTGACTTTGGACAAACAGAAAACGATAAAGTTCCTAACCTCAGATTTAGACACATCACTCCAGCCCAACCTGGAATCGCTTACAATGCATGGGAGCAAACCATCATACTAGCCACTCCTATCCCCTTCCACTGCAATTCAATGTCATAAAAAACAACCTTTTGGAATTACAGTAGGCCTTTTAAAGATTATCTAATCTAAACCCTCCTCAGTGTTTTATAGAAAAGAGAACTGACATCCAGAGAAATGAGGTCACTTGCTGAAAGTTATTCAGCAAGAGTAAAGTAGATGCCCAAACTACAGACTTGCTTTGTTCAGAGCTATTTCCTCTATAAGCAATTTAACAGCTCTGGACCCCACAGTCTCCAAGTTTGGAGAGATGAAGAACAATTACGAAATGGCACAGAACAACATGAAAACAAACTAACCCAAAACAATAACTTCGCTCCACNGGAGGTCAAAGTAGCAGCAAGTGGGCTGATGTATGGAGTAATAGTACCTGGAAGAATTTAATTGCACTTTTTCCTCTGTCACCCATTTCTTGAAAGCAGAGACAATAAAAATGCACACAAGACTGCTCAAACTTACTTTGAACCAACACAGGTCTTTTTAAGACTTAAAACTCAGGGATTAACAAATACATATTTCCCTACACACGGGCTTACGGAAATCACATTATCAGAATTAAAACATCCGGTCATTCAAGGAGTCTCAGAACCCTGGAGAAAATGAAATGCCTTTTACAGAAATCGGTCCTCTCGGCTCACCTGCACAGGTAGCAATCTAGCTTAATTCCAGAGAGGCTTTGCTACACCCGTGGACTAAACGCAGCCTGTCAAAGAACGTGACCCACAAAACTAACATTCCAAAGCAGGACCTGAGAAAAAGAAGAAAACTCTTCCTTACCCTTAAAAATAACAGAAACAATAGGATCCGGTTTCCCAAATTTCGTTTTAGGGATATTGCTGGCAGACTCCACAATCACGCGAAGCATGGCTCTTCGTGGGCTGAAAGCAAGCGCCAGCGAACGAGTTACGCGGAGTGTGCGCTGGGGCTGCGCGCGGCGCCGCGGGTGGAGACG
>NW_027527853.1:5277723-5281323 GCF_008692635.1 Crocuta crocuta | reverse complement strand
ACGAATGGGTGGATCTCAGACGGATTGTGAACTGAAGGCTACGTGTAAACTGATACCCAAACTCCAGGGGCCCCCGTAGGACCGCAGGCACCCGCTTATGAATTTGGGAAATGTGGAAGTGAAAAGGGCGAAACCTCAACTAAAAATAATTATGTGCAACAAATGAAACCGACGTGGATTGGCGCTAAAAAATGTGGCCAGGTCAGGAGACGCCCACGACGCCGCTGACTTTTAGCAAAAATTCGTGAAGCCGAATATTAATTGGTTTTCCACACCACGCCGTTCATTGTTTCCTGCGCTTCGTGGAATTTTAAAACTTTACTTAGTCTTTTTTTGGAATTTTCTTTTGCTGTTTCTTCTCTTGTGCTGCTGAACATACCCACTCAGCACTTAGAGGAAGGTTAAAAAAAAGAAAAAGAAAAAAAAAACAGTTAAAGGGTGCCCCCTGTTGGAAAGCAGAGGAATAACTGAGTTTGTTCCAAATAAACCCAATCCGGAGGCGGTAATAAGGGTTGCAAAATTGGTGTCCTGAAAGCTGATCTTTTGCTTTACAAAATGATTCGGCTTAGGATTTCTTCAAAAAAAAGTGGGGCACTTAAGTTTTCCTGGTCTATCAATCTTCAATGGAAATGGAGAAGGGGCTCTCCACTCTTCACCGCTAACCCCAGCAGTGTCTTCCACTGCTTTCTTTCCTTTGCCAAAGAATATTCAACGACGCTTGTTAAAGCATGGTATAGCTTTATTCAAGAGAAGGGGGTCATCGCAGTAGGTATAGAGACCACTCCAATGGAATTTTGCAGTGAAGGAGACAGATGGGGCTCAACTCTGAGTACAGCATCACAAGTGGGAATTTATAGTCAGGGTGGGGGCCAGTCAGGGTGGGGGCCTGAATGGAAAGTAACTAGGAAGAAACATCAGAGGGAAAAGGGGTTCTGGTTAAACAGACCTAACAGGATTCTTGCTAAAGGTAGGTCAGGATGGCCAGATATCAGCGGGGTGATGGGAGAGAATGAGAAACCCCGTCAGATGTTAAGAGTGATCAGATATGGAAGGGGGGGTTCTGTTAAACTGACGTTTACAACGAAGTTCACAAAGAAGGTTCAGAGGAGGCTGACTACAGTTTGGCCAAATAAAACGCTTTGTGACCCTGAGGGTGTGTTGGTGGTGTAGCCTGATGATTAAGATCCTAAAAGATGCCTGGGGTAGTCGCCGGCCAGACCTGAGTATGGGTCCCTGCTTCACCACTTTTGAGTTATGTCACCTTATAAGTTTCTAACCTCCTCTCTTCTGCGGTTATCTAATCTGAGGTAAAGTTGTGATAAGATTAAGGTCTAGTGTGGGGCCCTGGCACAGAGCATGCACTAAGTCACACACGTACAGAACCAGAAGTTCATGCTCGAACATGATTTCCTAGCATCTCCCATAAAGCAAGTTGGCTTTAAATCACTGTGTTTCAGAAGAAAAGGCTAGGAACTTAGGGTGAAGAAACACAGGGGTTCCTTTATACAACCAAGAAGACCATTTGTAAGCAAATGCTTCAAGTGCATTGAAAGAGCATGGTTTCTCTACAGGAATTCTATCTCAAAGAGTTTCTCAATGGCTTATACAAACAATCAACCAATGCTATACACATTATTGACTAAATGGATGATATTAGACTAAATATATTTAGACACAGACTAAATAGACTGTATTTTGGTGGAATATAAGCCAAAGTATGTTTACTTTGCTTGACTAGTTTTTGTATCTCCTTTTCATTGTGAAATGTATTTTTAAAAAATCCACATAAATGTGATAGCTTAACAAATGAGTATCCAGGGCAAGATAGAGAACATTGACAACACTCCAGGAGCCCCTTGTATAACCCATATGTCACATCTACCTTCCTCCCTTCCACCCTGAGGTAACCACTATCTTGATTTTTATGGTAACAGTTTCTGTTCCTCATAGTGTTTACCCCCAAAATAGTTTGCTTGATTATGACCTTTATATGATAATATGAATTATTTTATATATTATGAATTTTTAATACATGTATCTTTATACCTATGTATGTAATACACACATACATATATTCATACCGAATGAATTCTTTGCCATATTATGACTTTTGGATAAAAGGAATCATATAGTATGAAATGGCTTCTTTTTTCAATATTACATTTTGAGGTTCGTCCAGGTAACTACTTTGTTTGCTCTCTACTATCTAGCATTTCACTGTGTGAGTGTACCACATTTTATTAATCCACTCTACTTTTGATGAACATTAGGGTTATTTCAAACACGGCTACTGTGAACATGTTTGTACATGTTTCCTGCTACAATGTGCATGAGCACATTTAGGATCTAACCTATGACTAGAATTGTATCAAAGAGTGCATGCATTCTGCTATGTAGTTGATTATATTCCACTTGTAATTTACTATGTTAAAGGTCACATTTCATTTTTTCAAATATGGATATTTAAATGCTTCAATACAACTTATTGAAGAATTTGTCCTTTCCCCAAACTTAAGGTCATATGTAGATGTGTATGGGTTTGTTTCTATGTTTCTGGGGGGTTTGGGCTGGGGCTTAAGTGGAGAATAAGTCTATGTTCTGACCTGATGAACCTCTCCAACTATATGCTACATGCCAGATCTCACATGTCTATCATTTACTGCTTTCACCAGAGAAAAAGAAAGAGAAGAGAGGAGATTCTTGGCAAAAACTCTAGATGTAAGGAGCAAAGTAAGGGGTAGTAAAGAGGGGTTAGGGTGGAAGAAAAATGAAGATTCATAATATCTTATTCCAATTCCAGTTTTGCAGAATGTTAGGTATAATCTAACAGCAATTTTCAAACTGGCATGCACAGAGGGTCCATTGTTAAGATCTCTTTGCTGAAATACTTCCTTAAGAATTATTTCAGGGGCACCTGCATGGCTCAGTCTGTTGGATGTCTGACCTCAGCTCAGGTCATGATCTTGGGGTTTGTGGGTTTGAGCCCCATGTCAGGGTCTGTGCTGACAGCTCAGCCTGGAGCCTGCTTCAAATTCCGCATCTCCCTCTCTCTCTGCTCCCCCGCGTGCACTCTCTCTCTCTCAAAAATAAACACTTAAAAAGTTATTTAAAAAAGAATTATTTCAGCTGATAACTAAAGTGACTTTTAGAACAAAAATACTACTTTTTGTAGTTTATTTTTTTAAATTTTTTAATGTTTTATTTATTTTTGAGAGACAGCGTGAGTAGGGGAGGGTCAGAGAGAGAGAGAGGGAGACACATTGAATCTGAAGCAGGCTCCAAGCTCTGAGCTAGTGGTCAGCACAGAGCCCCATGCAGGGCTCGAACCCATGAACCATGAAATCATGACCTGAGCTGAAGTCGGACACTCAACCAGTTGAGCCACCCAGGCGCCCCTACTTTTTGTAGTTCAATTAAAGGGTTTTGCACAGGAGTAGACAATACTTTTAAATAACTTATATTTAATTTTTTTTAATGTTTTATTTATTTCTAGGAAAGAGAGAGAGAGAGAGACAGCGTGAGCAGGAGAGGGTCAGAGAGAGAGGGAGTCACAGACTGAAACAGGCTCCAGGCTCTGAGCTGGCAGTCAGCACAGAGCCC
>NW_027527853.1:5263976-5276355 GCF_008692635.1 Crocuta crocuta | reverse complement strand
AAAAAAAAACAGTTAAAGGGTGCCCCCTGTTGGAAAGCAGAGGAATAACTGAGTTTGTTCCAAATAAACCCAATCCGGAGGCGGTAATAAGGGTTGCAAAATTGGTGTCCTGAAAGCTGATCTTTTGCTTTACAAAATGATTCGGCTTAGGATTTCTTCAAAAAAAAGTGGGGCACTTAAGTTTTCCTGGTCTATCAATCTTCAATGGAAATGGAGAAGGGGCTCTCCACTCTTCACCGCTAACCCCAGCAGTGTTTTCCACTACTTTCTTTCCTTTGCCAAAGAATATTCAACGACGCTTGTTAAAGCATGGTATAGCTTTATTCAAGAGAAGGGGGTCATCGCAGTAGGTATAGAGACCACTCCAATGGAATTTTGCAGTGAAGGAGACAGATGGGGCTCAACTCTGAGTACAGCATCACAAGTGGGAATTTATAGTCAGGGTGGGGGCCAGTCAGGGTGGGGGCCTGAATGGAAAGTAACTAGGAAGAAACATCAGAGGGAAAAGGGGTTCTGGTTAAACAGACCTAACAGGATTCTTGCTAAAGGTAGGTCAGGATGGCCAGATATCAGCGGGGTGATGGGAGAGAATGAGAAACCCCGTCAGATGTTAAGAGTGATCAGATATGGAAGGGGGGGTTCTGTTAAACTGACGTTTACAACGAAGTTCACAAAGAAGGTTCAGAGGAGGCTGACTACAGTTTGGCCAAATAAAACGCTTTGTGACCCTGAGGGTGTGTTGGTGGTGTAGCCTGATGATTAAGATCCTAAAAGATGCCTGGGGTAGTCGCCGGCCAGACCTGAGTATGGGTCCCTGCTTCACCACTTTTGAGTTATGTCACCTTATAAGTTTCTAACCTCCTCTCTTCTGCGGTTATCTAATCTGAGGTAAAGTTGTGATAAGATTAAGGTCTAGTGTGGGGCCCTGGCACAGAGCATGCACTAAGTCACACACGTACAGAACCAGAAGTTCATGCTCGAACATGATTTCCTAGCATCTCCCATAAAGCAAGTTGGCTTTAAATCACTGTGTTTCAGAAGAAAAGGCTAGGAACTTAGGGTGAAGAAACACAGGGGTTCCTTTATACAACCAAGAAGACCATTTGTAAGCAAATGCTTCAAGTGCATTGAAAGAGCATGGTTTCTCTACAGGAATTCTATCTCAAAGAGTTTCTCAATGGCTTATACAAACAATCAACCAATGCTATACACATTATTGACTAAATGGATGATATTAGACTAAATATATTTAGACACAGACTAAATAGACTGTATTTTGGTGGAATATAAGCCAAAGTATGTTTACTTTGCTTGACTAGTTTTTGTATCTCCTTTTCATTGTGAAATGTATTTTTAAAAAATCCACATAAATGTGATAGCTTAACAAATGAGTATCCAGGGCAAGATAGAGAACATTGACAACACTCCAGGAGCCCCTTGTATAACCCATATGTCACATCTACCTTCCTCCCTTCCACCCTGAGGTAACCACTATCTTGATTTTTATGGTAACAGTTTCTGTTCCTCATAGTGTTTACCCCCAAAATAGTTTGCTTGATTATGACCTTTATATGATAATATGAATTATTTTATATATTATGAATTTTTAATACATGTATCTTTATACCTATGTATGTAATACACACATACATATATTCATACCGAATGAATTCTTTGCCATATTATGACTTTTGGATAAAAGGAATCATATAGTATGAAATGGCTTCTTTTTTCAATATTACATTTTGAGGTTCGTCCAGGTAACTACTTTGTTTGCTCTCTACTATCTAGCATTTCACTGTGTGAGTGTACCACATTTTATTAATCCACTCTACTTTTGATGAACATTAGGGTTATTTCAAACACGGCTACTGTGAACATGTTTGTACATGTTTCCTGCTACAATGTGCATGAGCACATTTAGGATCTAACCTATGACTAGAATTGTATCAAAGAGTGCATGCATTCTGCTATGTAGTTGATTATATTCCACTTGTAATTTACTATGTTAAAGGTCACATTTCATTTTTTCAAATATGGATATTTAAATGCTTCAATACAACTTATTGAAGAATTTGTCCTTTCCCCAAACTTAAGGTCATATGTAGATGTGTATGGGTTTGTTTCTATGTTTCTGGGGGGTTTGGGCTGGGGCTTAAGTGGAGAATAAGTCTATGTTCTGACCTGATGAACCTCTCCAACTATATGCTACATGCCAGATCTCACATGTCTATCATTTACTGCTTTCACCAGAGAAAAAGAAAGAGAAGAGAGGAGATTCTTGGCAAAAACTCTAGATGTAAGGAGCAAAGTAAGGGGTAGTAAAGAGGGGTTAGGGTGGAAGAAAAATGAAGATTCATAATATCTTATTCCAATTCCAGTTTTGCAGAATGTTAGGTATAATCTAACAGCAATTTTCAAACTGGCATGCACAGAGGGTCCATTGTTAAGATCTCTTTGCTGAAATACTTCCTTAAGAATTATTTCAGGGGCACCTGCATGGCTCAGTCTGTTGGATGTCTGACCTCAGCTCAGGTCATGATCTTGGGGTTTGTGGGTTTGAGCCCCATGTCAGGGTCTGTGCTGACAGCTCAGCCTGGAGCCTGCTTCAAATTCCGCATCTCCCTCTCTCTCTGCTCCCCCGCGTGCACTCTCTCTCTCTCAAAAATAAACACTTAAAAAGTTATTTAAAAAAGAATTATTTCAGCTGATAACTAAAGTGACTTTTAGAACAAAAATACTACTTTTTGTAGTTTATTTTTTTAAATTTTTTAATGTTTTATTTATTTTTGAGAGACAGCGTGAGTAGGGGAGGGTCAGAGAGAGAGAGAGGGAGACACATTGAATCTGAAGCAGGCTCCAAGCTCTGAGCTAGTGGTCAGCACAGAGCCCCATGCAGGGCTCGAACCCATGAACCATGAAATCATGACCTGAGCTGAAGTCGGACACTCAACCAGTTGAGCCACCCAGGCGCCCCTACTTTTTGTAGTTCAATTAAAGGGTTTTGCACAGGAGTAGACAATACTTTTAAATAACTTATATTTAATTTTTTTTAATGTTTTATCAATTTCTAGGAAAGAGAGAGAGAGAGAGACAGCGTGAGCAGGAGAGGGTCAGAGAGAGAGGGAGTCACAGACTGAAACAGGCTCCAGGCTCTGAGCTGGCAGTCAGCACAGAGCCCGACGTGGGACTCGAACCCACGAACCGCGAGATCATGACCTAAGCGAAAGTCGGATGCTTAACCGACTAAGCCACCCAGGCGCCCCACTTATATTTAAATTTTGTTTCTTTAAAAAAGTACCTGGCAGTGACCTAAATCTACATGGAGGGCAGGAGAGAACAAAATAATTTATAACACTTGACACCATTATATTGTCATTTTTCAAGGCAACTGGGGAGATAGGAATAAATCTGAACTTCTCCAAATATTTTAAGATAAACCTAGAAAAAACAGAACAGGGAAAAAGTAGAATCATTTTAAGCTTCGTGCTCACTTTTATGGAAACAACAATTCCTCATCAAAATGTTTGATAGACAAATACCTCCCAATCATCCTTCTGTAAGAATGCTTCATTCATACACAAGTGCCTTTATTCAGCTAACAGCTATTGGAAATCCACTTGATGTTAAGTACAATGTTAACTACAAAGATGAATAACACACATGTTCTCTCTGCAAGAAGCTCAAAGGTAACTATAGCCCAATGGGATGAGTGTAATGATAGAGGGAAACAGAGAAGACAGGTATCTAACAGGGCAGGCAAGGGCAAACAGGGTGGGCTTCTGGAGGACATGGCAGCTGGACTGAATACAGGTCTTTCTCAACTTACAATGTGGTGACATCCCAATAAGCCCATCATCATAAGTTGAAAATATCCTAAGTCATTATTTAATGCTTTAGATATCATAAATGCATTTAATACACCTAACTGGCCAGACATCATAGCTTAGCCTAGCCCACCTTAAACGTGCTCAGAACACTTACATGAGCCTATAGTTGGGCAAAATCATTTAACACAAAGTGTTGACTATTTCATGTGATTTACTCAATACAGTACCGACAGTGAAAAACAGCATGGTTACATGAGAGCAGAATGGTTGTAATTTGTATGGTTTGCTGGCCCTTGTGATGGTGTGGGTGACTGGGAGCTGAGTTTGCTGCCACCCAGCGTCACAAAAGAAGATTGTAATGAATTGTGCCAGCGGGGGCGGGGGGAGGGGGATCAAAATTCCAAGTACGGTGTTTGCTGAATGCATACCGCTTTTGTACCATCGTAAAGCTGTTAAGTCAAGGACTTCTGTATTAAAGGTTGAATTGACATATGTATGACCTGAAATAGAATTAAACAAATACACATGGTGAGCATTAGAAACTTCAAATTATTTGATGTTGGCAGAATGGCATGTGTGAGGTGAACAGTCAAGCAGTGAGCCTAGGCAATAGCTCAGAGAGACTTGTTTGCCCTGTTAATAACAGCTTAAATCTAATGAGTGCTTGCTCTGTGCCAGACACTATCCTCAGCATTTTATTTTGTCTCATTTAATCCATCCACTGCTCTATCCTATGAGGTAATTACCATTTCATCATCCCCATTTTACAGATGAGGAAACTGAGGCCTAGTTTGGTTAGTCAGTGCCCAAGTTCTCCCAGCAAATGGAGCCAGGATGTAAACATAGGCAGTCTGTCTCTGGACTTCGTGTTCTTAACCTCCTTACACCATGCCTTAGTGGCAGTGGGGACTTACTAGAGATGCATTTTTCAGCAGAGAAACAAAATGATTAAATTACATACCAATTCTCTGGATACAAATGAAACATTTTAATAACCCCACAGACTGAAAATTAATTTAAAAAGGGCTAACACAGGCAGAGCTGTCAGTGCCCAAGGAGCTGCTCTCATCAAACAGAATGTACCAGGAACTGAAAACCATGTCAAGAGTATCACTGACTGGCTAGTAAGAATTCTCCCCAAGTAAGATTAGTCAGCAGAGAAAATCTGCCCAACCTGCCCCGGAAATGGCTTTCAAACGTGTTACTTACTGATAGGGCTGCTTTGATCTCAGCTAAATGCTAACGGTGTCTCCTTATTTACTGATTTAGAACGCTGCCCTTCCTGGCTGACTATGAACTCTAACCCAGTAAAGAGCAGTGGGTCGACCCAGAGAAAGTGCTGGGCTCTAAAATGACGCTTTTTTTTTTTTTTTTTTTTTTTTTTGAGCCTGTTAAGGAAGATTGAGAACAGAAAGGAGAAGAATAAAGAATTTGCCTATTTCTCCACGATAGTCTAGGGCACAGGACACCCTGGTCAGTTCATTCATTCATTCATTCATTCATTCTTGAGCAAATAGTGATTAGCTTCCTAATTTGTTCAAGCACGGTGATGGTAGGTGCTGAGGATATGATAGTGAGCAAAATCAGACAACTTCCTCAAGGGGTTTGCAGTCTAGTGAGGGAAAAGGACACCAATCAAAGAATCACTAACAAATAAATGTGCAATTAAAACTATAGCAAATGCTTTGAAGTAGCAGCAAGCATAGAGAGAAAAATCTCCTCTAGGAGGCAGAAAAGCCTTCCCTGAGGCAATGAGGATTGAGCTGAGACCTGAAAGGGAAGTAGGAAAAGAGATAATAGTGGGAGCATCAGGGATGTGGGAACTTCCTGGGAAAAGGCCCTGAGGCAGGAAGAAATCTGCCTGATCAAGAAATGGAAGGTGTCAAGTGTGGCTGGTTTGAGATCAGACTGGGGAAGTCAGTCTAGCCCAGCTAAGCCTGAGAGAACAAAGTAGGGATTTGTTTTTTTATGCCAAGAACAAAGATGTGTCAATAAAATGTTTTAAGTGTGTGACATGATTAGATCTGCATTATTCCAAAAAAATCCCTACTGAAGGGAAATTGAACTGGAAGGAAGCAAGAGGTTTCCTTGTTCCTTTTCTTCCTGCATTTAAAGAACATTTATCATGTACATACTGACACTGTCCAATAGAAATGTAACATAAGCCACATTTATCATTTGGAATTTTCTAAAAGTCCCAGTTAAGAAGGTAAAAAACAGTAGTAGTGAGATTAATTTTAATATATTTTATTTTGTCCAAAATATAGATAATAATACCATCTCAGCAGGTACAAAATTTTGTTAAATGTTTCTTTAGTTTTGAGAGAGAGAATGAGAGTACGAGCAGAAGAGGGGCAAAGAGAGAAGCAGACACAGAATCTGAAGACAGGCTCCAGGCTCTGAGCTGTCAGCACAGAACCCTGTGCGAGACTTGAAATCATAAACCGCGAGATCATGAACTGAGCTGAAGTAGGACACTTAACCAACTGAGCCACCCAGGCGCGCCCCCGCATCTCGGCATGTAAAAATATAAAAAATTACTAGTGAAATATCTTATATCTCTTTTTCATGCTAGTTTTTGAAATCTGCTATGTATTTCACATATCTCAATTCAGAAGTGAAATTTTCATTAGAAATACAGCTGTATTTAGATTTTATAAAATTTACAGTTGAAAAAATAGGTTTCCCTACCCAAAGTTGTTCCAAACATACTTAAAAGTTTTGCAATAACTGAATCAACTACCAGGTTTTTAAATTAAAATTAAGTAAAATGAAAAATTCAGTTCTTCAATCATAGTAGCCACATTTCAAGCACTCAACAGCCATATGTATCTAGTAGTACATATTGGACAGAGCAGAAGGAAATTTTCTAACATTGTCGAAAATGTATTTGGGAAGCACAGTAGTATCTGCTGGTGAGGCTCTGGGCATTCATTAGCATCCTTTCAGGTCTTAGGAAAGACTAATCTTTCAAAGCTGTTGATCATATTTACCTACAACAAACAGCCCCACTATTTGCTTTTATTAAGGCTAAACACATTCAGCAGGCTTTTGGTACCATTTGGGTTTTGCAAGTAGATTTTCCTGCTGGGAAGAAAATAAGCTAACCTGCTGAAATAAATATTCAGTCTGCTTGGCTGTTACATTTCTCTCCGAATCTTTGCCCTAGGATTCCTCAGAGTGAAGTGTTCGCATCAAAGTCCTAGCACTTTTGTGATGCTTATACAAACTACAGCTCCTCACACTTCAGGCCTGGTGGCACCTGTCTGTGAAAAGCAAATGTTGATTTTCAGGTATAATAAATGAAAGTTACAAAATTCAGTGAGCCTCCTGCCTGCTCTTCTTCCTCGGGGGTGGGGGGTTGCCAGTCACTGGGAGAGCTCCCACCAGGAGAAAGGGACAAGGGAACAAATGTGTAATTGAGGTGTCTGGCCCAGCAGGTCCAGGCACCAGCCCCAAGCTGCCAGTCTACCAGGTGCCACACCTCTTCACACAGTTGTCTCCCCCTCCCCCATCTCCCTCTCTTCTTTATTCCCATTTTGGTTCTAAACTGAGCAGGGAGATTTCTTTCTCTGTCACTCTAAAATTTTTTGCAAATTTCTATGGAAACTAATTTTGCCCTTGCAACTGTGGGCAATGTATATCATTTGCAACCTCCCTTATCTTTTGCCAGGACTTCCTCCCACTCCAATCCCATCTGACACTTTAACACAACAGATGTGAAACAGCCCAATTCTAGTCACTTTTCTATCAGAAATGTGAGCTCTTTGGAAGCAGGAACCAAACATTATCTTTTTACATTTAAAAAAAAATCCTTAAAATTCTCTACATGGCTTCCAGTCCATTTTATTTAGTTACATAGGAGTTTGTTAGTTTTTGTGCAATAATGGGTAAGGCCAACTGAGCATTTACTAAATGCCAAGCACTTTACACAGATTCTCCCATTTAATTCTTATATCCATTCTATAGGGTAGATATTATTATTTACATTATTTTACAGATCAGGAAAACGAGGCTCAGAGAGGTTAAATAACTTAACTAAGATCACACATCCAGTAAGAGACAGTCAAGTCAGGAGCTAAATGCAGTCCTAACCTAGAGTTTTGGTGTATGACACTGTTTTCCCAGGACGTTTTGCTACTGTATCCTGTTTTTATTATTATTATTTTTTAATATTTTTATTTATTTCTAGGAGAGAGAGACAGCGTGAGCAGGGGAGGGTCAGAGAGAGAGGGAGTCACAGACTGAAACAGGCTCCAGGCTCTGAGCTGGCAGTCAGCACAGAGCCCGACGCGGGGCTCGAACCCACGAACCGCGAGATCATGACCTAAGCGAAAGTCGGACGCTTAACCGACTAAGCCACCCAGGCGCCCCTGTATCCTGTTTTTAAATCTTGGTGAGTTTATGCTTGGTCTAGGAGAGAAATGTTAGGCTCTGCCAACCACTCTTTGTGCCCCTTCGTAGCAATAGAGCCCTGAAGGCAGCTAAGAATGACCCAGATTTGACCTACAAACATCAAGCGGGAGGGCAGCAATCTGGAGCAGAAGGCTGCCTAGTCTCTTACAGGGCTCGTATTCTAGGAGTTCAGTCTGGGCGTGCCTATCAGTTCTCCCACCTGCTACACTCTCCAGTGCTCCACCCCTCACTTTTGGCAGGGGAAAGGTGCAGCCCAATGAGAAGATAGGCTGTCCTCTCTTGAGGAAGGCAGTTCTCCCGTTCTATAAAGGGCAAAACTGGTACCCAGAAGGGCAAATTATGCTCAAGGACACAGAACCAGTTAGTCCCCGTTCAGTTACTGGGTTTAACTCACTGAACACAGTAATGTGCTTCATCCTCGAAGCAGACAAACATAAATCAGCTCCTTACAAAGAAACACCGAGACTGAGGTCTGAGATCTCAAAAAAACACCCAGAAAAAAAATCCAAAATAGCACTGCGAACCTGTGGGGAGGAGTTCCAGTCTTCCGTCCTGCCCCTGACCCCACCCCGCCGGACCCACTCCGTCGGAGCTAGCATCCAGGGTTAAGGCTCCGCCCCTCAGAGGCCGCAGCCAATCGGGGAGCCGCGAGCCCGCCGCGTGTGTCGCGACCCCCTTCCTGCCGGCCGCGCCCCCGCCGGCAGTGACGTGCCCCGCCCCGCAGCCGCGGGATTCAAACTCCCGGAAGCGGCGTCCGCACCGCGGGGTGTGTCTGCGCAGACGGTAACGCAGCGCTTCGCCTCAGGCGCCGCTGGCGGCGAGGAGGCGAGGGTGGCGAGGGCTGCTAGGGCCCTCAGCCCCCGGGCCAGGCCGGACCGCGAGGTAGGTGCGGTCAGCGGACAGATCGCGTCCGCTTGGACTCCGTCTCCGCTCGCCCTGATATAGGTCCCCTTCCCGGGCGCTCACTTCGTGCCTGGCATCGGGGAGCCTCACGACCGTCAGCGGGTCGATCCTTCCTTTCAGCTTTGCGGTGGGTATCATCACCCTCTTTGCCATTTTCTTTTTTTTGTTTTGTTTTGTTTTGTTTTGTTGGTGCGGAGAGGCCAAATGACTTGGCCTAGGTCTTTCGTGAGTACAGCATTTTGCCGACTAGGCAGCACGTTCATGTCTGTTTTACAGACATCTTCACTTTGGAGGTGAGAAAAAGAAAGTGCCTCGTTCCGCAGTTCTTCTTTACCTCTGTTTCCCCACGTAGATCTCATGTGAGGAGTTTTGTAAGATTCGCCTCCACTTGGAGCCTGTGCAGGTTGTTGGATTGCAGTATTTCTTTGGCCACCTCCTGTCCACCATGCCTTAGATCATTTCAGCCAATCAACAAATATTTATTGAACAGCGGCTGTTAGGTTCTGTGAGTGACAAAAATAATTCAAGGTTCAGCCCCTGAAACGACTGCTGAACAAATTTTAAAAGTGGGTGTAGGATGGGACAATCGAGTACCAGATTGTGTCCTGTGGCCAGTGTAGCTTATACAGAGGGAAGGTGTCCTGGACAGGATGTAGTTTGAACAGTGTGAACTCCGTGAATGTTGGCCTCATAGGAGTAGAAAAAAACAGGGAAAGGAGGTTGGGAGGAGTAAATGGTGGAGAGCTGGGAGATCCCAGCAGGGTCTAGTCCAGAAGCTAGAAACAATCCATGGTAAAAGTTCTGTCCAGGGGTCAGGAAGCAAATGTCCATAGGTTCCTTCCAGTTCTACTGATCCTTGTAGTTCCACTATTCTGTGTTTCAGTGACTTGGTTGGAAAGTAGTTTTCTGTCAAGTCAACCCATTATATCAAGTCAACCATGTGTTACTAACAGAAGCTTATAGGAAAGAATTTCCTGTGGCAGCCGGTTCTCAAGACGCCATAACCTTGCATTGGTCTTAGTTGATTTACAGTTATCTCAGTCTTTCACCTTAGAATGGGCAAAAATCCAGGACTAACCTTTTGCTAAATGGTCTGTTCCACTCAGTTTACACAGTTCTGCTGTTTTCAGGCTCTCTGATTTCATACTGGATGAATGACGCCAAAAATCACTTCCACAGACAGGCCTTCCCCTGTCACCTTAATGAAGTAGGTCTCCCCTATTTTTACCAGAATCATTTATCACTATATAGCATCAACTTTACTACTTGAGAATCTGTATTTGTGTCCTTGTTATGTCTTGCCTCCTTTACTAGATTGAAAGTTCCAATATGTAAGAAAACATGTCTCTTCTTTCCTTTTTCGTCTTCTTTTTTCCCTTTTTTTCTTTTTCTTTTTTTTGGCCCATTTATACCTAGCACCTATGATGCTGCCTGGTAAATTAGGTTTTCTAATATTTTTTTAACACACAAATGGAATGCACACATTCCTCTAGTTTACCTTAGTCACCACCATTATTTTTATCTTGGGATCCATAGGTAGAAAAATGCTTTTAATCTCCTTAATTAAAGCTACCTTTACTAAAATGTACAGTATTTTTCACTATATATTTTGCTCCTAGGGTTAACATTATACATTTCTTCTAAACTGTTACCTGATACTGTTAGCAAATTCTAAGCTTCTTACTCAATTTGGCCTCTTATTCTTAATTCTTGAATATTGTACCTTTTTTTCCTAGAATTGTCTGATCTTAGGATCTCCTCACTTCTGCCTCACTGTACTCTCTCAACTGACTATTTACGTAGATCTGAACCATATCTTCCAAAACAAGACATATCATTATGTCAGATAATGATATTTCATTGCTTGTGTGCTCAGAATCATATCATTTACCACTACTTTTTTATTCCTGGGTAAAATATGTCTTTGTGATCTGTTTCATTCAGACTTCATTTGATGGTTTAATCATTGATCTTTTTATTTAAATGAAACTTTGTCATTGTAGTAAGACACATACAGAATCCTGCACAAAACATGTGTCCAAGTTGACATATTTTTTAACATTTTTATTTTAATACAAGTGTGGTTAACATATAGTGCTGTTTAGTTTGAGGTGTACAATGTAGTGATTCAACAATTCTGTATATTACTGAATATCAAGATAAGTTGACATACTTTTAAAAGGCGAATTCTCCCCATGTGTCTGCCACCCAAATTAAAGAATAAATATTGTTACCAGCAAGCCAGAAGCCTTTCCCAGTCCCTTGGTTTGGCTGTATCTCTTCTACTGAGGAAGAAATATTCTTCTATTTAGCAAATAGGTTATTAGACCTTTCCAACCAAGCCTTTTAAACTTAGACCAATAATGTATAATTGTATTTTTATTTTTACAGTTTCAGAGATGTCTTCCAGAAGTCCCAAAAGTTTAATTAAAGGTAAATGGGGATTGAAGCCTAACAACTCTAAATCAGAAACTGCATTAGAAGAATTTAGGGGAGAAATTGCAGCTTTAAAAACATCAGTGGATGAAATCACAAGTGGAAAAGGAAAGCTGACTGATAAAGACAGACATAGACTTTTGGAGGTGAGTGGCCGTCTACGCGTTTTTAAAGTATAATAAGCCTTACTTATTACTTACTCTTACTGTAGGAGATGAGAAAGTATTTTCCCAGTAATGATATAATTTAGTTATTCTGTTCATTCACTAAATGTAAAAAATCAAAACTAAAAAATTTTGAAGTGTTCAGTGGAGTTCAGACTTGAATGTGAATGCTTAAAAACTCATTTTATGTTATATATTGGTTGCTTTCAAGTAATCCTTGTTTTCAGATTTTTTGAGGTAAAGTCATTATATATTGGCATTTTGCTTTCTGTTAAACTACATTTCAGAGTCTCTACAGTTTGTTGTGACATAGTCAATAAAGCAGTTAAGAATTTATTAAAACTGAAAGGTTTTAAAAACTTAATCATTAATTTTATTTTATTTCACAAAAGTTATTTCCTTGTTCATAGTTAGAAAATAAATGACCTATGTTAAATAGTATCATTGGATTTCTTTAAATTTTACTTTATAGGCACACCTAAAAACTAATAATTTATTTTTTAACAACATATTAAGGTAAATACTTATTGAAGCATTGAGAAATGACCTATCACCAATTATTATTCTTTTTAAGTTTATTTATTTTGAGAGAGACAGAGTGTGAGCAGGGGAGGGGCAGAGAGACGGGGG
>NW_027527853.1:5219105-5263968 GCF_008692635.1 Crocuta crocuta | reverse complement strand
ACAGTGGGCTTTGAACTCCCAAACCGTGAGCTCATGACCTGAGCCAAAATCAAGAATCAGACGCTTAACTGACAGAGCCACCCAGGCATCCCTTAGATACAAAGATTATTTTAAAATCTGGTGATAGAATCTAATAGCTTCCCTGAGGGATCTCTTTCCAGTTCTTTCTACTTTATACAAGCACTTGTTGTTAAAACTTTATTCCTTTGTAATCCATTGAAATTGAACTTCTTGTAACTTCTACCCATTTGTTCTAATTGTACCTATTATAGCTGCATAGAACAAATCTATTTTTTTATCCATTTGATGACTTTTCAGATATTTGAGGAAATCTTGCTTTCTCTTACCTTCTCTTATATATATAAGTTTATTTATTTTGAGAGAGAGAGAGAGCAAGAGAGTGAGTGTGTTTGCACATGGGGAAGGGGCAGAGAGAGATCAGGAGAGAGAGAATCCCAAGCAGGCTTTGAGCTGTCAGCACAAACCATGAGATCAAGACCTGAGCCAAGGTCAAGAGTCAGACACTTAATTGACTGAGCTACCCAGGTGCTCCTCCTCTTACTTTTCTGTAGACCAATCACATATTCTTCAACTTTTCTAGCTGCTTATCATCCTGGTTACTTTCCTGAACATTTTGTGATGTGTTCATATTCTGACTTATGCACCTAATATTGTTCACAGTGGCAAACATGGGTTGAAATGGCAGTATTATTTCTACTAATTTGAATGTTGTATTCTACAAAAGCCTAAAATTATACGGGCTTTGTTTTGGTAACTGTATCATACTACTGCCATATCTTAGGCTTGAGGCAACTAAAATCCCCTCATCATTTTCTCAGGGTCACTTAACTCAGTTTCCCCATTTTATATTTGAATAGCTGCTTCTCCCTTCCACCCCCATGCAAGTTTGAGGTTTGCTGTTGTTTTTACCTTGTTAGCATATGAAGTCATTCTGCTAACTTTTTATGGACTATCCATAGATGCTTTCTCTCCTTTGTCAGCAGCAACTTAACAAGTGTGCCTTCCTTATCTTTTAAATCCTTGGAAATGTGAACAGTACTTTGAAGATCAGCCTTTAGATTTGATACCAAATCATTTATTTTTTTTTAATATTTTTTTATTTATTTCTAGGAGAGAGAGAGAGAGAGACAGCGTGAGCAGGGGAGAGTCAGAGAGAGAGGGAGACACAGACTCTGAAATAGGCTCCAGGCTCTGAGCTGGCAGTCAGCACAGAGCCCGACGCGGGGCTTGAACCCACGAACCGCGAGATCATGACCTAAGCGAAAGTCCGACGCTTAGCCGACTAAGCCACCCAGGCGCCCCACCAAATCATTTATTAACAAAAAACAAGTTAATGAATGCATTTTTATCCAGCTGTAACATTCTGTAATTTTTAAGTTCTGTTGCTTTGTGTTCAATAATGAGCATATATCTCTTGTAGGACTCACTTTTAGCCTTTAAGATGGTTGGAACTGGTAGGATGGAGGGGTGATTATCACATACTCATACAGGAGCCAGCCTTTCTTTAGCTGGCTTCTCCCATTCATTTTACATGTATCTGAACTACAGCACTCACCATATTGCATTGGTTTCCCTCTCTGTGAGCTCTCTGAGCACAAGAACTTGTGCTCTTTTTTTTTTTGGCCCTGGTGTCTAGTATAATGGTGACTTGATGTGTAATAAACCCTTCGTAAATGCTTGTTGGATGTTGTTTATGTCCATGTTTGACATGGCTTTGTTCTAAGATTCTTCTTAGTTTATATCTAGATAATTCGAGTCCTGGAAGCTGAGAGGGAGAAGAATGCTTATCATCTCACAGAGAAAGACAAAGAAATACAGCGCCTCAGAGAGCAGCTGAAAGCCAAATACAGTACTACGGCATTGCTTGAACAGCTGGAAGAGAAAACAAAGGAAGGGGAAAGGAGGGAACAACTGTTGAAATCCTTGTCTGAAGAGACCGATGTATTGAAAAAACAGTTGTCTGCTACAACTGCAAGGCTTGCTGAACTTGAGAGCAAAGCCAGTACACTTCGTTTATCACAGGTACTTGCCATTTCTTTAAACCCAGATTTTTTCCCCTTTCTGATACAGTTTGTAGTTCTTGTGAAGAATGAGTTTGTTAAAACGCAGTTGTCAATGATGAAACAGTATAGTATTTTTTTTTATAGCCTGATACCCTCTCCATAAACAAAAATAGTTATTATGGCTCCCTCCATTCCCCAGACCATTGTTTTGCACAAGGGAATGTTCGGAATACAGAATCCACTGTGTATCTACAACATCCAAGATTTTCTTGGGCTGTTGTTTTTTTTTTTTTTTCCTGTAGTTTGTGTCATGAAGACAATAGGGTTCCTTTTGTCACTGTTTTCAAATTTGAGATACACAATGATAATATCAAGAGTGCTTTTTCAAGCACAAGTGCTTTTGCTCCCCCTCTTTTTTTCGAAAGTTACTAGTGTGGCAGAAAGAGCAAGACTTTATTGGCAGGCAGGTCTGGGTTCAGATTTTGGTTCTGCTAGTTGTGTGACTATAACCTTTCTAGCCTTAGAGACAATGCTAGAATTCACAAGACCCTTCTCCTAAACCTCAGTTTCTGCAATGGTAAAATCAAGATAAGAATACTGGAGATTAAAATATGAGCCTAGGTGGCTCAGTCGGGTAAGTGTCCGACTTTAGCTCAGGTCATGATCTCAGTTCGTGAGTTCGAGCCCTGTGTCGGGCTCTGTGCTTACAGCTCAGAGCCTGGAGCCTGCTTCAGATTCTGTCCCTCTCTCTCTGCCCCTCGCATGCTCGCATTCTGTCTCTATCAAAAATAAAATAAAAACATCAAAAATTTTTTAAAAAATACTGGAGATTAAAATAGGTGAAGGAGATAAAGAAGTCCAAAAATGGTGAAAGAATACTGGGAATAACATGTGATAATATATCTAAATCCCCTAGCACAGTGCCTGATATATAGTAAATGCTCTGTAAATGGTTTCTTGTTGATCAGATCTTTGATTCTTTAATAAATTTGGATACTTGGATAATACATTACAACTATTAATACCACCTATAGAAGAAAATCTGTAGATTTCAGATAAAATACCTCAATGTTATTCGGGGTCTTTGCACTTTCTCTCCCATTTAGAGTAGTCAGAATGATCAGACGTATACATTTATGTGTAATTATGCACTTTTATGTGCCTTCTCATAGATGGGCAGTTGAGTATTTTTACAGGTGAATTTAAAGAGGTTAAACTTTTCTAGAGAATTTCCATGCAACTAAAACTAATGAAAATTATAATGAGATCCAAAGTGGTTGCCTAAAACTTTTCCTTAAAACTCTAGAATTAGTTTCTCCACTCTCAAATATGGAAACACAAATCCTGGTATAAATGATAATTTTAAAAACATGTATTCTTATAGTAATTGTGTAGGCTAGCCACTATTAATTTCTGTAGTAGTCAGCCTGTTTTATTGCTGTAACAAACAACCTCCAAATCTCATGGTCTAATATGATAAATGTTCGTTTTTTTCCCTCATGTCACAGTTTAGTGCAGGTTGGAGTGGAGGAGGCTTTACTCCAAGAGTCACTCAGATCCAGGTTCCTTCCATCTAGTGGCTCCCCTGTCCTTCCACCAGATCCTCTATGTACAGCTGTAAGCTAGAGAGAGTGTGTGGAGCATGGGGTGTGGGCTTGGGGGCCAGGCCTGGCATTGGTATATTTCACTTCTGCCCACATTCCATTGGATGGAATTCAGTCTTATGGCCTCACGGGGAAGGCTGAATGTGAAGTCCAAGTATGCCCAGGGAAAAATAGAAAGGGGTTTGGTGACCTATCTCTGTCATGGTTTTTACTAAGAGGACTGAATTGAGAGAGAGGAGGGGCTTTATACTAGGGTGAGTATCTAGAGAACCTTTGGAGAAAAATATTTTGATTTGTTGCCATTGTTCACACAAATCTATTTCTTTACAGCTGTTAAAGAGAGTGAAATATAGCTTTTTATGAGTTCTGTTGGTTATCATGGATACCTAAACATTTATTTCCTCTCTTTTTCTTCCTCTATGAGAAAATGAAAAAAAAAAAAAGGGGGAGAGAAATTATGTTTTGAGTTCCATAAAATCTGTCTAACTAGTAGCAATTACTATTTTTAATACAAATATAATTCTAGAAAACAACTTTTATCTTTTGTTTGACAATTTAGTATTTTCCAGATTTCACCTAAATAGCCCACTTCTTTTTGTTTTATCTCATTTTGGTGAAAACCACTGGGCAATTCATATGCACCGAGGTATTCCAGCAATTCAGAGGACTCAGAAGTCAAATTAGGTACGAAATCTCGGGGCTTCCAGTGTGCTGAGGAAGCTTCCAGATATTCATTCTCTTGTACTCATCACCTGGCATGATGATTCATCAGCATGTACTAGATCTGGATTTTGGGGATGCCCTTGTGAAGTATACTATGTTATTATAGAACTAAATATAATGAGGAAACTTGTATTGTTAAAATTATGATATTAACTAATACTGGTTTATTTCAGACTGTGGCCACAAGCTGCTTCAACTCATCAATGAGTAATGTTCATGAAATGGAAATACAGTTGAAAGATGTAAGTTCATTTTCCTTTTATTCAGTTATGGGAAAAGAGGACTGATTCATTCATTCTTAAATTTCATGGAAATTGACACCATTGATGCTGTGACTTGAAAACAATCTGTTGAGGTGGAGAACTGAATGGTTTGAGATTATCTCCCTAGGTTACTACCTTAGATATCATTCTAGGCATTCAAGAGGGACAGTTACTCTAATCATGGTCTCATGAATAGGCTAGAAAGCCCTAGAAATCACCCAAACATCTCAACAACATCCCTTTTTCATCTAAATCGAATTTGCCCAACTATTTTATTATGGTATAATTTAATTTATAGTTTCTCTTTTTGTTTATTCATGCAAGATGTACCTATTCATTTAAAATTCTTCCCTTGCTTTCATAGTTTGAAAAGGAAACACATTCTTAGTATACTCAGTACATATCCTGTAGAATTTGGTATGAGGTTATTTCTACATATATGGTGAAGCTATATTATTTCAAACCTCTGTTTTAATACAGTAAGGTGTTTCATTAGGAATTGAATAAATTCAGGGTTGTATTTTTTTTTTGAGTTTTAGTATCAGATATACAAAGTATAAAATTCTTGAGTTAATTATTAGGCCAGTAGGTAGGTATTTTGATTCTAGAAATATTACTGGCATGTCTACCCTGCTCTAAGTTGCTCTTAAGATTCCTGTTTTATTTCATCTGGCAAGTGTACCTTGAGATCTATTTGATCTTAAAAAGAATTTAAATCTGTCCAGTGTCTGTATAGCAGGATCCTATAGTAGCCTTGCCTTATCAAAGTAATTTACCTACAGGTAACTAAGATAAAGAAGAAGAAACATAAATTTTAAAGATCTATCAAAATAAATTCTTTGTGTTGTATGTTACTCTGACCTTTATCATTCTGTGTATATCAGTACCTACCAGAGGCACATATCTATGAATAATTTACCTCCCCACCTCTAGTTTTCCCCCTTTTCTTCTCCAGCCACGCTGGCTTTCTAGCTACTCCTGCATCACACTGCCTTTTGTCTTTCTCTTCCCTCTGCCTGGCACACTTCCCTCAGATAGCTTCAGGACCCATTTCCTCACCTCATCAGATAATACTTAATTGTCACTTTCTGGGAGTAGTGAGGGGTAGGGGAGTGTAGCCAGGGGTTACCTGGCCACTTTTGTAAAATTATAGCTCCCAGACAATTCCTATTCCCTTCTCTTGCTTTGTAACTTTTCCCCTCATCACATGTAAACTGTTAAACCTACAATATATTTTATTCACTTTATTACATGACTCTTACATTGGTATATATATTTTTTTCATTTTATTTAAATCCAGGTTACTTGACATATAGTGTAATAATGGTTTCAGGAGTGGAATTTAGTGGTTCATCACTTAACATATAACACCCAGTGCTCATCCAAACAGATGCCCTCCTTAATGCCCATCACCCATGTAGCCCATCCCCCCAACCTCCTTCCCTCCAGCAACCCTCTTCTTTTTCCTTCCCTTCCCCAATGTTCATCTGTTTCATTTCTTAAGTTCCACATAAGAGTGTAAATCATATGATATTTGTCTTTCTCTGACTAACTTATTTTGATTAGCATAATACTTTCTAGTTCCATCCACTTTGTTGCAAATGGCAAGATTTCATTCTTTTTGATCACAGTGTAATATTCCGTTGTGTATACATTGGTATATGTTTTATGAGGGAAGGATTTCTGTTTTTTTCATTGCTATATCCCCAGTGACTAGAACATTTGAATTTTATTAGTACCTAAAAAAATATGCTATTGTCTTAAACTTGTCTGTAATTTTTAGGCTTCTTAGCACCAACTGCTTCAAATATCAGCTAAGGTTATTTTTAGATAATGACAATTTTTTTTTTTAATGTTTTATTTATTTCTAGGAGAGAGAGAGAGAGACAGCATGAGCAGGGGAGGGTCAGAGAGAGAGGGAGTCACAGACTGAAACAGGCTCCAGGCTGTGAGCTGGCAGTCAGCACAGAGCCCGACGTGGGGCCCGAACCCACGAACTGCGAGATCATGACCTAAGCGAAAGTCGGACGCTTAACCGACTAAGCCACCCAGGCGCCCCTCAGACGCTTAACCGACTAAGCCACCCAGGCACCTCAGATAATGACAATTCTTTATATGAAAGTAACTTTGAAATGTTATGCATGTATACCCAGTCTTTTTATTCCATGTTATCTTCCCGGCTTACTTAAGGATCACATTGTGCTTCTCTGCTCTGTTTACCTTGAAAAGACTTTTAGACAAGTAGAGTAAAATTTAACCCAACTCACCTTCAATAGACCGAGCAATGCCTCCCAGACTCTCATGTGCATATGAGACTACGCAATTTTCATAAAATGCGGATTCTGATTTCATTGATCAAGGTTAGGGCCAAAGATTCTGCATTTCCAACAAGTTCCCAGCTGCTGCTGTATTAACTTACATGTTTGAGGAACAAGAGATGGTTTAGCTCTGGTTGTCTCTGAGCCCAGGAGGAGACTAGGGAGCAAGGAAAGTGACCGGTCACTCTTCTGAGCACAGGCACTGTAGCATTATTCCGCCTTGAGAGCCCAGCAATTCCAGTCCCTTACCCTTCCTCCAGTCTCTTGCAAAGCTTCCTGGAGCGCTTTGCCCACCTATTTTAAAAATCAGTATTTGTTTTGGTAAAATAAGACCTAAAAACTCATGCTTACCTTTCTTAAAGCCTAGCTTTATCATTTCTCCGCTACCGTTTAAGTCTGGCTGACCTATTTGAAATAATCACATGGCGTTCATACTGTAAATGTTGTACAATGTCATTAACTTGCAAACCAAATAGCTAAGAGGAAGTTGAAATATTTGCTCTTAATTTTTAAAATCTGATTTTTAAACAATTTAGGGAAGATAGGTAATAATTAATTATTTGGAAAAAGTAATTTGCAGAAAAGTTACAAGGATGAAAATGATACATAAAACAACACCCAGTACTCGTTACCAAAATTCAAACATTGTTAACATTTTGCTCCACCTTATACCTCTCTCTTTCAATACCCCCCATATAATATTTTTTGCTGAACCATTTGAGAGTGAGTTGCATATATTACAGCCCTTTAAACCTATATACTTTAATATATATATTACTCAGAACAAGGATGTCCTCTTACACTACTACAGTACCGATAGCAACTTTAATAATAATTTAAGAAGGACACTATACTTCTGTGTAATCTACCAGCCATATTCCAGTTTTGTCAATTGACTCACATTTTTATTCCTCTAGTATAGGCTAACATTTCAACCTGCATTTCAGTTTTTGCCCACGAAGCATGTAATGTATCTCTGGGAAGCCAGGAGGAAGAGCTTTAGTAGCATTCCACAGGGCTTCCCTTTTGTCCTCTTCTGCCCTATATTTTTGTTGGTAACTTGAGTGGACATTTTAAATGCATGCCTAAGGAATGTGTAGAGGACACAAAGCTGGAAGAGATAGTAATATAATGATGACTGGAAAGATGCAAAACTACTATCAGCCATTTATTGATACTAGTCCATCAAATCCATTAATTATTGATGCTATTTAGAGAAGCAAGCAAACGCAGTCTGAGAAGAGGCCCACGTAAAGAAATGTTTACTACTTTAATAAAGTAATATTGCCACCATGTGGCTTTTTAAAATATTGCACCTCAAATCTTAACCTGTAGTTCTGTTTCTCATACTTAAATAATGTATGGACAGGTTCATTTAATTTTTAGTTTATATATATATGTATATATATATTTTAATTTGAGAGAGAGAGCAAGCATGAGCAAGGGAGAGGGGCAGGTGTTCATGAGTTTGTAGGATGCTCATGGAAAGAACCTAGCAAAGGTTAGAGGAACTCTATAGACTTAAGAGTTTTTATATAGAGAGATCTTTTTAGACTTGAGACTCAGTCATTTATATCTTTAAAGATAGAAATTCTTATCTGAAAGAAGATGCCTTGATTACAACCAAAAATGTCCAGTATATTCCTTACCACTTTTCCCATCTCACTCCCTAGGGGAGATGCCAGCTTGTAGGGGAGGGGAGTCCCCATTTTTCAGTATACCTACAACAAATGCAGTGTGATTCAAAAAGAATTGAGCACTTTTGAAGATGTATTCCAGTATGTATGTTTTGCTTCAGTCCGATTTGATCATGCAGCATTTTTGTCAAGAACTTTGTACCATCTTTTTTGGCTCCCCTGAAGGATATGAAATTTTACACCCTGGCTGCCACTTCAACCATTGATAATAATAAATTCCAACAGGTCTAGGATGAATGATGACATGAGGGGTACATATTATGCACTTGTTAAAATCACAGAAATAGCTGTGGTAGGTCCAATACGAAGAGGTTTGATTACATTTCCATACATTCCTTAGTTAATGAGTAATAGATTCTTGAAAGTGTTTGATTCTTTTTGAATCATTCTAAATGGATTGTCCTACTGTATGTAAGGAACTTCTACTAGATTCTTTCATGCTATTTCCTCCCTTCCCTGCATACTCTCAACTTCAATCTGGGTCTGAAAGACTTGCTTGGATGCTTGTTGATTCTGGCAGTCAGTGTTCCTCCACTCCATGTCGTCACCATCATTCACAAACACTCATCAGGCAGGTGCTTGCTATGGAAACATCGAACACATGAGTAGAACCTACAGAATCTAAACAAGCCTGGGCTCAGCTTTCTGGGGGCTCATGTTCTAGCTCAGATAAGAACTAGAATCAGGAGGCAATCAAGGTCATGAGTGTACGAGATACCAAATGGACTGAATGGACATTAAAATCACTGTTGGCTTACAAAGGAGAGGGAACTTGGTGAGGGCAGTTATGGTGAGGAGCCTTGAAAGACAAGCCCGGATGCACTAGAACTTGATGAAAAGGTGGGATTTAAGTGAGTGGGTGATATAGGAAGGAGTTCTAGGGCATCTGGGCTGAGGGAAGAGTTTAAGCAAGGCACAGAGTGTGTATAGTTCTGTAGACAACAAGGTGGCAGCGGAGGCCAGGAATGGCCAGGCTGTAACTTAAAGAGATGGGATGAGGCACATTGTGGACCATTTTAATGTTAGCCTAAGGGAACACAGCTCCAGTTTCAGCAAGTGGTGTCATGAAGCTTTCAAAAATTCTGTTACTAATATAATTAAAATGATATAGCACTTTGGGGGACCAACGGAGAGGTTGAACTGAATTTATAAGGAGTAGCTGTTTTTCTGCAAAATACGGAGTGATCATTGTGTTAATTAACCTAGAGCTTTTGGTGATAGCCTGTGCCTCTTCTTACTCTCTTAATGGGGAAATTGCCTTCCAACTGAGGATCTGTATTATTGAGCAAAAAATAGACATATTTTTCCTTTTTTCTCTTAATCCAGACACAGGGTTTACCAAGATCCAATAGTGAATCATTGCTCAAGTAGGCATTCCTGTGGGGGCAAACAGGTCATAGCACGGGCACCAGGGCCAGAGCACTCCGTACTAATGAGCTTGGCTTCACGAAGGGGTGTTTACATCACTGTGTGTGCCTCCTTCTGGGACCCTTCATCTGTAACATTTTACACGTGTGACATCAGGTTTAGATATGAACAGCCTCTCTACACAAATAGTCATTGAGACTTATTTCCCCAGCCTCTTAGGAGCAAAGAACGAGAAAGGGACAGTCCCATCTTCTTAGATTGAACTTCTAGATTAGAAAGGAAAGAAGAGTTATCTCATTGCATAACAGTGCTTATTTAAGAATTTCTAGACGCCCCCCAAACCCCCCCCAGTGCCAGCCGATGAATCATCTTTTTTACTAGCTTTCAACTTGAATCTGGGCCCCACTTTCATTAACAAAACTCCACCTCTCTGGCGAAACTAGGGCAGGAGTCAAAGGGGTGGGGTAGTGTGCAATTACTGGAGATACTTTGCCTTTCACTGAATTTCCAAGGATCCAGTGGTTAAGAACAGTGAGAGCTAGAATCAGAGGTGATATGAGCTTGTCCTGACTGATAATAATGAACCACCTCAGAAAGGACATGCCTTTGTCCAGGTGTTCCAGCTTGTTTTATCCACTAAAGCTAATGTAGCTTCTTATAGGAGTGTTTGCTAGTGTCTTGCCACAGATCAGGTGGGGTCAGGTTTTCAAACTTAGCTAGGTGGCCTGGTAAGGCTATCAGAGCATATCTAGTTTCTTGAGGGAAAGATATAACCAAAAAGAAAAACTAGTGTTAGCAGTAACGGTGAAGTGAATCAGTTTCCCTGTTACGAGCTAACTTACATAGACACTGTCATATTAATACTATCCCATCATCCAAATAACTCTTGAGTGTACATATTGTACACAAAGCTGGGAATCCTCTCAGAAGAGCATGGTCTGCCACTTCAAGAAACTTACTATTTGAAAGACATAGCAAGTACAGATAAAAAGCTGAAGATGTTTGGTAAAATAACTTTAAAAATATGTAGATCTGTGTAACAACTGAGTTCATAAGCCTCTATACAAAACAAGTGAGTGATCCCAGTTTTGGATTTTTGCTTGAGTTGTAAGAGATGTAAAGGATGAAAATTGGTGATGAAGACGGGGGGAAGCTCTTTAAGTTGATCCTCTAAGCAGACACTGAGATGGAGTTTGGAGAGCAGTTTATTGGGCAGCAACACCTGTGAAAGGAGAAAAAGGGTGGCAGGACGGGGCAGGAACACCAGACTGCAAGCCTGACAGGGTCGACGTCTCCAAGGAGAGCTCCCGAGCAGAGTTATGTGTTGGGTAGAAATCCACCTTTCTTAAAGGGAGCCTGAGCAGCGCACCTCACCTCTGCCACAGAGGCATTCTAGTTTACAGAGAACGACATGGGCACAGATGCAAAGCAAGTATATATACACATAGGAGACAGCAGACGAATGAACTTGACCCCACGGGAACATGACTTTGCCGTGGTGTTGGGTGCTCTGAAGGAGCCTGACGTTAGAATGGATCTTGAGGTAGCAAGCCATGCAGTGGTGGTCTAGACTTCTACTATATGAACCACAAGAGGGTCTGCATACTGGAAAAGGCCACATCACTTTGGCTCCCTCTCATTTTAAGATTTTGGTCTTTCGTTTTAATGGTTTGCTTTCATTTTCATTTTGAGGCTCTGGAGAAAAATCAGCAGTGGCTTGTGTATGATCAGCAGCGGGAGGCCTATGTAAAAGGACTTTTGGCCAAGATCTTCGAGTTGGAACAGAAATCAGAAACAGCTGCTCATTCACTCCCACAGCAGACAAAAAAGGCTGAATCAGAAGGTAATGGTATAAAAATGTTCTTTTGGGGTAGGCCTGCCTGACATTTTCCAAAAGGAGAAATTCATCAAATTTAAATTTTTATAAATACGTGTTAGAAAGTAAAGTAAGCAAATCTTCTAACCTTGAAGTAAGAAATACCATGTTAGCAAGTCTGTTTTCTCACTGGTTTTGATAAAAGGGGGCACAGCCACAGAGTAATGGATCTCTGGCACATCTGAAGGCACATTACATTTTCTCCTTCGTGCATGTCCTTCTCTGCCTTCAAAGATCTTCTCCAGCTTTATTTCCCTCAGAGTCTGCCTTGTCACTGATTACGTTTTTACTCTGCTTCCTTGCATGTATTCATATCAATCCCAGGAGAAAGAATATATCTTATAGATGATTCTTCAGTCTTGAATTTACCACAAAATTGAAATGAAGGCTCCTAAGAATGAATCAGTCTTTTTGTCAAGTTCTTTGCAGCTTCCTTGACATTGAGTTTCACAAGAACTCTTAAGAGGCGGGGCAGGAAGGGTCAGTATTCTCATTTTATAGATGGGGAGATAATGTTCAGTAGTGCCAGGTGACTAGCTAAGAAAAGAGAAACCCCCGTGCAAAGCACTTGTTAAAAGACTGACAGCCCAGGGGCACCTGGCTGGCTCAGTCAGTGTAGCATGCGACTCTTGATCTTGAGGTTGTGAGTTCAAGCCCACATTAGGTGTAGAGATTACTTAAAAATAAAATCTTAAAAAAAAAAAAAAAGACTGATAGTCCTAATGGGACTGAAGCCTTGAATTATATAAAGAGAAGGCTAGAAAAAGGGAGACAAGATTCCTAATCTTGGAGTTTCACATTTAAGTATTTAAAATGAAACTAATGGTGAAAAAGAAAATATAAAAAGAACTGGGCACAAAGTTACTTAACTGTAATTCCTTTGTAAGTTATATCTTACACGTAAAAGTAAGATTTTAGTTGTGGGCTAAGTCTAATTTCTTCTTTGGCGATAGTGTTCTCTGCATGTATATGTGTTTTATCAGAGTAGTATAAGCTCTTGTTAAGGTAATTTAATAGTAATATAGGAGGACTCGCCCCACTCTTCCTAGTCCATCACAGGTTGCTATTTCCTTCTCCCAATAGAGCAGCTGCTTTTAACATTTCTGGTTTTGATTTTGGTGAGTATACCTATAAATAATGAGCTTATATCTCATTTGTTGATTTATCTTTAGACGTTAGTGACTTTCCCTCCCATAGAATAGCCATATCACTGTTTTCAGTTCTTCTATTTATTAGTTTAACTTCAAATAATGTTCTTGAGTTTCTGTATCTTGTCCCATCAGATATCAACTCTATCTCTTGACCCTTCATTTTGTAATATCTTTTTTACAGAAATGTCTTTAGTTTTAGCTTCACAGGAATATTATCTATTTTATAAAGTGAGTTGTGCCCTGATGTGTTTGTCATAGGTTATCTTCAAGAAGAAAAGCAAAAATATTACAACAATCTCTTGGCAAATGCAAAAAAAGATCTTGAGGTTGAACGACAGACCATAACTCAGTTGAGCTTTGAACTTAGTGAATTTCGAAGAAAATATGAAGAAACCCAGAAAGAAGTTCAAGATTTATATCAATTGTTGTGTTCACAAAGAAAAGCAGACGTACAACATCTGGAAGACGATAGGCATAAGACAGAGAAAATACAAAAGCTCAAGGAAGAGAATGATATTGCGAGGGAAAAGCTTGAAGAAGAGAAGAAAAGATCTGAAGAGCTCTTATCTCAGGTGAGCCTAACCAGTAAGACTTTCTATGATTCAGAATTCAGAATTGCCATTGTACTTATCAAGCATCAGAGACTCTGTTAACCAGTAGGGAACCAGCAAGGAACAAAACAAGTTCCTGCCCTTCCCTGGGATTCTTATTTAGACTGGAAACAGACCATAAACCAGTACCTAAAGAACTCCGGAAAATAAAGGAGGGCAATCTGACACAGGAACTGGGGGCCAGGGAGGCCTCACTGCAGAGATGGTATTTGGACAAAGGCCTTTTGGCAAGAAGGAGCCAGTGAAGAGAGCAGGAATTCCCTTCTGTGGAGGAGCTCATGTACAGAGGCCCTCAGGGAAGACGAGGCAGGTGTGTGTGTGAGAAGCCAAGAGGTGTGAAGCAAAGAGGGGATCGGTGCTGGTTCCCAGGCAGGCACCTCGATCATGATGATACTGTGCTCAAGTTAATCACCTGATACCATTTATGTTCTCATTATACTCAAGACTTTCTGCCAGGATGTCTCTGCCAGTAACGTTGGAGTTACTAAATTAGGATTATTAGAACTGAATACTTCTTCAACAGAAANGCAGGTGTGTGTGTGAGAAGCCAAGAGGTGTGAAGCAAAGAGGGGATCGGTGCTGGTTCCCAGGCAGGCACCTCGATCANCAGAGGCCCTCAGGGAAGACGAGGCAGGTGTGTGTGTGAGAAGCCAAGAGGTGTGAAGCAAAGAGGGGAATCAGTGCTGGTTCCCAGGCAGGCACCTCGATCGTGATGATACTGTGCTCAAGTTAATCACCTGATACCATTTATGTTCTCATTATACTCAAGACTTTCTGCCAGGATGTCTCTGCCAGTAACGTTGGAGTTACTAAATTAGGATTATTAGAACTGAATACTTCTTCAACAGAAACTCGTTCATTTAAATCTTGCTTGGCAGCATGGAATAATGGAAACAACATTATTTGGGGTCCATACCTGGTCTCTAGTTCGGGATGTATGCCCTTAGGAAAATCAGCTAACTTCCTTCACTTGAAGATTATTGATGTGTCAAGTTAATAACAGCAGTCTTTCTTCTTCTTTTTTTTTTTTTGGCCTTGTAGGGCTTATGTCAGCTGAGAGAATGTGAAAATAAAGTAAAGGGCTGGGGTCAATGTTAGTTATTCCTGGCATTAGAATAGTAATTTTTTTTTAATCATCCAGAAGTTGAGAAAGGGAGAACAAAACAGTCCATAACATTTGCCTTCCTAGTCTTTACCACCCCGGCTTCTGCCTGCAGGTGCAAGCAGTGATATTTACAAAAGATTAAGCAGAAATGGTGGGGAATTTTGTTCCAACTCTGTGGGCAAGGAGGTGGGGCACCGCCAGCTTCATTATCCTAGAAATATTAGCGGATGTCAGAACCTCCAGGAAAGGGGGTGTGTGCACTGCAGAGATCAGTGCCATTTATGGGCTCACAGTCTCTGCCTCAGGGAACCCTCAGCCAAGGTGGTCCTGCTTAGCTGCTTGTACAGATAGCCACTATGACATTTGTGAGCCTTTCCTGCATCCCAGGTCAAGCAGTAAAGAGCGGGTATAACAGCTTGGCTCTGTTTCCACCCTACAGGTCCAGTTTCTTTACACGTCTCTGTTAAAGCATCAAGAAGAACAAACAAGGGTAGCTCTGTTGGAACAACAGGTACTTACTGGGGCTGCTTCTAAATTCAGCTTAACTTGTTAGAAAATGGAACTTTTCCTCATGTTTACACTCTTCTATGAAGAACCATTTGAAAGTCATGAAAAAATGTTTTTGATAAACTCTAACAACAACAAAAATGCAAGTGACTATCTGCACTTGCCATTTATTCCCGTCTTTGGGCTAAACCAGATCCTCTGAGGCAGCGTGGCAGTTGTTTTGCCAGGGAGATGTTTGCCTCGGTAAATCTTGCTGTTCCCTGCATGGCTTCGGAAGTCCTGACTCTAAGCGAGCAGGATCTCCCTAAGAGGGCGACCTTATAACTTCACGTAGAACTCAGAGAGATACCATTTATTCTCAGAATACAGACAAGAGATATTTAGTGTATTCCAAACCAGGGAACAGCCATCTCTTTCCCTTCTCCTCCTGCCCCAGAACAGAAGGGGGGTCGGGGAGGACACATTCCAACCAGCAACTTCTTAAGCTGCTCCTCGCTCACCTCAAGCACTGGCTTCGCTCCTTGGATAAACCAACCCCCAAGCCATAAACTTCTCTTTGTCAACATCTCACTGTACTTGGATAAATCCTTGCCATGACGGCACAGCAAATGTTTGCCTCTTATGCTAATAAAAAAAATTCAAGCACCCAGTCAAGAGAACTTGATAGTATGTACTAACCATAATTGTCTCGGCCTGGGTATTTTTCCAGATGCATGCATGTACTTTAGACTTCGAAAATGAAAAAGTTGACCGTCAAAATATGCAGCACCAACTGCACGTAATTCTTAAGGAACTGAGAAAAGCAAGAAATCAAATAACACAGTTGGAATCCTTGGTGAGTCTGGAATGGTTAAACTAAACCTTATTTTCTTCTTTCCCTTGCTGCCATTTTCCCATTTATGTATCAAACCAGTGCCCAGACTGGGAGGATACAGCTTGGAGAATGGCTGTTTCTCAGATCAACAGGCAGAAGCCCTGCTTCATTGGCAGCACACCTGCCCGTTGAGCATCAAGCCAGAGCACTAGAATGAGGGCCCTGTGTGCCTCTGTGTAAGGATGACATTATTGCTGCCTGGGATCACCTCTGTGACTCTAGATGCACTAAACAGGGGCTGGCCTGGGGGAGAAGGGATAAGGGAGGGCAGCTGTAAATCCTGAACTGAAACCATGTTTTTCTATTTAAGAACAAAGAAATGCCATTTTTAGTGATAATGGATGGTTCTGCTAATAACACGGTTGCAGGCATGTTGAGTTAAGCACATTTTGTGGGTTACCTTGAACGCACAATCTTTTAAAACATAAACCTTTTACATAAGATTGCTTCTATGAGGAAATGACTTTTAACTTACTGTTTTCATCTTCCTAAGAAGCTTTTGAACCAAACCTATTGGTAACTGTGTTTGTGCATGTGTGTCCCATTAGCACATATTTTATTTATTTTTAATTCATTTTGAGATAGAGACAGGGAGAGAGTAAGTACATGTGCATGAAGGGAGAGAGGTTGAGAGAGAGAGGGAGAGAGAGAATCCCAAGCAGGCTCTGCACTGTCAGTGAGGGGCCTGATGTGGGGCTCGATCTCACAAACCATGAGATCATGATCTGAGCTGAAGTTAGACACTTAACCAACTGAGCCACCCAGGCGCCCCAGCACATATTTTATACATGATCCTAGTACTGCAGAATATTTGCAGAAGGTAAAATGTTACAAATAGAATTCCTCAGTTTTTGAAAGAGAAAAAAGCAATTGTTAAAAAAAATCATTTGTAGCTTCTTTATGAGTAAAAGACAAAATATATTTTGACTCTGTTCTTTAGTAAGTCATCCATTTTGACCACTTATAATATTTGAAATTGAAATTTATAGTTCATTTCTGTTAATGACTGTTTTTCAAAGTATAGGAAGCCAGAGGGTATACAAAAGAATGGATAATTTTCCTGTACTTTTCTTTGTTTTTCTGCTGTCCCTCATCTTTAGAGTATGCTGTAAAATATTCATTTTTAAGCTGTATTGACTATTCTGACTTCCTCAGGGGAAAAAAAACCATTAAAAAGGAAAGTCACAAAGATATTATACAATATTATCATCATTTCTGTGTGTAACCTGTTTGATCTGCTAAGATTCTTTGCTACTCTTAATTCTGTGTAGTTTTTTTTATTGCTGAACTTGCCCTTTTACAAAACTAACAAATTTTGTCAGCCTTGCACATAGGTCTGGCTCTACGTATTTTATTTTATTTTTTTTTTCTACGTATTTTAATAAAACCTATCCATGTAAACACCCAATTCTAGTACTTTGTGGGTAATTTGGGTAATTTATAACTACTTCATATACATTTGTTTTTCAGAAGCAGCTTCGTGAATTTGCCTTAACAGAGCCATTAGTCACTTTCCAAGGAGAGTCTGAAAACAGAGTAAAAGTTGCCTCACCAAAAAGTCCCACTGCCACACTAAATGAAAGCCTGGTGGAATGTCCCAAGTGCAATATACAGTACCCAGCCACCGAGCATCGAGATCTACTTGTCCACGTTGAATACTGTTCAAAATAGCAATATAATTATTCTTTGTTTTTGTGGCAAAAGATTCAATACTGTATCTTACATTAGCTTATGGACGTTTTGAATTACTTATTTCACCTCTTATATAAGAAACTGCCTCTCTACCTTTGAGACTCTGGCATAGGAGTGAATCATTGTTGTTTTTGTTTTTTGGGTTTTTTTTGGCTGCTTTGCATTTTCGTTGGTAGTGATACCTCCCTGAGATGGTTCATCCTCAGGCTTCAGTGATGGAATGAGGTGAGCTGAGACAGCTAACATTTTGCACTGTTAAAGTACTTGATAAGGAAGAGATAGTTCAGGTTATTGCTTGTGGGCTAAATCTGTTGCACCAGCAAGCAAATATTTTATGTTTTTTTGTAGGTTTTTAAAAATCAAAGTTAATTACCAAGGATCTTACTATGTTGACTTTTTTTTTTTCAGACATCATAAACCTACAATTCCAATTTTCACATCCATTGTTAAAAGCTGGTAATACTTTTTACATTTTTTCCTATTATAAGGCGGTTATTAGAAAAGTTGGAATTTTTCTTGATCTTTTTCTGCAGAGCTGTGTTCTGATAGAAGCACAAGACCGATTCTGCTTAAGGAATACTCCTTAGTAGCCACACACAGTGTTTTCTTTCATATTAACTGGCTGTAACTTTAACTTGAATTTCATTAGCACAGGTTGGTCACTTAAAGTTGTTAAAATGAACTTTAACAAAACCATCTAGCCCTCTCATTTGATTTGCAGGTATTTTATTTATTTATTTTTGGCACTCTTAAAGTTGGGCAACGTGATGAACAGATACTTGCTTATCTGAATATATATTTTTATACGTGTGTGTGTAAACCCCCATTTTTTAATTTCTTCAGGTTTTCTAAAATGCTGAATATGGGCTACTGTTAGTAATATAAAGGAGAAAAGAATAAAATTATTTAATACGTTTTAGCATGTCTTGTATTTATGTACACAGGAAGGTATTCTAAGATTTCTGCTCTCAGAAGTGTGCCAGAGAGCAATGGATTCACTAACAGTGTAAAGTGAGAATATAGTTAAGGATCCATTAGAACCAAAAACTATAGGAGGCTCAGTTCCCCACAATCACTTAAAAAAAAAACACACATTCTTGGGTTTCAAACTCCCAAATCAGCTCCAAAGCCCAACCTCTGTCTACCCTGCCAGAAAACTTTTGTGGATTCTCCAAACTCAGTATACTCAGGTGATGTCATAACCAGAGTAATGGAATGCTCCTTGAGTTAGAGAGGAACACAGCAGAGCAGAACATACCAACTGATCTCTTCCCTCCCTTTGGTCTGAGAAGTCCTGCCTTGTGGACCCCTCCACCCGTTCTGTGGGTCTCTGCAATGCCAATTCTCCAACGTCTTTAATCTCATTCTCCAAACACCTAATAAATGCCATCTACGTGTCAGTCCCTAGGCTAGGTATTAGTAACACAGTGACAGTAAAATGTAACCCCTTCATCACCATCTAGTAGAGCAGGCCAACATCTAACAGATGTAACATATAGGAGGTGCTATAATCAAGATATACAGAGGATACAGAAACTGCCTTACTCGTTTTTTGTTTTTAAATTTGTGTGAGAAAGAGAATGCACACACAAGCAGGGAAAGAAGGGGGTGGGGGGGGGGAGAGGGAGGGAGAGAGAGAGAGAGAAAGAGAGAGAGTCTTAAGTAGGTTCCATGCTCAGTGCAGAGCCTGATGTCAGGCTCAACCCCATGACCCTGGCATCATGACCTGAGCCAAACAAACTGAGCCCCCCAAGCTGCACCAGAAACTGCCTTATTCTAGTGAAGACTGGAGGTCTTACTCTTGAAAAGATGCAGATCTTACACTCAGATTTTTTAAAGAAAAAGTAGGAAAAAGAGTAAAAGTAGACTAACAAGTAGAATGGAGCTCCTCCTAAGGGTAGCCCCTAAGGCAGGCCATGGAGTGCTTCTGAGCGATAAGCCTGATGCTGAGCATAGGGAAACAGTCCTGCATGCTATTCACGTGATTTAAACACACAGCTGATCTCTGAGGGAAACACCACTATAGCAGTCCTGACGCTGAGACTAGAAAGAGATGTCTCCCGTGTGCGCTCGTGGAGAAGAAACCATGTAAGGGAGAGGTCCACAGCCTCAACTCAGTGTCGCCGTAAGTACAGCAATGGTGCCAGGTTGCTAGTTTCTCACCAGTGTTCTGCGTGGGTGAATAAGGTCATGTCCAGAGGCGATTCCATAATCTTTGAGGGCAGCCCCTGTCCTACTCTCCCAGTACGTAGCTTTCTGCTGCTCTTGCTTATCCCAGAGCAAATTTTAGAGTCAGGGGAGGCAAATCAAAATCCCCCTCTGACAGGAGCTTGGTAGTGTGAGTCAGGCAGCTGGCCAGCCGGAAACTGAAGGCTAGAAAATGGTGCCTTTACGTAAAGGAGGTGCCCGCTGCTCCGCTCCAGCGAGTGTCTTAGGCAGGTGACTCAACTGTGGCCGATCTTTCAGATTTTCCAAGAGAAATCTGTAATATTTAAATATAAAATCTTCCAATTTAATGTGGGCCACCTTTCCCATTTATAACTTGTTTAGAGCATCTCAAAGGGGCAAAAGGAGCGGTGGCTAGCTTAACCTGAGATAGGCAGGAAGCCAAGGCAGGCTCTTGGTCCTGGCTGCTGCTTGAGACTGAAGTCTGTCTCCCCAAGTCCAGTCCAAACAGGCACTGTCAGAGGGACACAGTGAATATGGCCCTCCCTGACCATTCCCTTCCACATGCCATCTGGCTTTCTTTTTGTGGCTACACTTCCTAAACAGAACTGGCTGGCTGTCAGCATGTCCTTGCTACCCTCTGCTTCCCAAGCCTGACAACTGAGGTTATGTCCAGGCTGGAAGGAAACTAGGCGATCATCTACTTGAGCATTTTGGGTCCAGGAAATCATCTCACCTTTGGAGCACATTGAAAATATTGATTTCTTGGCCTCCCCTAGATCTTTTTCCTAAATCAGAAGGTCTGGGGGTAGGGAGCATGGAATGTGCATTATTAACAAGCTGTCCAGAGCATTGTGGTGTTTTACTGAAGGCTGAGAACTGCTCATCTAGTCCGACTTTGACTTTATGAGGAAACAGAGTCCCAGAGGGGACTGACTTGTCCATAGTGGGTTGGCAAGAAAGTGAGGGAGGCCCAGGCTTTCAAAGGCAGTGGTCATGAGAACCCTTACCACTTTGGCTTGTGTGCCATGATTCTAGCAAAATTACCCTTTCCAAGATCCTTAATGCTCTGTCTGCCTAAGGCAAATCCAGTGGTTTGTTGGCCTGGGTGTCTTTTTATTATCTCTGTGTTGTGCTCCCTGTGTTGAATCTAATGATATTTTCGTTTTGGACAGTTGAGTGGGAAATACTGGCAAGACATCCAAGTGGCCAATTTAGGGGTGGCACCCAAACAAGGGTGAAAGGTCAGGGCTAAGGAAGGGATTTGTATAGAATCTGGAGAGATGAAGAAAGGATTAAAGAAGACTGAGCCCTGGGGAGCTTCCTGCAGTTCTGAGGTTGACAGAACTCAGAGAATCTAATTAACATTGCATCACCCAAACAAAGCAACCAGAGGAAGAAGGAATGGCATGCACCGTAGAGAATGAGTTAGCATCTGGTAATAACCTTCATCTTCTTGCCTACCAGACTCAGTATATTGATTTAACCCCAGGATGAGCACATCTTCCACTACAATGTTTTAACAGGTATTACAGGTAAGTCTCCTGAAGAAATCTTACCCATTTCAGGGGATGTGACAGGCACTGATCTCCCTAGTTGATTCAGCAAACATTTAGCCCGTCTGCAACAGGTAAGATGCCGTGTGAGACACTAGAGGTGGAGAGAAGGGAATGGTGGGCCCACCTTTAGCAGAGCCAATGCAGGGCGGATATCCAAGCAGATCAATGACAGCACAGTGACGTCAGTGCCGCATTAGAAGTCACCCCACTGTGGAAAGAGGAGAGACTTTCCAAAGGAGGCAATGCCTGAGGTAGGTTTAAGAAAACAAATAATATTCAAGTTTTAATAGTGTTTGTTCCTGTACTTACATTGAAAGTGAATCATTAAGCAGAACTTAAAGAAAAGGGCCTGGGTTATATTGGTCACTTTCTGATGACAAAGGGTGAGGGTGTACAGGAAGGACAGGAGCGTGGATCCAGATTCTGACGCAGTAAAAGACATTCCTTCATATCCTCCTAACTTGCTGTCCAGAGTTGTGTAGCCACAAAAGTACAGAAAGCAGACTGTTTTGAATGATAAAATATCGAAGGAGATAATAAATAAAGGTTTTAATGAAGGAGAAGAAAAAAGCTTAGAAAAATGGCAGGTTTGTTGTTTGGTTCACAGATTCTGCAGACAGTACCTCTGGCACCTTGCATAGGCTGTGAAGGTGTCCATTTTCTCTTGATTTTTATAAGATGGAGGTACATGGTGGGGAGCTGATACTAGAGGACTAAGAACGACTTCCAGAGTATATTATTCTTCAATATAAATTTGACAATCTCACATTCATACTATGCTATGGGAAAAATTCCCTTCTCTCAGAAGAATGAACTTCATAGAAATGATTCTGTTTATTGGAGATCAAAAATGAAACATCTCAACATTTAAATCTTATTTTGTTTTACTTCTTTGGCAATTTCAGCGAAGCGCATTAGTCTGGAAAGATCCCTGAAATGGGAAACACCAGACGTGGGATGAAAATCTGGCTCTGACTTAAAGCAAGTCACAACCTCCCTAAGCCTCAGTTTCCTCCACTCTGCGTTAGGAATGGCAGCACTGCCCTACCTGACCTCCTAGGATGTCATCAAAACCAATGTCCAATTTACTGTAAGGAATCCTATGTACGAAGCATTTTTAGTGTCCCAAGCAAGATGCTAAAACTTCATATGTATCATGTCATTTTGTCCTCATAGTAACACTATGTATATGGGAGTTTCCATAATCGTTCCATTATACAGATAAGGAAGCTATGGTTTAGAGAGCTTAGGTCACTTGTCCAAGGTCACACAGCAATGAGAGTGGCAGGGCCAGTACTTGAACATGACTATGTCTTCCTCTAGAGACTGAGCTCTTAGCCCCTCCATAATGCTGCCACTCCTCTATCACCTTAAAGCCAGAAAATGAACTTGAAAGCACATCACAGAAGCAGAAATACTGTCCAGGATTATTTTTATTTTTCAGCAATGACTATAGTACAGATGGGGATGAAGAGAAGACAGGAGATGAAAGTAATGTTCCTTACCCCGAAGAACTTCCATTCGTTTTACTTATCCATTATAACCAACTCCTCATCCTGATCTACAACTAGTATCAGTGCAGATGCGTTCAGATGCAGTTACAGGTTTTCCCCCAATATCCAAAAATTGAGCAGCCCTATGAAACCTTTCTAAGCCAAAATGGTGTTAAGTGAAGAAGCAATTACCATTAATTTATATGGAAAAAATTTTTGAGCATTCCCAGCCCAAAAAAGTAACCTTTCTTAGGCTTTTCTGATACCTTAGGACATATCCTGCTAACAGATGCACGAAATCAACTAAGACAGAGCCGAGATGTTCCCAGACAAGTTTTGGCAGCATGACGCCAAGATGCTGAGTGTAGTTCCTGGTGGCATCACTCTCACTGCCCAGGGAGTGTGCTGCCTCTATAATGGCTTTCTTTCAGTCATCAAAAACAGACACTAATGTTGGTCCTTCACGAAAGCAAAATGGCTATAACATGAACTTTCAAAAGTGGGGGATATTTGTAACAGAAAAGGCTGATACCATTGGGACATTTACTATTTGTTTAAAAAGAAGTATGGAACCTGATAATTCCAGTTTCACAACATGAAGACCGTGGCCTGTCATCTCTATAATTCCCTTGGTCTCATACTCATGCTCACAGAATGGCTGCTGCAGTTCCAAATATCACAATCTAATGAGACATTTTTTCAAAAACCAAGAAGCAGACAGCTAGCCTGGGTAATGAATGAGTGCTCCTATCTGCCTATCTCCTTCCAATAAAAGAAAATGTATTGGAAAAGGAAATATCCATCTAGAAACTGCACACTGCACTTTCCTACATCTCCGTAACTAGCACAGGATTACATAGCATAGTAGAATGGGCCAGACTAAGCTTAGGTAACAAATAAACCCTGCAGTCTCAGTGGCTTAACACAATATAGGTTTATTTCTTGCTTTCCTCACAATTTTTGTGAGCTAGTGGCCCTCCTTTGTCTTGTAGCCAAACCCCTGGGATCATGAGACCACGAAGGTCACTGCAGCAGGGAAAGAGGGAGGAAAGCAAGGGTACCAGCTCTTGATTGCATGAAACTGTGACATACTCTGTTCACATTCCTATTGGTTGAAATTGATCCAGTGGCCCACCTCCTGCAAGGTGGCTGGGAAGGACAATCGGCCCCGCAAAGGAAACAGTGTGAAGAACACAGCACTGTGTTCTGCTAACTGCCCCCCTGATGTCAGGGAAGGAGAGGCTTGGGAATGGCTGCTGCGTGGGAATCTGTACCAGGTCTCATGTCCATCTGTTCCTTTCTTCAGTGTTCTCTGAGTTTCCTCGATTCTTACACCTTTCTTCCATTGCCATTTTCTCTCAGCACAATGGTTACTTTTCACTTGTCTGTCATTCTGTCCCTCCATCTACTCCTGCCCCAACAAACTGTAAGCTTCTTAAGGTTGGAGGTTGGATCGTCATTCCTTCCCATCTCTCATGCCCAGACTAAGGTCTGGCATATGGTAGGTGCTCAACAGATGTTTTAGACCAAGTGAATGAGGGTCTTTTCGAAACAGTTCAGCCATTTGACTGTCTTTAAGAAATACTTGGCTTATACCTAAACACCTAAACTTTAGAATTTAGAAGAATCACTGAGGAACAAGAAGTATGATTCAGCCCCTAAACAAACATGGGTGCTAAAGATAATGCAGAATAGACTTCAAGAATGTGGCCATAAATCAAGTAAATATTTGATCAATGATGTCAACAAATGTGAAACATTTCTCTAAGTAAACTGACTTTTGGAAAACCATTTAGAATACCTTCAGTCTGGTCTTGGGATGTTAACCCAAGCTATATCTCCAAGGTTGGAAATGTTGAATATCCCATGAATGCCCGGAGAAGATGTCACAGGGATGGTGGTTGAGGCGGTGGGGGGAGGGGGTCGTAGTTGTAAACTTATAGGGTATTTTGATATATACACTTTAAGAAACTTCATTAAGGAAGCCAAATAACCTGAGGCACTTCATCAGCCAGGATTATCGCCACCATTATAGTTGCAATGTATGAGGACCATGTGCCAGATATTGTGTTAAGGTCTTTATGTGCATTATCTGATCTGATGATCTCAACAGTGCCATGAGGCAGGTCTTACTGTCATGCCCATTTTACTCATTGGTATAGTAAGGCTGAGAGAGTTTAATAATTTACCCAAGATGATATAGCTGGAGAGAGATTGTTGGCAAAAATTGAGAACCAGGCTGTCTGGTTCCGAAGCCAACAACTTTTAACCATTAAGCTTTAGACTTGCTCCCATAGTCAAGGAACTGGAAGATTTGGCAGATGTTTGCTCATCATTACTGTGTAACAACACAGCCCTAAACCTAGTGGCTTAAAACAAACATTTATTACTACCTCTCATGGTTTTGTGGACTGATAGGGCCAGCTGGGTGGTTCTCTCTTGAAGTCTCTTTTATAATTTCAGATAATCTTGTGGCCAGCTTCAGGAGTCACACGGTGTCACTTCTACTGTACCTACTACTGACAAATGACTCAGGACCAGCCTAGTCTCAAGGGGAGAGGCCTACACACTAGAGAATGAGTACCAGGAAGCATCCTTCACCGGGGCCATCTGGGAAACTGACTACCCTCATGGAGGAATGAGTACATGTGAAGTGTCCTGGGCAGGTGTCCAGGCACTGACTTCTTTGAAGGGACTTCACATCCACTTCTCATCTGATCTTTCATTGCCTGTGAGGCAAGCAGGCCAAAGGCAGGACTCGATTTCTATCTTATAGACATGGAAACTGTTGCTCGTTGAAATTTACTTACCAGAAGTCATACAGCTTCTAAACGTGGGTGTGAACTCAGGTGTTCTGAGGCCCCACTAGCAGAAAGTAATCAAGGGGAGGTAATCATGGATCTAAATGCAAAAGAAAAGGATATCATTGTAAGAGTTTTAAAACATGACAACACCTATTGTAATAGCTGATGCAGGGATGAACACATAGCTCCAATTTGCAGTATAATTTGGTACATTTCTGGGTATACAATCGATGCCAAAGCTCGAGTGCTGCAAAATCTTTGACCCAGAAATTTCACATGTAGATAATTTTCTTAGGACATAGCCATGAATATGGACAAGTATTTAGTTATTAGGATGTGTTCTGTAGTATTTTTGCTATTAGGGGAAAATTAGAAATAAGCCCAAAGTCTAACAAGAGGATTTTTAAACAATGGAAGAGCACTCTTATTAAATTGATGTTGTGGGAAAATATTTAATGCCACATATCAATGTGTGCAACATTATTTATGGAAAAAAACAGATCTGAAAAGGGTATTATAATGTGCCACTTTTATTTTAAAACATACATGTGTCCATACACACAGAGAAAAAGACAAGGAAGATATAACACCAAAATGTTAATAGCAGTTATTTAAGGACAGTAAGATTATAAGTCATTTTTCCTTTATCTTATTTTTTCTTCTCTCTTTTTTAAAATTACTTATAGTTTAGGTTGCTTGTGTAATGAGTTTTTTTATTTAAAAAATGTGGTTTTTTAAAATATTTATTTATTTTTGAGAGAGAGAGAGAGAGAGAGAGAGACAGAGTGTGAGCAGGGGAGGGGCAGAGACAGAGGGAGACACAGAATCCGAAGCAGGATCCAGGCTTCGAGCTGTCAGCACAGAGCCCGATGTGGGGCTAATATGACACTTTTCAAAGTGCTTTTTAATTCAAGGTCTAACTTGATACCTACAACGACTCTGCAAGGACGCTTGGAGGTGTGCTATTATCTCTATTTTGCAAAGGGGAAGAGTGAGGCTCTAAATGGTTAAGTCCGTAGATAACCCAGCTAGTTAGTGACAAAAACAGAACAAGATTCTGGCTCTCCCAGGTGGTTCATGGACTTGAGATGAAGTCATAGCAGCAGATGCTCAGTCACACACTTTGTCTCCTGCTGTGGACCCCTATCACCACCCCCAGCTACCGACGGCCCCTCCTGCTGCAGGCCATCCCCCTTCCACCACCACCACACTGGTCTTTGGTCTCAGCTCTCTGACTCTTCTCTGTGGAACCTGCCCTCCCGCAGTCTCAGTCAAGATCCCAGGGATGGGCATGCAACCCCAACCCAGCCCCTGACGGCCATCCTTGGGAATTCTGCCAAAGTGCTAGAAAGGAGTGTGCTGAGTTGGTAGGAAGTAGGAAGAGCTACTGGGACCTCTGTGTTCCTGCTGGGGGACTGATGGGCTACCTGAAACAAAGCCAATCAGAAAAAAAGAGTCAGGAGGCAAAACAGATGCCCAAACAGGTCATTTGTGCACCTGGGTTCTGATTGTGCCTCAAGCTAGGCTAGATCTACCTACTGGACCTTTGTTTACTTGAGCCAGTACATTTCTCTTTCCTCTCTTTCTTTCCCTCCTCCTCCTCCAACTACCCCCCCGCCCCACACACACCTTCTCCTTACTCTTCTTCTATTTGTTCAAGTTGAGCTGAATTCCTGTTAGTTGTAACCAAAAGACTCCTAACAAGTATACTCTCCCATTTCGGTTTCTCACCTGTAAAATGAAGATCCTAATGGTACCAATCACTCCCACACAGGATTGTGGTGCGATTTATATCAGTGGATGCACATAAAGTGCTTGTCACACCATGAGAGGCAGTAAATGCTACCTATTATTTTTAAGGAATTGGAAGAAACTGAATCCAGAAAATCTCATCCTTTCACCCCAAAAAGAAAGAAAGAGAGTAAGACTGCCCCATGCTTAAAACCATAGAGAAGACAGGATGAGAAAAGAGAAAATGCCATGTCAGCAACTTCCTCCACGGTGATGCTCTTTCCTAACTTCTGGTCAGACAGGGCCTGGGACAGGAGCCGGGGGAAGCCTCCATCTCCTGGGGTGTGAGCCAGCGCCCCCACCTTGCCCACTCACTCACACACACTCACTCACTCACATGCTTCCTCATGGCCCTTCTTCAAGGCCAGGTGATGCTGGGCCCCATTCTGCTGGCAATGACTAGAAACAGCAAGCATTGCTGGAGAGGAAGAGAAAGCAGGAGGTGTGTGATTGGCAAGACAGATATGGCTGATTTTGCAACGCAGTTTGGAGAGAGGGAAAGTAAACTGGGAGAAAGTTAGCCGGGCCTCCTAGCCTCATTTCTGCATCACTTGCAGAAAGTAGGGACACCCCATGCATACTCAGAAAAAGCTCAGTTGAAGCTACTTGTTTTCCCAAGCAGTTGGGACTCCGATGAAGCTAGGCCAGAGGGTTCGGAGGCTGAGCAAAACCATTAGCACAATGGGAGCAGCGTTCCGCAGGAGCCCAGTCGGCTGGATTCATCAGCAAAGGCTTCATGCAGCTCGCAGAGTCTCTGAGGGAAGGGCCAGACAACCAGTGTCAAGAGACTTCCTGGGACAATGCCCTCACGGTGGGACACAAGGCACAGACACCATGCATGCCTCGCACCATTGATGTTGGCCCCTGGATGCTAGGAACCCCACAACTGTGTCCTAAACCCCTACCCCAGAATGAGTCCGTGAAGCCTCAAGTTCCTCTTGTCCTTTCCTGGAGGCCAAGTCTATCATGAATGTCGAATAGCTAAGCCTAGGGTTTATGCATTGTTGCAAAGGGGTTAGGAAAGCCAGCATCAGCCTCTGACCTTGGGGAGGTGGGACTCATAATCAGGGAAATTTCCCACCCACAGGATAGGGTTGGAAAGGACAACCATCAGGGATGTATGCGTCCTCCTGCAGCATTTCTACAGTGTGTGGGAGTGCGTATAGTCCATGCCCCCACATCCGCTTTCTAGGGTGCTTTCATCCTTCAAAACTCATTCAAGGCCCCACCAGCAACAACAGTCTAGTTGCTCATTTGGGTGTCACTCAGCACCTCTGAGCTCCAATTCCAAACGCAGTTCCAGGTACCATCTGCTCACCCCCTTCTTGTGGCTCTGCTCCTTCAGGTCATTATTGTCCGTAAGACATGGACCCAGGCCTTTTTCCCCCTACCTTCTGATATGGAGAGCTGAAACAGTCCTCAGAGACATACTAGGCCCCTGGGGGGAGACACTTCCCCCCTCGGACCAGAGTAGTTGGCTCTAATTTGTCACATCCTCCCCACCCTTAGGACTTTCCTCTGGTTTTCCCTCTGTGGAAACAAAGGTCTTTTAAAGTGACCTTAAAAGTGAATTCAGCCACCAAACCTAAAATGCAAGGACAGAAGTAATGTTTTTTAAACACTATGTTTTTTATGTGTCCCAAATGAAACCCCATTTGAGGGGAGAAAGTTGAGAAACTGCTCTAATAGTTTTCTCCTTNGTCTCTCTCTCTCTCAAAAATAGGAGCCAAGATAGTGGGACAGCGTGGAAGTCTTTTTTTCTGTCTTGTGCACATGAAATACAGCCAAATCAACACTAAACCACCCTGCACACCTAGAAAACGGATTTGACGATTAACAACAATCTGCACAACCTGAACCGTAGAACTCCGCAGGTACGCAGCGTGGAGAGGTGAACTGGGGGAGAGAGGAGCCACGGAGGGCAGGGAGCTGTTTTGGCTTGCAGAGAGAGGTGGGGGGAGTACGCGAGAAGCACCCCACACAAAAGCAGCTGGAGAGAAAGTGGAAAAGTGGAAACAGCCGGGGACTGAACTAAAAGGGGAGAAAAGAGAGGGTTTAAATTCCATTAAGGCTATAAAGGGAGCATAGAGTATGAAATTCCACACCTCAAATACCTAGTCGTGCTCTGGTGGGAAGGGTGAATTTCCAGACGAGCGGGTCTGGGAGTCCTGCGGCCACGCGAGATGTTCCACAATTCCGGAAATGCTGCTGCTGCTGCTGCATGACCCCATGAACTTTTTCTGGGGTGGGCTGGAACCCAGCCGCAAGTCTCTGGACATTGGCAGCAGCAAGGTCTCACTAGCATTTCTGGGTGCTGCCGGCACCCGGCCATTGCTCAGTGAGACCCTCCCCCAGAGGATCTGAAAGGGTCAAAGCCACAGTCCCTCAGAAGTGAGGGGTCGAGAAACACATCCACATCACAGATAAAACTCAGGAGGGAGGTGCCGCCTGGCAGCTTGATCGCGTGGTAATGGACGTGTAAAAGCGGGGAAGGGACAGAGATCCGAGACAAAGGACGGTTGTGCAATTCCTGGTCCGCGAGAGCACAGAGTTCTTATACCAGACCGGGTACCTGGATGCCGCCATTTTCACTCCACCCGCGCATGCGCATACACACCTACAGGTGCCACAACAATCCATTCCAGTGAGCTAAGCAGCCCCTTCTAGTGGAGAATGAAGCCATTACACTAAGCCCCACCCAACTGGGCCACCTCGCTCTTCAGGAACACCAGAAATCTCCCTACCGGCTTGGTATACGGAATCTAAAATGCTTCATAGTTTGACTTTTAGGGGATAACGATGTAATATCAATCGTATTTCAGTCTGTTTGCTGGCCCATCTATTCAGTTTTTTTCTTTTTTTTCCTTTCTTTTTCCTTTCTTTTACTTGAATACAGAAAGATTAAAAATTTTACTCTTATTTTCAATTTTTATTTAAAAATTTTTTATGTTTTATTTATTTCTGAGACAGAGAGAGAGAGACAGCATGAGCAGGGGAGGGTCAGAGAGAGAGGGAGATACAGAATCTGAAACAGGCTCCAGGCTCTGAGCTAACTGTCAACACAGAGCCTGATGCGGGGCTTGAACCCATGAACCGTAAGATCATGACCTGAGCCGAAGTCAGACACTTAACCGACTGAGCCACCAGGCACCCTATTTTCAATTTTAATTAAAAATATTTTCCTTTATTATTTTGATTAAATTTTTTACTCTTTTGTAAATTTTTCTTTAGAGGAGAGTTCTTCTGTTTCATCATTTTGGCTAGCTTTCTGTCTCTTGTTAGTTTTAAAAGCTTGTTATGCACTCTGCACCCGCGAGTACTGCTGTATTAAAGAAGGCTCTTTGACTGTCCAGGGCCTGTCCGTTCAGGAAGTGTTCTTTGAGTGGTGTCTCTTGGTCTCTCTTGTTGAGACTTTGGTTATATTATTTCCCTACTCGTAGTGGTATTTGGGACTCTCCACCATGTGTGCTTTGGCTTATTTTTTGAGGTAGCCCTGGAAAAGAAAACAGACAGACAAACACACAGGGAACAAAGGCACACAAATGTACAGACAAATCCAACAAACACACAAACCGAAAGGGAAAAAGAAAGAAAAAACAAAGAAGGGGAAAAAAGAAAAATAAAGAGGAAGGAGGAAAAACAAATAATAAAATTAAAAAAAGAAAAAAGAAGAAAAGAAAAAAAACCCCAAAGACAAAAGACAGTCTAAAAGCATAAAACCAGAATTCCAAGCTACAAATAAAGAGCAGGGTGTATGCAGTGCTGATGGAAGAGCATATACAAGAGAGAAATGACAGGGCGGGAAGGAAGCCACCAGACAGAGAGACTAAGAGGCTTAACTCAGAGAAAGAAAGAGGAGAGGTGAGGAGAAAGAAACGAAGATAATGTTACTCAGAGAAACTGCATAGTCTGGTTACTCCAGAGAGAGAGAGATAGAAAGGTAGCACTGGAGGTGTAGAATATACATCTAGAGAATGGATTAAATGTGCCTGTTTAAGCAAACCAATGATGAGAGTGTCCAGTCTAGCAGAGGGGAGGGATACGAATGAGACAAGGGAAAATATATCTGAATAGAAAGAATTGACCTAGAATTAATCATGGGAGTGCATCCATGTTGGTCTTGCCCAGAGTTCCAATTAAAAAAAAAAAAAGCAGCTCTCTAGCGGGGATGGGTATGGTTTGGCGTAGGCAGGTCTTAGCCTCCACTGCATCTGGCAGGCTGCTCCCTAAGGTCCTGCCTTGGTGTTTGTGAGGAGAAAAATGGCAGTGCCCCAGTTCCCTCTTGAACCAAGTGTTGCAACTCACTCTTTTGGGTCTGATCTCCCTGTACCATGGCCATAGCCAAGGTGAGCTGTGTTCTATATCCCAAGCCAGGCCTCACTTCCAGAACTTAGTCCGAGCTCCCCATTGATACCACCTGAAATATAAACTGCAGGCTGAGTCCCTCCAAGCAGTTTCAAGCCCCCCGCCTCCCCACTGGGAATCGAGCTGAGCCAGAAGAGCAGCAGAGCAGGGTTCAGGCGCGCCACTTCCCCTCCAGGATGCGCTGGTGAGCAGAGGAGCAGTTTCTCCCGGCATCACCTGAGACCAGGGCGTCCTCCTCAAGGTCAGCTACACAGAAACCAGATCACTCTGTGTCCCAAGCCGAAGTTTTTCTCTTCTCCAGGGACAGGGACAGTTCCTTGAGCAATTTCAGCCACCACTCTTTCTTTTCACCTCGACTCACCGCAGCTCCCCACAAAGGGGGCTCCCACCCCTCCCTCCGTGTCTCCAGGTCCCGCCCGTTTTTATCTTCCCCTTTGTACTCATGCTATAAGGTTTTCTCAGCAGACTCTGTCTCCTTTTCCTCCCAAACTTCTGGATTCTGTTAAGGGTTCCTATGGCTTCAAGCCTTCTCTGTTTGAGGGCACATTTTGTAAATTTTTCAAATTCTATTTTACATCCCTCATTTCAAGTTATTCTATTTCATCGTATTCATATTCTCAAATTTTCAAACTTTTTTTTGTCAGTTTCTCTTTTCCTTTTCTTCTTTCCTTTTTACTCTAATCAAAAATAAATAAACATTAAAAGAGAGAGAGAGAAAGAAAGAAAGAGAGAGAAAGAAAGAAAGAAAGAAAGAAAGAAAGAAAGAAAGAAAGAAAGAAAGAAAGAAAGAAAGAAAGAAAGAAACAGAGAGAGAGAAATAAAGAAAGCGTCTAGAAAGCAGATTAAGAGCAATGCTCCAGAGTGGTCCCTGCTCCTTCCTCCCAGGTGACCGTGCCTGTCAGAAACCCCACAGGCCTGACAAGGGGGAGGGAAAACTATGGGTGGAGAATGATTCTCCTCTTCCCCCGCATTCCCGGTCTGCTCTTCACGTTCTGGTGATGTTCATGTACTGCCTGAGTTAGCAGTTTCCTGCCCCACCCCAGGGCATTTCTGTCACTCAGGGCTTGTCTGTTGAATGAGTAACCAGTTCCTCTGTGAATTCTGCTTGAGCCCCTAGGAGAGCTAGCTACCATCCCCATCAATCTCCCACAACATTCTGTCTAAGACCCCCATGGAATAATTACTCAATAGTTTTATTTTTATCCATCTTTTGTGAGTTTCCCTTTATGACAGAGACAACATCATTTCCTATGGGGTTCCCCAACAACTGGCAGAGTGTTTTTGAGTGGAAAGAAGGAAAGATGGATGGATGGATGAATGGACAGACACATGAGCTTTGAGGAACAATGGTCGCTGAAGCCAAATGCCATGAGGGGGCAGTATGGAGCAACCTTTCAAGGTCTCCCCAAACTCTTCCATCAGACCCTGGCTGATGAGGTTTCTAGAGTAGCTTATTTTGTTCAAAATTTTCATTTGTGAGACAGGGGGTTGACGCCTGAGAGGGAGATGGCTTGTGCAAGGAAATACAGCTCCTGAGCTGGCCTCCTGAGTGAGTCTGGCATCTTTCCCTGACAGGACACCTGAACACCCAGCTCCCTGGGCTCTGATGGCCCTGGTACTGCTTACCTCTGGCAGCTTTCGGTTCCCCTGGAGCCCTTTCTGGAACTGTCCATCAGGCCCTGGTGGTGAATGTGTGCATCACAGAGGAGATGGAGTCTGGTGAATCGAGCCCCCACCTAACTCCCTCTTTCCTTGACATGTCTCTTCTGTCTTTCTAGACCTTCATCACCTGGGCTTATATTTCTCAGGAAAAGAAGGCCCCCATGCTCAGAACATGTCCTACACCATGCTTCTCCTCAAAATTTACTTCTCTTGTGTACCTTATCCTCTAGCCCTGTCTTTTAATTTCCTCTATCTCTTTGTGTGTTGGGAGGGGGGAGATGTTGCTAGTATGGTGATGGCTCACTCCCTCCCCTTCTGGCTGTCCACACATTGTCACAGCAGGCCCCTGAGGTCCATGCCTTAGCAGAGGGAGATATCCAGTGTGCACATGAAACCCCCAAATTTCCTTTTAATTCACTCATCTATTTAATTACTAATTATTAAAAAGATTTTAAGCCTCCCCTATGTGTCAGATGCTGAAAAAAATATAATCTTTACATTTATTAAGCCCTTGGGCACTCATGTGCTGGGCACTCATGTGCTAGGCACCATGCTAAAGGCCTGACAGTCATTACACAAGCCTGTGGGGGAGATATGATTATTCCCATTTTATAGATGAGGAAGCAGAGGTCTAGAGAAATTATGGCACTTGACTAAGTGAGCTACAAAACCAGGAGTCTAGCCATGGAGGCTGTCACCCAGATGGTCAGACGTTTCCATTGAAGTTCCCTGTTGGGGCTTGTGGTTGCTCATGCCCAGGGCCCTCTCAGAGTCTGCACCTTCACAGGCAGCTGGGGTGCAGTTAAACACACAGACCCAAGGGATGAGCAAGAGCTACAGAGACTCCAGGCCTGGCTCTCTGTTCACTTAAGTGTATTCTAGCTTTGTGGCTCCTAAAAAAGAATTCTAGAATGTTCCAACAAGTTCAATTCTGCATCTGTATATTAGTACTCTGTGTCAGACCCAGCATCACCTCAAAGCTTTGGCTCAGAGTCTCTCCAGGGTTACTGGGATGGGAGTCAGGAACCTGGGTCTGCTTGACAGGGACCTAACAAGCCACTTGAGCTGGACCCTCTCCTCTTGCGACATGACCTGCTTCATCTGTAAAATGGGAGACTATAGTATCCCATGTAAAATATACTCCGTGCCCCGGAGAGCTGTCCTCAAGATAAGAGCATGAGTGTGAATGGTTTTCAAATTTGGAGGTCTTTTCTGATATAATCTGCGTGCCCTTATTATCACCACGAGGGGGCTGCTGTGTTTTGACAGGGTTCCCCCGGAGGCCTAGCAGTTCTTGGCCTTCAGGACTGCACCGGTCAGGATAATTTTTTGTTATAAATCTCCATGAATCCCATAGCATTGTTTACTTTTATTTTATTTTTTTTTATATTTTTATTTATTTCTAGGAGAGAGAGAGAGAGAGACAGCGTGAGCAGGGGAGGGTCAGAGAGAGAGGAAGTCACAGACTCTGAAACAGGCTCCAGGCTCTGAGCTGTCAGTCAGCACAGAGCCCAACGCGTGGCTCGAACCCACGAACCGCGAGATCATGACCTAAGCGAAAGTCGGACGCTTAACCGACTAAGCCACCCAGGCGCCCCTGTTTACTTTTTTAAATGACTGCCATAAAATGCTCTAAAAGAAAAAGAAGTTTAACACAAAAGTAGGCAGGATATAACCTCCAAAAAAGTGGATGTATTTAGCCTCGTGAAAAGCTACATGGTCAACAGGCACCTGGGTGGCTCAGTCAGTGGAGCACAGGACTCTTCATTTTGGCTCAGGTCATGATCCCAGGGTTGTGGGATCCAGCCGTGAGTCAGGGTCTGTGCTGAGTGTGGAGCCTGCTTGAGACTCTCTTTCTCTCTCTCTCTCTGCCTCTCTCCTCTGCTCATGCATTCTCTCTCTAAAATAAAAAACAATAAAAACTAAAAAAAAAAAAAAAGCAAAACTGTGTGGTCTATATTTTTCTCATTTTGCTTTACATCAGTGGGAACTGAAGCAAGGACTGACCTCTGGGAGCCATTGCTGGAGAGAGTAAGTGGTTTACAGGGGTGCCCTGTGATCCTGCAGCCAAGCCCTCCCTGGGCAGTGAGAGGTGCACTAAATACATCATGGGGCAGTCGTGTGCATCGAAGAACTGAAGGACAGAATAGAAAAATACATTCTAGGGAATGTTTTTAATGTGTATTACAAAATAGCATGTGCAGGGGCGCCTGGGTGGTTCAGTTGGTTGAGCATCTGATTTCGGCTCAGGTCATGATCTCGCCACTCATGCATTCGAGCCCTGTGTTGGGCTTGGGCTCTGTGCTGACAACTCAGAGCCTGGAGCCTGCTTTGGATTCTGTGTCTCCCTCTCTCTCTGCTCCTCCCCTATTTGCACTCTGTCTCTCTGTTTCAAATATGAATAAAAACATTTTTAAAAATAGCATGTGCAGCATGATCTCCCAAGCCCCCAATTTGTAAAGTGTCTCTTTGCCCACAGGCAGCCTCAAATGCACAGGAAAAAACAAACAAACAAACAAACAGACAGACAGACAAAAAACAAAACAAAACAAAACAAAACACCAGAATGCTATACAGCAAAATCCCATGGGGTTATCTCTGCATGGAAGAATGATGGCTGGGTTTATTTTCTCCAAGTTATTTCTTGCATTTTCCAAATCTTCCTATTTTGTAATCAGAAACCTAGAACAAATAAAGTAGCCAAAAAAATGATGCAAGACGAACTATGCCATACACTGAGAGACTTTGGTCTCCTTGGGACCTGCAGGATTTCAGTGACCACATCCTGGACTGTAGAAGGCTCTTCTGGGCCTGTGCCGGCACCACTCACCTCTTGCCTTTGCTTTCCTTGGGCTGGGCCTGGTGTCTGGCTTGTGGTAACTGCCCCATCTTTGTGTGCCGAGTGGACCACTTTCCCTACTAGGAGGGCCAGGGTGGCCGCTGGCCAAGAATGGGCCACAAAGAAAAGCTGCCACTTAAATAGGGGTGGGCCATCCCTAAACTGCTTTCCTTTCTGAGTTTAGAATTTTGTGTCTGAAGCCTTTGATTGCTTCTCTCCTCAGAAGCCTGGAATGAGGTAACCAGCAACATTCCTTCTTCCCACTGCCATTAAAATAAAGACTGTCTAGGGGCGCCTGGGTGGTTCAGTCAGTTAAGCATCTGACTTTGGCTCAGATCATGATCTCGTGGTTCGTGAGTTCAATTCCTGCGTTGGGCTCTGTGCTGACAGCTTAGAGCCTGGAGCCTGCTTCAGATTCTGTGTCTCCCTCTCCCTCTGCTCCTCCCCTGTTTGTGCTCTGTCTCTCTCTCTCTTTCTCTCTCTCTCAGGAATTGAATAAACAGAGAGAGAGAGAGAGAGAGAGAGACTCTCTTTAAAACAGCAGGATTTGAGGAGGATGGGTCTCTTCTCATCGATCAGGCTTCTTGCTGACAAGAGACAGTGGTTAATTCCAGCCAATTTAAGCAAGCAAGAAATGCATTGGAAAGCCTGCTGGTAACTCCCAGTTTGGACAGGAAGCCTGGAGCCCACTGATAAAATGAGCAGGACCCCAGCCATAGGGACCACTGCTGAGTCCCTCGAGCCATGTCTCCATTACAGGCCTCAGTCTTCTGATGACTCTGAGTCCTGACAGATTTATGGTAAGGGTTGAGAGCACGGGCCCTGGAGCCAGACTGCCTGATCTCAGATCTCATCTACCAGGACCTCAGACAAATTCCGTGACTTTTCTATGCTTCCGTTTTCACATCCGTAAAATAGAGATAATAAAAGTACCAGCTGGCATTCCTTATCTTTTGCTATGAAACGAATTACCCCCAAACTTAGTGGCTTATAACAACAATAAACATTTATTACCTCAGTTTCTGTGGGTCAAGTATTCAGGAGCAGCTTAGCTCAGTGACTGTCACGAATTCTCGAGAGGTTCAGTCAGAAGTAGGTTGGGGCTACAACCAGTAGCTGAAGGCTCAGCTGGGGTTGGAAGATGTTTCCAAGGTGGCTCACTCATGTGGCTGGAAAGTTGGTGCCAGCTGGTGCAGGGGCCTTAGTTTCTCCCTAACTGGGCTGCTCAGGGATCCTCACAGCATGGTGGTTGCCTCCCCCCAGAGCAGGTGATACTGGAGAGATAGCTGGCAGAAGGCAGAAGGTACATCCTTCGAATGACCTAGTCTGTGACACCACATCACATCCCTTCTTCTATAGTCACTCATTAGAAGAAAGTAAGTCCAGCCAGCGTGCAAGGAGAGGAAAATCAGGCCCTGCCTTTTGAAGGGAAGTGTATGAAAAAAATTCGCAGCCACATTTTATAACCATGTACCTCATAGAATTGTTATAAAGATTAAATGAGTTAATACTAGTAAGTGTTTAAAATAGTGCCTAGAATATGGTAATTAATCCTTCAATTCCAATTAGGTGTTTAACTACCAGTAGTAGCAGTACTAGTAGTAGTTACTAGTACTAGATTACTGGCACTACTAGTAGTAGTACCGGTAGTACTCGTAGTAGTGATATTCTTATTATTCTCCCCCACCCGCCCTGCCAGTCTGCCTGTTCCTCACTGCCCTCCTCCAAAGTTACCTCAGAAGTGGTGATCCTTCTTTTTTTTTTTTTATATTTTATTTATTTCTGAGAGAGAGACAGCATGAGCAGGGGAGGGTCAGAAAGAGGGAGATACAGAATCTGAAGCAGGCTCCAGGCTCTGAGCTGGCTGTCAGCACAGAGCCCGACACGGGGCTCAAACCCACAAGCTGTGAGATCATGACCTGAGCCGAAGTCGGAAGCTTAACCGACTGAGCCACCCAGGAGCCCCAGTGATGATCCTTCTTGACTTTACTGGCTCCCCTCAGGGAAGCAGGGGCTGCTTTAGGACTGGTCCCACCCTCTTATCTGCCTCAGGAAGATCACCCTGGGACTCCCATGACAGTGGTCGAGCCTGGCTGTTCAGCACCGGGGAGTCAACCCCTTTGGTCCATCCCAGTCCTCACCGTTGCTGCAAGTCCGACCCTTGCTTTCCGCTCTTCGATTCCTCAGGGGAGACACCCGCAACAGGGAGCCGGAGGAAATTCCCCAGGCAAACGATTGGCTCTGTGATACACACGGGGCCTTGCCCAGTTGGTGATAGGGTAAGGGGTGGCCTTTGAGAGCCTGAACAGAAACCAGTGGGCAGGAAGAGCCAGCGGGAAAGACCGTTGCTGCCACAAGCCACAGCGAATGAACGAGCAGGCTGCTCCCTCCAGAGGACGCCCGCCTGCGGGGCGCATGCAAAGGCTGAAACCCAGCCAGGCCCTGCTTGCCAAGTGCAGAACCTTGGCTGCTTCAACCCTGAGGAGGAGGTGCCTTTTCCTAACCATCTGCTCAGAGTTGGCACTTTTTCTAATTTATGGGACCCATTGCATGTGCTAGCTGTGGTAGGGCCACCAGATCTTGTTTAAAGATTCCTGTCCTGGGCTCTGGTGTGTGAATATTTCACCACCTGGAGCTGATTACTTATCCCTCTGGAGTTTAGTGTTTCCATTTCCCAGCTTCTCCTTGGGCTTCCTTCTTTGTCTCATAGGTACGAGGTGGACAGCGGAGAGGACCGCAGGGCCCTTTCCCAGGTGTGTCTTGCTCTCTAACACCTTCCCCGATGTGCGGGAATGCTGTTCAGAACTTGTCTACCTGGGAACTCTAGGGTGGCCTGGAAAATCTCAGAGCATGAGGCAGCCTTCCCCTCCCCTGCCCACCTCGGCCTTGCTGAGGCAGTTACCCAGCTGTAGATGTTTAGGGCAGTTGGGTGTGGTGTGTGGTGGGGACCCTCCTTATCAGGATGGGAAGAACAGAGGTAGGAGGAAGACTTAAAATCGTTACACGAGGAAAGCGCCCTTTGCATTCTGCTCTGGACTGGATCCTGATTTTTCAGGAGATACTCTGATCTCTGCAAGGACTTATGTTTCAACTTGGACTGATACAGTCAGGTGAATAGGTAGATGGCAGATGACAGATAGTCTGTTCACAGGAGAGGTTGCCAAGGAAGTGATGGGCCAGTAAGCAAGTTTATACAAACTTTGTAAACTTTTTCCAGAGGAAAATTTAAAAAACCACATGCAGGAAAATCCTCTCCTCCTGTCTGGTTAAAAATATAAAATAAACAGGCACAGAAGTCGTCCTTCAATGTGGTCTTCCCTTTAGCCCAAAACCAGACTGTTCATATTTACATTTGGTGGATCCTCGTCTCCATTTCTATCCATTTTATCTAGAGTGGAAGAAGCAATGAAGCGTGATAATAATAGTATTTTTTAAGCCTAATACCATTTTGTTTTATTTTTTTGTTAAAATAACTTTAACAAAGGGGAGGCCAGTGGCTCAGTCGGTTAAGGGCCTGACTGACTTCAGCTCAGGTCATGATCTAGCGATTCATTGGTTCAAACCCCATGTCGGGCTCTGTGCTGACAGCTCAGAGCCTGGAGCCTGCTTTGGATTCTGTGTCTCTCTCCCTCTCTGCCCCTGCCCTCCCCATGCTCTAGATCTCTGTCTCTGTCAAAAATAAACATTAAAAAAGAAAAAAAATAACATTAACAAATAATATTATATTAGTTTCCGGTGTATAAATATAATGATTTGATATTTGCATACACTGCAAAGTGATCACCCCTATAAGTCTAGTTAAGATCCATCATCTAATTACAATTTTTTTTCTTATGATGAGAACTTTCAAGCTCAGCTCTCTTAGCAACTTTCAAATATGCAATACAATATTGGTGACTATAGTCGCCATGTTGTACATGATATTGTTATGACTTACTTATTTTATAACTGGAAGTTTGCACCTCCTGATTTCCTTCACTCATTTTACCCACTCCCCAAACCCCTTCCCTTCTGGCAACCACCACTCTGTTCCCTGTGAATTTGTTTTTGTTTTGCTCATTTGTTTTGTTTTTTTAGCTTCCACATATAAGTGGAATCATATGGTATTTTTCTTTTTCTGTCTGACTAATTTCACTTAGCACAGTACCCTCAAGGTCCATCCATGTTGTTGCAAATGGTAAGATTTCTTTCTTTATGGTTAAGAAGTCCTCCATTGTGTGTGTGTGTGTGTGTGTGTGTGTGCATGTGTGTACCTCACATCTTCTTTATCAATTCATCCATTGATGGACATTTAGGTTGTTTTCGTATCTTGGCTATTGTAGATAATGCTACAGTGAACATAGGGGTGCACATATCTTTTTTCTTCCTTTTTTTAATTTTAGAGATGGGGGCGGTGGGGAGAGGGAGAGATAGAGAGATAAAGAGAGAGAGAGAGAATCCTAAACAGGCTCCCTGCTCAGTGCAGAGCCTGACATGGGGCTTGAGATCACAACCTGAATTGAAATCAAGAGTAGGACACTCAACCAACTAAGCCACCCAGGCACTGCTATGTCTTTTCAAATTAGAATCTTCATTTTCTTCCCACAAATACCCAGAAGTGGAATTGCTGGATCACATAGTAGCTAGACTCACTAAGAAAATAGGGAGAGGGCTTAAATACATAAAATTAGAAATGCAGTCAAATGCTCTACCCCTGAACTATACCCCAATAAAATCAGAAATGAAAGAGAAGTTACAATTGATATTAAAAAAATACAAAGGATCATAGGAGACCACTATAAAAAAATTATATGTCACATATTGGACAACTAGGAGAAATGCATAAATTCCTAAGAATATACCATCATCTAAGACTGAATCATGAAGGAATAGAAAATCTATATAGACCAATTACTAGTAAGGAGACTCAATTAATAATCAAAAACCACCTAACAAACACAAGTTCAGGCCCAGAAAGCCTCACTGGTGATTTCAAACAAATATTCAAAGAAGATTTAATACCTATGCTTCTCAAACTCCTCCAAAAAATTGAAGAGGGGGTAAATCTTCCAAACTCGTTTTGTGAGGTCAGCATTATCCTATACCAAACCCAGAAGAGGATACCACAAAACAAGGAAATTGCAGGACATTATTTCTGATGAACCTAGATGTAAAAATCCTCAACCAAATATTAGCAAACCAAATTCAACAATAAATTAAAAGAATTTTTCACCATTATCAAGTGGGATTTATTCCAGGGATGCAAGGATGGTTCAAAATCCATGAATCAACCAAATATGACATACCACATTAACAAAATGAAAGATAAAATTATGTGATCATCTCAATAGATGCAATGAAGGCACTTGGAAAAATTCAGCATCCATTTATGATAAAGACTATCAATAAAGTGGGTATAGAGGGAATGTACCTCAACATAATAAAGGCCATATAGGATGAGCCCACAGCTAACATTACACTCAATGGTGAAAAGCTGAAAGCTTTTCCTAAAATATTAGAAGTCCTAGCCAGAACAAAGAATAAAAGGCATCCAAATCGAAAAGGAAGAAGCAAAACTGTCACTATTTGCAGACAACATTATTTTATATATAAAAAAACCCTAAAGACTTCACCAAAAATAACTGATAGAACTAAGAAACAAAATCAGCAAAGTTGCAGGATACAAAATCCATATACAAAAATCTGTTGTGCTTTTACATAGCAACAATGAAATACCAGAAAGAGAAATTAAGAAAACAATCCCATTAACAATTGCATTAAAAAGAATAGAATACCTAGGAATAAATTTAACCAAGGAGGTGAAAAACCTATGCACCGACAACTATAAGACATTGATGAAGTAAACTGAAGAAGACAGAAATAAATGGAAAGTCCATGCTCATGGATTGGAAGAATTAGTATTGTCAAAATTCCTAAGCAAGCTACAGATTCAGTATTTCTATCAAAATTCTAATGGCACCTTTCAGAGAAATAGAACAAAAAGTCCTAAAATTTGTACAGAACCATGGAAGATCCAACTAGCTAAAGCAATTTTGAGAAAAAAGAACAAAACTAGAGGGATCACAATTCCAAACTATATTACAAAGCTACAGTAATAATAGCAAGTAATGACCATGAACAATAAAAGCAACTCTCATAATGAGGGCTCAGCCTGTAGTTCAGGCCATGCTGACTCTGAGGAACTTGTGAGGTCAATTTACCCTGACGACTTCACATCCTGTCCCGTGGACTAAGGATATTTTGCAACTGTGCACACCTGGGGCCAGAGCACAAAGCTAAACCTCACCTGTGGTTAAAGGGACTACAGTTTCCTATGAAACCTCTACAAGGAAAATAATACCATTTCTGGCTTTTGCCACTAGGTGGGACTTTACAACAGAAGTCAAATCTGGTGAGGCAATAGCGTCTGTAACAGGGTTCTTGAACTTCAACACCTTTGGTTGGACAATTCTTTGTTGTGGGGCTGTTCTGTGTGCATTGTGCAGTATCCAACACCAGGTCCCACCTCTCCCCTACCCACTGAATGCCTGTAGCAACCCCTGGGTTGTGACAACCGAAGTGTCTCCAGACGTTACCAGGGTCTCTGTAGCTACAGTGTGTGTGTGTGAGTGTGTGCGTGTCCGCACGCACACGCGCGCGTGCTTAAAATGTCCCCTGGTTAAGAAGCACTGCTCTGGGAGAGCCTGGATGGCTCAGTCGGTTAAGCCTCCAACTTCAGCTCAAGTCATGATCTCACTGTTTGTGAGTTGGAGCCCCTTGTCAGGCTCTGTGCTGACAGCTCAGAGCCTGGAGCCTCCATCAGATTCTGTGTCTCCCTCTCTCTCTGCTCCTCCCCCGCTCACACTCTATCTCTTTCTCAAAAAATAAATAAACATTAAAAAAAAAAAAAGAAGAAGAAGAAGAAGCAGCACTCCTCTGGTGGTTAAGAGCAGGGGCCCTGAAGTCAGACCATTTAAGTTTAAATCCCAGTGCCTGTGGCAACTTGATGAACACCCAACGAGCTAATAAACGTAAAGGTACCATGGCCATAGAATTTATCCTTCAAACCAGGGTAAATTGAGAAAGAAAGAGGGTTCAAGTAATAATTTCATAAGTGGAGTGTGTCCTAGCCAACAGGGATGTGTGATCAGTTCTTAAGTCTATAAACAGTGTCAAGCACTGGATGACTTGAATGCTCAGTGCTTTACATGTAGGATCTTCATTTAATCCCCTCAAGACCCTACATGATCAGTACTACTATTATACCCTCTTTGTATTTGAAAAGACTGAGACACTAGAAGCTAACTTGCCCAACATCACAAGGCGAGTTGTACAGTCTGAATTCTGGTCTTGACAGGTGAGTTTCCAAGCCTGTGTTCTTAGCCACATGCCCACACGTGCTTGGTTGGGCGGCCAGGGAAACAGCGCTGCTCAACATCCGTTGGTCTCCATGTGAACGACTAGCTCTAGGTCATTCACAGTTTCAATGTTAAGCCCATTTAAAAAGCTCAGTTTTCAGGGGTACTGTGATAAAAAGCAGACACATGAAAATCAGTGTGGAGCAGAAAATGAGAGTGGCAGTGCCCAATCTGATTCCCAGTTTTGTAGAGCTCAACAGGTCACCCATTCCACTAGGAAATCACTATGTCTACATAAGAATGAAGCAAAAAAAAATTATTTTTTGTTTCCCCTGATGGCTACTAAGCTCTTAGGACATAAAATCTTAGTAAGTCATTTGGATCCAGGTGCCTAATAAATGAAACTGTTAGGTATTTCTTTTGGTTTAGGGGTGCCATGAAGGCAATGTAAAAGGAGAAAATTCAGGAACCTTTGCACTCATCATTTTGCAATTGGAAGAACTCTGGAGGCTAATTATGGAGAAAGCCATCTAGCCCTGACACCCCGCCCTGGTTGCCCACTCTGAGGAAGCCTATCCTGTCCCCACAGCACATTAGCCTGTGTTGATGGGATCCTCCCACTTCTGCCAACCACTCCTCCCCACATACAATTCTCTTTTCCCTCACACAAAAAAACTAATACACCTTGATCCCAGATAGTTGCCAAATCCAGTTCCCTTTATTTCAATCTCTTGCCCTTTTTCAACAGTGTCAGGAAACAAACTGGTTCTGTTTTACAACTTGAATTTACACGCAAGGTTCCAGTTGAACATCTTCCACTGATACGCAATCAGACGGATCCTCAGTTCAGAGGTCAACTGAGACACACGTGACACAGTGATAAGCAGACTGCATTTCCTCCCCACACAGCACCTCAGGCCGGTGTGCCAAATCCTTAATAAATACACGGACAAGTACAAGACAGAATGCACAACTGGGAGAGGCCTGGTAGTGTGGCAAGGGGGGGGGGCAGGGGGCTGGTCAGGGAAGTAGTC
>NW_027527853.1:5216633-5218991 GCF_008692635.1 Crocuta crocuta | reverse complement strand
GGGTCTAGGGCCACAAGCACATTTTTCATTCTCTAACTGCCTACTTTACTATAACAGAAAACTAGACACTATGGGTGTGGTGGGAAGGGGTGGGACAGGGGCAGGGGACCTGGTTGTTATTACTAATCAGGAGCCACCTTGGACAAGTCACTTTTTGCTATGCCTCAGTTGCCTTATCTGTAAGGGGATTGGATTGCCTAGTGCTTCTCAAACTGGGGTGCCTGACACACATTCACAGCCTGTGTGTACACCTGAAGGTCTTGGAGAGTTTGNTTACATGCATTTTTATTATAGTAACTAATAATTGATGACATTTTCAGGAGCAATTACTATATGCCAAGTGTTAATTTATTTATATAATCCTTACAATTACCCAATGAGATATTTTATTCCCATTTTATAGATGAAAAGAAAAACCTGGAGAACAGAGAAATAAAATAATCCACCCAATGTTACATGTTACTAAGCAATGCTAAAACAAACTATTCCCTCCCCCACCTTAAAATGTTACGGGCCCCTTGCAAAGTGCTTGGGAAGCCACCCGCAGACCCGTGGGACTTCTTTGATGAAGTCTGGGCAACACAGGACAGAAAGATCTCCAAAGTCCAAGTCCAGCTCTGACACTCTTAAATCAATTGTACTTAAATTGGTAGATTAAAGATTTCGAACACTGGATGCCCTGGAGGATGAGGAAGCTGGGGAGGCCTTGCAGGGGTTCTGGGGGGTTCTCCAGCTGGGGTTTCCAGGGCCCTCGGCGCTCGCCTACAGTCCGAGGGCGTGAGGCCTCCGCAGCGGCCGCCTCCTCTCGCCTGGCCAGGGTGTTTCCAGCGGCGACGCCTGGCGTTTCCTCGTTCCCGCGCTTCCCAGGCTCAGGTCACAACGCCCAGCGCCGGCGCTCCGGCGGCGGGAGGGGGCCAGAGATGTCGCAACCGCCTCCCTCCCTCTTTCCCCGCCTTGGCGCTCTGTCGCCTCCCAGATGAGCGCGCTCGCAGACGGCTGCCGGCCGCCGGGCGCAGGGCATGTCCCCTGAGTGCGCGCAGGCGGCGGGCACCGGGTCCCCCCGCAGCCTGGAGCGAGCCAACCGCACCCGCTTTCCATTCTTCTCCGACGTCAAAGGCGACCACCGGCTGGTGCTGACCGCTGTGGAGACGGTCGTGCTGGTGCTCATCTTTGCGGTGTCGCTGTTGGGCAACGTGTGCGCCTTGGTGCTGGTGGCGCGCCGACGGCGCCGCGGCACCACCGCCTGCCTGGTGCTCAACCTCTTCTGCGCCGACCTGCTCTTCACCAGCGCCATCCCGCCCGTGCTGGCCGTGCGATGGACTGAGGCCTGGCTGCTGGGCCCGGTCGCCTGCCACCTGCTCTTCTACGTGATGAGCTTGAGCGGCAGCGTCACCATCCTCACGTTGGCGGCCGTCAGTCTGGAGCGCATGGTGTGCATCGTTCGCCTGCAGAGGGGCGTGCGGGGCCTGGGGCGGCGGGCGAGGGCCGCGCTGCTGGCGCTCATCTGGGGCTATTCGGCGCTGGCCGCGCTGCCCCTCTGCGTCTTCTTCCAAGTCGTTCCGCAGCGGCTCTCCGGCCGGGACCAGGTGAGCTCAGGGCGGTGCGTGCCCCGCAGGTGTCTGGGGCGGGCTGCCAAGGAGGGGATCCGACGGAAACGGTGACCTGGGTCGATGGATAACAAAGACAACAAAACAATAATGGGCCATTTGTTGCGCTTAATCGTTGTGACTCTGTGCCTGGCGCTCTGAAGTTTGAACTCTTAAATTTCACTGCAGCGACGTAGGTCCCACAAACGCCCTCCAAAACCTTGTAAGTGGAGTCCCCCAAATGCCTGTAAAGTGCCCTCTTCATTTCGAGGTTAGTGAAATAACGGGGAGCTTAGCGGCCAGCCAGATGGAATTTCGAGGATCTGGAATGGCTAATCACATTGCCGTATATTGAACTCTGCTTTCTGGCAAGGTGCTCACGTCTACATATGAAGAAGCTAAGGCACACAGGGGAATGACTTGCTCAGGGTATCTCATCCTTAGTGCCAGTTGGAGCAGAGACGGTGCACAACTGATTCAGTACAGGCTGGGTAAGCGTCCTGCTTTGCAGAGACAGGGAGAAAGGGCATGGGAGACCCAGGGACCCAGACCCAACGCTGCCGCTAGGGGTGTTGTGACTTCCTCTCCCTGGGCCTCAGTTTTTCCAACTGCAAGACAGAAGGATTACACTAGACCACAGGACCTTGCCCTGGGAGCCTTGGATGATAGGGGGCTTCAGAGTACCCTGGGTGCCCGAAACATTCTGCAAATTCCAGAGGCTGCTAGGTGAGCTTTATTCTGAGCAGTATGCCCAGAGTTTGTCATTAGGACC